>NW_026596433.1:6563491-6683739 GCF_907164565.1 Psammomys obesus | reverse complement strand
CTATCTATCTATCTATCTATCTATCTATCTATCTATCTATCTATCTACCTTTCCACCTACCCATCTAACTACCTACCTATCTACCTACCTATCTATCCATCCATGCACATATTATGTCCGTTTATGTAAAATTCCATGGTTTGAGAATTCCTATGTGGAAGTCTTAACTCCTTGTTGATAGTTTCAGGCATGGATGTCTCCAGGGAAGTGATTAGGTCATGAGAGCAGATCTACCATGAACAGGATTTGTATCCTTATAAAGGAGAACCCTTCTCTCATGTGAAGCTAGATCTGGTGCCTTGATATCAGACTGCTCCATATACAGACACAGGAAGAATTTTTTTGTTCTTTATAAGCTCTTCAGAGCTTATAGAATTAATGATATAGAAAAATTACAAACAGACTTGTAGATAGAAGAATGGCAGTAGATTATTTTATGCTTCTCATCCATGTGAATGAGAAGAGAAGGAAATGGCAATTAAAGAAAGGATATTGGCAGCTATGAATTGGGATGCCTTATAGATTTCTTTTGTTCCCCTTTAGATCAATGTGGTGAGAACATACCTCTTTAGAGAATTGGATTTCCAAGGGACATCATTGGAATATTTGCTTCATGACCATCCCTTTCTCCAGGCATGCACCATAGTGTGATAAGTTATCCTGAAACTTGGCAGTTGGCTGGGCCAGTCAATGCTTTCAGAGTGCAGGGTTATATATCATACATAGCAGGTTCCCAGAGATTGCATAAGAAAGAGAAAAACATATGAGCATTAGGAGGCCAGGCCACAGAGAAGGGACAGAGATTCTGTCTGAAAGAGCAAATGAAGTGAAATTGGACCCCAGTTGTGGCTTTCCAAAGCTTAGAACCATAACTGGTTGGAATACTAAAACAAAATCCCATGCCAATGGTCTCTGTGTGGGAAGTACATGAAGAAATCCCTGTAGACACCACTAAATTCTAAAGTACCCAATATCAGTAGCTCCACTCTCTTCATGTAAAACATCCACAGAAGGGAAAATTCTGCTTTTCAGCTGTAGAAGACTGCAGGTACAGATACAGAGCAGATATCCATTATCTTTTACTTCTTTATTTGTTGGTGCTTTCTGTGGGATAGGTCCATACAGGGGGAAAAATATGAGGCCATCCTTAAATGCAGTAAGGATCTTTGAATATTACATTCAGAGTGGGCAGTTAAATTATAGAATTGAACTTATGACTTGTAATATAGATTATAGAAGATTCAATTGCATGCATGGCCTGAAGACTAAATGCAATCAAGGATAGCTGAGAATGTGGCCCAGTGCAAAACTGTAAACTTACTTAAAACCTTATGAAATCTTATTGCAATTTGTTTTATTTTATTATGTCTTTTTACTTGATTGTGCAATTATGGAGCCAAAACTTTGCAGATGGCAACATCATGTTGCAAGGTTGGGAATAGCTTCTAGAATTACCACACAAGACACAGGTGGACTCTAAAATAGGTTCCTGAGAAGAATGAGACCATTGTTTGAAAGCAGAGTGATAAAAAAGAAAGTAAGAAAAAAAAATAATTACATTTGTGTTGTGGTTTATCTCTGAATGATGTTTATTACCAAAGAAAACTACCAAGAAGGATAGTTTGGACTTTGCTATTTTGTGTCTTTTTGATTCTTAATATTTGCTATATTTCTTAGCAATAACTTTTAATAATGCAACATATATATGATTATGCTATGCTGTCTCTTAATTACTTCACAAGCGCATTGTTGTCCATACTTAGCTCATTATTTCTTTTTTGTAGACAGTCTACATTTTAAGAAAGTCTTTCCAAATGACAACTATTTCCTTTCATTCTGTGCTTGTTTCATACATTTCTCTTTTCCATTTAGCCACTTGTGTTTTAAACAGTGCCTTTGACTTTGTTGAAAACTTTTTATGTAAGTGATGCTGTGTACTTTCTTACTTTGAATTAACATACTTGAAAGCTCTCAAAAGGAGGGCATGCACTTTATTTTATTTTTGAATTTTACTTGAATGATCATTGCTTCTGCTTCTCATGATCCACTTAAATTAATAGAATATTGGCTTTGAGCAGGGATCAGTCAGGGTGTTTTTGTGGGAGGAAGAACTGCAGACATATGAAGACAAATGTTTTAGAAAAACCTGTGGGAAATGAAGAACAAATAAAATTTGATTTTTCTAACAATAAGGAATACATTAAAAAGAATACACAATAAGGCTCTGTGAGTGTCACACCTACTGGTACTTTTGGGTATATTTCTGCTGTTATAAAAAAATATTTTCTCTTCCTTTGATCTGAAAGTTTTTAATTTAAGTTTCATTTTGAAATAAATTTGTTCTTTGACAACTTCATACAAGCAAATAATTCACACTGAGTATTTTATTGCCAACCTCTTTTAACTGCCTTTGACCTCTATTTTCCCTAAGAATTTCTTTCTCACATTTTTTTTCTATTTGCTTTGTTTTCATTTGAAGTTTTAAGATGGGAAGATTGAATTTTAAAATGTACTGGGCTAAGGAGATGGTTCAGTGGGTGTGATGGTTAATCTTGATTGTCAACTTGACAGCATGTGGAATTAACCAAAATGCACACCTCTTCAGGATTTTCTTAATCACAGTATTTGAGGTGTAAAGACCCACCCTATATCTGGGATACACCTTCTAGTGACAGCCCACATAAAGATGTGGAGAAGGAATCTTTGCTTTCATACTGCCCACCCGGCCTTTACTGGCAAAGTTTTCTACCCTGTTGCTGAGGCTGTGATGAAATCCAGCTTCTTCAGACTTCCAAAGTAGATTGAAAAACAGCCTCTACCCAGCAGAAGCAGATGCTGAGGCTCATAACAAAACTTTGGAAAGAGTGCAGGGAATCATATGAAAGAAGGGGGAGATAGAAAGACCTGGAGGGGACAGGAGCTCCACAAGGAGAGCAACAGAACCAAAAAATGTCTGGGCACAGGGGTCTTTTCTGAGACTGATACTCTAAACAGGGACCATGGATGGAGATAACCTAGAACCCCTGCACAGATGTAGCCCATGGCAGCTCAGTATCCAAGTGGGTACCCTATTAATGAGAACAGAAACTGTGTCAGATATGAACTCCGTGGCTGGCTCTTTGTTCACCTACCCAAGAGTGGGGAGCAGCCTTATCAGGCCTCAGGGAAAGACAATGCAGCCAGTCCTGATGAGAACTGATAGACTAGGGTCAGTTGGAAGGGAAGGAGGACCTCTTCTATCAGTGGACTTGGAAAGGGGCAGGAAGGAGATGAGGGAGGAAGGGTGAGATTGTTAGGGAATGAGGGAGGGGGCTAAAGCTGGGATACAAAGTAAATAACCTGTAATTAATATAAAGAATAAAAACAAAAATTAAAAATGCTAGAAAAAAAAAAGGAAAACAGCAGCTCTCGAGGACTATTCCACATTTCTAGCACCAGCCTGGGAGTGCAGAGATAGCCAGCATTATGGATTAAAAACTACTGGATTCTTGGATCTTCCGTTGTGTGCCAGTCATTATTGGACTCCCCAGACCCTGTCCTGTGTCCCAGCTTCATGCTCGTACAATAGCCACTGTTAACCACTGAGCTATTTCTTCAGGCAAGTTTCTCTCTCGCTCTTATCTCTCATCTATCATTCTACCTATCTACCTGTGTCCTTCCTTCCTTTCTTTCTTCTTTCTTTTTTCATCTTATATTTGCATTTTCCATGTTTACAATACAATGAGAAAAGAGAAAGAAAGTTGACACATAGCATTTCATTTATGCACTATGAATTGTGATAAGTATTTCATATGTTGTTCAATGTTTGCAAAAATCTGCAAAATACATAGTTATATTTATTTTGCAGAGAGGCACAAACGAACTTGCCAAAGATAATACAGCTAGTGAATGACAAATCTCAGAATTATTTCCACTGTGCTCTAGCTATTGCCAAAAAACAATTGGTAATCACAATTTTGAACATGAAATATTCTAACAACCCTTGATTGGTTGCCATGTTGATTTTAGGATGAAGAGAGTGAAGCCATGGCTTCACCAGCATCTTGACTAAAGTCAGTCAAATGACTGGCAGCCTTCTTTGTTGTGGGAGAGTGGTGTCTTTGTAGCCATCTTAACTGAGGGCTACCAAATGGCATTTAGTGCCTTGCTGACCATCAAATATAACTTCTGTCTTTTAAGCTTTGGCTATTTGGTCTGTAATGATACAATATGGTAGGATCAACAGGGTTGCCAGTCTCTCCATTAACTATGTTTATGATTGAAAGTTTTGTTTTGATACAAGTATGATAAAATCTTTCAAGGTGTTCAAAAATACATTTGAAGTCATGCTAAGAACTGATACAGAATGTTAAGCCTAGGGTGGGAAACTAAAAGTAAGTAAAGTATGTTTAGCTCAACTGTACTTAGTAGATTATGTTCCTCAGACCTGTCTGAACCTGCAGTATGTGGCATGTAAATGTTTAATGAAATAACTTACTATGAAAGAGACCCCAACTTCTAGCGGTGACCCAAGGACCCCAAGAAGATTTGGGCACAATGACAGAGGACTCCACCTGGATTGTGATACTGGGCAAGACTGCCCCAATGCCTTGCCTGCTCTTAAGGCCCTTCTAAAACTGTGGACAAACAGGGCATCCAGAGAACTGACTGCTCCATTTTGCTTAGACAAAATAAGGTCAGTCACTTTCCCAAGTTTCTCCTCCACAAAATGCCTCTCAGATTTTTCTGGTCCTGGTGGCCAAAGACTAGTGTTGCCCTAGGACCTGTGCCCACAGCAAAACCATCGATATCACAGGAGCCTAGTAGGAAGGACTTATGAAAAATGGGTAAGCCACTGTCATATTAATTTACATATAGTTCTTTTGGATTATACTTCCTCCAGTAATTTCGCTCTCTCAGATCTCTGATAAGTTTGAAGATCAGTTTAACAGTAGAAACCAAGGCTTCAGCTGCCTTCTCAGAAAAGCGTCAAGCTTCTGTAAGGTCTGAGCTTCTGAGAGTGCTTGAGGGTCTAAGAAGGTATTTTAAGGTTTATAAGTGCAAGTTATAAAGTTTGGAGGTGATGTTAATATATCTACAATTTGTCTCTTTTTGTAAACTTAAAAAAGATTCTTGTAAGCTTCAGGAAATACACTTCTCACAGGAGAAACTGACAGTACTGCCAATCAATAACCTTTTTGGTTGAGGGTGGGATTTATTTGCCTTTCCTGCACCCACCGCTTCCAACTACCAAGACCAAGGACATAAAAGTCTCACATATATATTCTGCCTCTAATATGGATATATTTTCCAGCATTCTGCCATGTTTAGATTTTTCCTCCAGAGCTGCACCCAGAATGCAGGTGCTCCAGCCTAATCTCACAGACTGCTTCAGCTGGGTCTGCACCTCCCTGGTTGCAAATGGTCTCCCGGATCCTGGACAGCAAGTAGATCAGTCTGCTCCTCCCTGACTTGGCCAACATTCCAGCTTTTTGCCTTCCCATCCCCAATATCAACACCCCCAATGTCAGCAGAAAGTAGCCCAAGATGATTACTTCAGCCCTTATCTATTTATTATCAACAAAAAGGCTGGGATGCTTGGCTTCAGACATCCCTTGGACCCTACCTGCTGCAGGGCATGGCTGACATACACTGCCCCTACCCTGAACTCTCCAGCCCAGGGGCAGGGCCTTCCTTTCCCTTTCCCTATAAAAAGCCGAAGCAACCATCTATTCTCCCTTCTCTCTGCTTTCCATCTGTCTCTGCATCTCTCTTCCTCTTCTTTTTTCTTCTCTTTCTCTCTCTCTGTGTGCACTTCTCTCCACCTCTCTGCCCACCCCCTGCATCCCATAAAGCTACATTTATTTAATATAACCAAATCTTACAATTAGATAATTCTGGTATTTCAATCATCATACGTATGACCCTGTTCAGGCAGTGAGAAAATACATCTCAAGGTCAAGTGACAATAGGGCATGAGCAGCATTTAGTACAATATCCATTCTAACCAAGAGCTAAGCACAAAGTGCCAAGTCTAAGAATTACGATTAGAATCTCCAAGAATTATTTCTATCTGAAATGATGATTGATATTAAAAAAACAACAGAAAACACCTCTCTTCTGACTCCTGTAGTTTTCTAGTTTTTGTTTCTCCTTAAATTTTATAAGAACTTATTGCCATGTCCATAAAAGCAGAAATACTCTGAACTTGGGCAAAAGAACTGAACCATATGTGCTTTCCAATTTTTTAAAAATAATTTACCACAAATCTACACTTATTAGTTATTCCTTAGGCAGTTTACCATTTGCATTATTTATGGGGGTCTTTCCCCTTTGGTTGACAACAGCTGTCATTTTAATTTTTAATCAAATTATAAAATTTTAAAAGTAATTCTTAAGCCAGGTGAACATAAAGAAAAGACATTTAGTGTCTAAGTAGGTTACATAGTAATGGGAAGAGGGACTACCTCTGACATAATCTGATTGGCCTGTTCTTTGATCACCTCCCCCTGAGGGAGGAGTAGCCTTACCAGGCCACGGAAGATGACAATGTAACCACTCCTGATGAGATCTGATAGACTAAGATCAGAAGGAAGGAGAGGGGGACCTCCCCTATGGGGAGGGGCATGGGTGAAGAAGGGGGAGGGAGGGTGGGATGGGGAGGGGAAGAGGAAGGGGCTTATCAGGGGATACAAAGTGAATAAAGTGTAATTAATAAATAAAAAAATCAATTACAAAAAATATTTTGAATATATTTAAATGTCTTCTATTCCTAGGAACACAGTTGCCATTTATTAAATTCCAAATATCCAAATGATTTTCTAGAAGATAGTTAATACAAGTCACACAGCCTGTTTCTCTAAGTAAACCTAGACCTCATTTATGGTTGTAAAAGTTCACATTTTCTGCATTTAAAGAAGAAGCCAGCAAGTGAATATTTATGATCTTGATAGTGTCTCACACTTTATTGTTTTTCTCAAGGGTTTTTACCCAATCCAAAGGAGATAGAAACAGAAATTCCTTATAATCTGCTTAGAGCTAAACTCCTCTTTCTAAAATGCAGTGCCAAAGCTCTCTTAGCATTGGCAGGCATAAATTGGAGAGCAAAATGAAAGAAGGTTTAGAAGTTACGAGGAGTTAATAACGCCGACATCCCGTTCACTCTTTTGTATGTAAGGTTTACATGGGCTCATATGTGATACATGTTGTCAAATAGCTTGCAGATAGAAATTTTAGGTACAAAATTTTACAACTTGAATATTATTGGTATTATTAACAAAACCAAAAAAAATCTACAGAATACAGATGCTAGAAAAGAAGCTTCTATTTTAGTAGACCTATCTGATTTGTTAGAAAAACAAATCACTGTATACATTGAGTTAGAATCAACAGCGCAAGTTGTGAGCAGAAGGCCTCTTATTTATTTGTTGGTTTTATGGTCTTAATATTGGTTATGATAATTCTCAGTAACTTCCCTGGAAGAGGAAGTTTGTCTTTTTACCTGAACCACAGAGAAAAACCAGAAGTTAATGTGACTAGGTGAAGTTCTTGTAAGGAATTTACATCATATTTTCAATTCCATGTATGAAAGTGAATTTGAAACAAGACACCATGGGAGATTTTGAAGTTAGAAAGATGAGACTGAGGAGGAAGCAAAAACTTGATGAGGTAACAAACAAACAAAAAAACAAAAAACACTTTTTTTTTTGGTTATTTGTATACTTTAGGTATCAGTCTGATGTAGGGTTGGTGAAGATTTTTTTCCCAATCTGTAGGCTGCTGTTTTGTTCTATGGACAGTGTCCTTTGACTTTCAGAAGCTTCTCAGTTTCACGAAGTTTCACTTATTAATTGTCGATCTCAGAGCTTGTGCCGTTGGTGTTCCATCCTCCATTGCTGGTGGGAGGGCAAACTTGTACAACCACCGTGCAAATCAATCTAGCTTTCTCAGAAAATCGGGAATAGTTTTACCTCATGATCCAGCAATACCACTCCTAGGCATGTACCAAAAAGATGCTCCACCATGCAACAAGGACATTTGCTCAACTGTGTTCATAGCAGTTTTATTCATAATAACCAGAAACTGGAAACCACCTAGATTAGATGTCCCTCAACAGAGGAATGGATACAGAAATTGTGTTACATTTACACATGGAATGCTACTCAGGTATTAAAAACAAAGAAATCATGAAATTTGCAGGCAAATAGGTGGAACTAGGAAACATCATCCTAAATGAGGTAACCCAGACCCACCAAGATGCACATGATATGTACTCACTTATAGTACAGGATAATCATACTACAATCCACAGACCAAAAGAAGCTAAGCAACAAGGAGGGCCCAAGGGAGGGTGCCGGGATGTCACTCAGAAGGGGAAATAGAATAGATGGTAAAAATGGATTAAAAGAAGGAACTGTACAAGAGATGGAATGGGGAGGGAAACAACAGTGGGGATCAGATGTAGGGATAATGGGGGTGGGGGAAGGTGAGAGGGCTGAGAACAAGAAGGGAAACTGAGGGAGGACATCTCGTTGTCAAGCTGGAGGCCTGAAACAGGGTAGGCTCCTGGGAGGACATGGGTGTGACTCTAGCGGAGACTCCTAGCCTGGGGTGGGGCATGAAGACTGAAGTGACCACCTCCTTCCAGGTAGGACTAGTGGAAGGATGGGAAAAAGAACCTAACAACAAAACCTGTGACCCAAATTACCCTGCCTCCAAGAAGTGCAGGGACAAAGAGAAGAACAAAGATTGTAGGGAAGTCCGACCAATAATTGGACCAACCAGAGACTCACCCCACGGTAGAGAGACAGGCCCTGACACTATTAATGATGCTCTGCTCTGCTTGTAGACAGAAGCCTAACTTGTGTGTGGTCTGTCAGGCTCCAGCCAGCAGTGGGTGGGGACAGATACTGGGACTTGTAGCTAAGCATGGGGCAGAACTCTGGTGGTCCATTGGAAGTGTTGGGGGAAAGATGGAAGGACCTGGAGGGCACAGGAAGCTCACAAGAAGATCTACACAGACAACTAACCCAGTCCCATGGGGCTTTCAGAGACTGAGACAGCAACCAAGGAGCATGCATGGTTTGGACCTAGGCCCCCTGCACACATGTAGCCCATTGGTTGTTTGGTCTTCATATGGGGAGTTTGGCCAGTGGAGGGGTAGGAGGGGTATGAGGGGTATGAGGATTGTTTCTAACATGAACTCTATTGCCATTGCCTGCTTTTGGATCACTTACCCCAGGCAGGGCTGCCTTGCCTGGCCTCAGGGGATGAAGATATGCTCAGTCCTGATGTGACTTGATGTTCTGGAGAAGGTTGATACTAGGGCCTTGCCTTTTCTTGGGGCAAAGGGAGAGGGGAAAGGAAAGAAAGGAAGGGGAGACTGGGAGGAGAGGAGGTAGAGTACACCCTTGGAATGTAAAATAAACTTAAAAGAAAGAAAATAAAAAAAAATAAAGGATGAATATTATATTAAACCCACTAGAGAAAAATCTTGTTCTTCTAGAGAGGCATAGAAATAAATATGATTAATTAATTCATCATTTTGGTGTAAAAATTTAGTTAAGATAAAATGGAAATACTTCTAGTTTTCTTAAGTATGTTACATAAAAGTTTGCCTCATAAAATGTTTTATTAAAATTACTTTGAATTACATTTTTGCCACTCAATACAAACTGTTTAGAAATCTTTTATTTCTTTTAAATATATATTATTATTATTATTATTATTATTATTATTATTATTATTACGGACTATTCACTTTGTATCCCAGTTTAACCACCTCCATCCCTCATGTCCTCTCAGTCCCACCCTTCCCCCCATGCCCTTCCCTTAGTCCACTGATAGGGGATGTCCCCCTCACCTACACTCTGACTCAAGCCTATCAAGACTCATCAGGACCATCTGGATCCTCTTTCTCTGTGGCCTAGTAAGGCCACCCTGCTAGGGTGAGGTGATCAACGAGCAAGCAACAGAGTTCATTCCAGTGACTGCCACTCCTCTGCTTACTAGGGAACCCCCTTGGAGACTGAGCTGCCTATGGGCTACCTCTAAGAAGGGGTCTAGGTCCTCTCCATGTATGGTCCTTGGCTGGAGCATCAGTCTCTGAAGGCTCCACCGGGCCCAGATTTTTATGGCTCTGTAGGTCTCCTTATGGACCTCCTGTCCTTCCAGTTCTTACTATCTCCCCCTTCTTTCATAAGATTCCCTGCACTCTGCCGAAAGTTTGGATATGAGTCTCAGCATCTACTTCAATACCCTGCTGGATAGTCTTTCAGAGGCGCTCTGTGGTAGGTTCCTGTCTTATTCCCTGTATTCTCCCACTTCCTTTGTAATCTATTTTTGTGAATAGCTTCCTTTGAGAGAGAGAAAAAAAACAAAGAAACAAACAAACAAAAACACTGTGGATAAAGGTCTTGAGTAGAGCAGATCTCATACTTGAAGTGTTCATATGTATCTCCTGGGATCTAGTCACATGAGGATTCAAATTTACTTTATCTTGGAGGGGGCCTGATGTTTGGGCAGGTGCTGCTGCTGCTGAAGGACCATACTGGAGAAGGAAGAGACTATGAAGCATCCTGGAGGTTCCATCTGTCTTTATAGGTGAAGGTGCAGATGGCCCTGTGCCAGAGGCATGTATAATGGTGGATTTGGCAGAGTACCCAAGGGCACCAACATGATGAATTTTCCTAAGCTCCATGTGTGAATGGATTTGCTTTGTTAATGGAAAATTACTCCCATAGGCATATGTTTTAAATATAGTGCCCTAATTATTTTCAACACTAATCAAGTGCCAAACATAGATTTTTGAATAGATTACTCTCAGGTAATCTCTGGTGGAACCTGAACAAGAAGAGAGTTTAATTTAACATCCAACTCCAACATATGGCAGAGAGCATCTGGAGGCTCAGAGGGGATGGATGATGTGTTGACGACCTGTACCTCTAACTGGCTTCAAGACAAGAGAATGGGGAGAATTATTATGTCTAAAATCAATTCTTTCTCCTTTTATTTTTTGACTCAGCTGTGAAATCAACAGAGTCGATTTTTTAAAGTTGTCTATCTATGTTATAGAAAATAAAATTTAAAGCTAGAGAGTTATAAAAGAAAGTTTAACTGGTATTTTAAAATACAGAACTATGATAGGTAAAAGGACATGTAGACGAGAAGAAGGTAGACGACCTGCTTTGAAGATATAGAATATGACAAGACAGATATTTATTTCCCCTTCAGGACATTGTGCACTTTGGAAAGTGCAGCTGAGGACTTTGATGTCTCAATTATTACAGTCCTCCCACCTTCCTTAATCTTTGTACTCTGGATATCACAGAAATAGATTTTGCTCTAAGCATAAATGGGCAGGTAAATGAAAACAGAGATACTGAAATGAGATTAAAATTTCCATAGGCCTGTCTCGGGTGCCATATTGGCTCAGTTTATAATTTCAGCTATTAGGACATCTGTAATGGTTGGATTGCCATTACTGATCACATGATGAAGATAAGTGCAATTTTAAGCAAATGAACAATAGTTACTAAATGGCGTGCTGTCATATTTTAATATGACAGCTTAAAATTGTGAGTATATCACTCTTGTAGATTTTTTGTATTTACTTCTGCTTATTCACATCCTTTTTTACTATTTATGTTAAACACCCATGACATTTTCCTTACACATTTAAAAGTTTTAAAATAGATTATAGTAAAATGAGAAATATGTGCCGGGCAATATTTTAAGTGTGACGAATCTTACACTCTATCCAGGGAGAGACAATATATGCACATATAACAATCACATCACCGGAAAATGTCATGAGTTTGATGATTTCCTCTTTAAAGGAAAATCAATTATATCTCTTCTGCAGTGAGCAAGGGATTTGGCATATGAATGGCAAATTTGGAAAATGAGCACAGTTAGGAAGTGCAGAGTTTGAAGGATAAGATCATTTCAGGTAGAGAAGGCAGCATGAGCTAAGGCATAGGAGAAATAAATGAATTCTGTGGGATGGTAAGAAATTTCAGGGTGATTAAAGCTTAGAATACAGCAACAGGGTGCCAGACTGTTCAATGACAAGGAAGCCCAGAAAAGAATAGCTTTATTCCTGTAGTCAGACCTTGTCTCCATATGTCCCCTTTTTAAAGTGCCTCTGGAATTCTCATTTTACCTTCCACTACCCACACAGTTACTTAGATACTTTCCATGTCCCCCTACTCCTCCTTAGAGGTCCAGTAATAGCCTGCTTTACTTATTTAGCAGAGGATCATGGGATGAGTTACATTGCTAGTCACTATCTCATAAACATCTGGCCTGAGTTTTGTAAATCTGAAAGTTCTAGAGAGAACAAATTGGTTTACAGTTGTTTATCTTTTCCAATATATAACATTCAGGGTATAGAGGCAGTTGTTAACTGTTACCTGAAAAAGTTAATGCACACACACACACACACACACACACACACACACACACCACACGCACACACACACACACAGGAAAACAAGCTGGGAGTGGGCTCCCTTGATGAGGTGCCTACTGTGCAAGCACAAACACCTGAGTTCAGTCTCCGGCACCAGCGTGAAAATCTGGGCACATTGGCACACACCTATAGTCCTGGTGCTAGGAGGCAGAGAATGAGGATCCTTTGAGCTCCCTGGCTAGGTAGAATCCTATGAGCTCTAGGTTCAATGACAGACACTGTCTCAAAAGATGACATGCAGATGGGCAGAGGAAGATGCCTCTTGGGTGACTGTACTTCTGTTGGCTGAATGTGTCTGTGATTTGTAGAACATGTGGTCCTTTTAGGTCACTGAATGGTCTTTGCATAATGCTTCCAGTTAGAATGGTAAAAAAGAGTCAATTCATACTCCCAGCTATGTTTTTTTTTTTAATGAAAAACAGCTTTTTCATTTAATTGCCATTATTTCATGAAAAAAATCTATTCTGCTTAGTTGTGAACAATCTCTCACCTATGACTTTATTCTGTTCCATTTATGCTTTGCTGGTTCAGCAGTTAACCAGACTGTAAGCAGAACTATCTTTTCATGTCAGGTTGTAAAGTCTTTGGTCAAAGATTGTTATGTACTATGTACTTATGATTAACCAGGAAATAATAAAGATCTGTATCTTTCCTAGTAAAGCTGTAATATTACTTTTAACAAATGGATTCCCACAAAATTAAATACAAATGATTTTTCAAGTGTCACAGCAGTACTGGTTCCAGTTGAAAATATTATGCCGATATGGCAAAATGTTGTACTATAAAGTCGAACAAATGTAAATATTTGCAAAGACTGAAGTATTGTAAAGCTGTCTTACGTGACATGATTAACCATTTTCTTTAGCACAGGGTGCTCATGCATGAAAATGAGTGGGCATCTGTGGCAGAGATGTACATTTGAGACTCTCCACTGCTGTACTCTTAGGTGAAATCCATACACTGTCATTATAATTGTAGAAATTAGCTGTCCCTTTGATAGCAGATGTTACCACCCACGATTTAGATGATATTTCTTCGTCTCCGAGAGCATTCACAATGGATTAAGTCTCTGTTTTTGGCTTGACTCTCTCATCCCACCTACCACACACTTCTTACAGATTTCATATAATGAGGGGAAAGGGCACAAGGACACAGGCAAGCTCATGTTTATGTTTTGCCCATTTTTGTATTTTTTAATTTTAATTTTTTATATCAATTACAGTTTATTCACTTTGTATCCCAGCTGTAGAGCCCGCCCTCATTCACTCCCAATCACATCCTACCCCCCTCATCTCCTTCCAAGCACCTCCCCCAGTCCACTGATAGAGGAGGTCCTCCTCCCCTTCCATCTGATCCAAGCCTATCAGGTCTCATCAGGAGTGGCTGCATTGTTTTCTTCTGTGGCCTGGTAAGGCTGCTCCCCCTTTAAGGGGAGGTTGTCAAAGAGCCAGCCACTGAGTTCATGTCAGAGACAGTCACTGTTCCTCTTACTAGGGAAACCACTTGGAGACTGAGGTGCCATGGGCTACATCTGAGCAGAAGTTCTAGGTTATCTCCATGCATGGTCCTTGGAGTGTTGGTCTCAGGCAATACATGCTCGAGAGGAAAGGGGAAACTTCTTCTATTGCTCGTGGGTATGTAAACTTGTACAATCAATTTGGATATGAATATGGTGCTTTCTCAAAAAATTAGGAATAATGCTTCATATGTAGATATACCACTCCTAGGCATATATCCAAAATATGCTCAAGTACACACAAGGACATTTGCTCAACCACGTTTGCAGCAGCTTTATTTGTAATAGCCAGAACCTGGAAAGAACCCAGATGTTCCTCAGTTGAGGAATGGATACAGAAATTGTAGTACATTTACACAATGGAATACTACTCAGAAATTAAAAACAAAAAAATCATGAAAGTTTCAGGCAAATGGTGGGATCTAGAAAAGATCATTCTGAGTGAGGTATCCCATAAGCATAAGGACACACATGGTATATACTCACTTATAAGACATATAATATGAGATAGCCATGTACACCCAAAGAAGCTAAACAAGAAGGAGGACCCTGGGTAAGATGATCAATCCTCACTCACAATGGCAAACTGGACGGACATTGGAAGAAGGAGAAAACAGGAAACAGGACAGGAGCCTAGAACAGAGGGCCTCTGAAAGACTCCTGTACTTCATATGTACACAAGCATATGTCTTTACACTACAGTATTAAATTATGCTATGTAAACTGAACATTCTTTTGCCTTAAGATACTGATTTTTTTCTTTTTTTTAATTTTTTATTAATTACAATTTATTCATTTTGTATCCCCCCATAAGCCCCTCCCTCCTCCCCTCCAGATTCCACCCTCCCTCCCCTTTCTGCATGCATGCCACTCCCCAAGTCCACTGATAGGGGAGGTTCTCCTCTTCTTTCTGATCTTAGTCTATCAGTTCTCATCAAAAGTGGCTGCATTGTCCTCTACTGTGGCCTGATAAGGCTGCTCCCCCCTCAGGGGGAAGTGATCAATGAGCAGGCCAATCAGATTATGTCAGAGGCAGTCCCTCTTCCCATTACTATGTAACCCACTTGGACACTGACCTGCCATGGGCTACACCTGTGCAGGGGTTCCAGGTCATCTCCACGAATAGTCCTTGGTTGGAGTATGAGTCTCTGGGAAGTTCCCTGTGTTCAAATTATCTTGTTCTGTTGCTCTCCTTGTGGAGTTCCCGTCCCCTCCACCTCTTACTATTTCCCACTTCTTACATAGAATTCCATTCACTCTGCCCATCAGTTGGCCATCAGGCTCAGCATCTGCTTTGACAGTCTATACTGCAGAAGCTTTCAGAGGCCCTCTGTGGCAGGTTTCAAGGTTGTTTCCTGTTTTCTTCTGGCTTTCAGAGGCCCTCTGTAGCAGGTTCCGAGGTTGTTTCCTATTTTCTTTTTCTTCTGATGTCCATCCTCTTTGCCTTTCAGGATGGGGATTGAACATTTTAGTTAGGGTCCTCTCTTTTGCTTAGTTTGTTTAGATGTACAGATTTTAGTGGGTTTATTCTATATTGTATGTTTATATGAGTGAGTATATACCATGTGTGTCTTTTTGCTTCTGGGACAACTCACTCAGGATGATCCTTTCCAGGTCCCACCATTTACCTGCAAATTTCATGATTTCCTTATTTTTCATTGCTGAGTAATACTCCATTGTATAGATGTAACACAGTTTCTGCATCCATTCTTCAGTTGAGGGGCATCTGGGTTGTTTCCAGCTTCTGGCTATTACAAATAAAGCTGCTACAAACATGGTTGAGCAAATGTCCTTTTTGTGTACTTGCGCCTCTTTTGGGTATATGCCTAGGAGTGGTATGGCTGGATCTTGAGGAAGCGCTATTCCTAGTTGTCTGAGAAAGCGCCAGATTGATTTCCAGAGTGGTTGTACCAGTTTACATTCCCACCAGCAGTGGAGAAGGGTTCCCCTTTCTCCTGAACCTCTCCAGCATGTGTTGTCCCTTGAGTTTTTCATCTTGGCCATTCTGATGGGTGTAAGGTGAAATCTCAGGGTTGTTTTGATTTGCATTTCCCTAATGGCTAATGAGGTTGAGCATTTCTTTAAGTGCTTCTCTGCCATTCGATATTCCTCTACGGAGAATCTCTCTTTAGCTCTGTTCCCCATTTTTTAAGTGGATTACTTGGTTTATTGCTTTTCAGCTTGTTTAGTCTTTATATATATTGGATATGAGTCCTCTGTCAGATAAAGGGTTGGTGATGATTCTTTCCCAATCTGTAGGCAATCACTTTGTTTTGATGATGGTGTCCTTTGCTTTACAGAAGCTTTTCAATTTCATGAGGTCCCATTTATTGATTGTTGCTCTTAGAGCCTGTGCTGTTGGTGTTCTGTTCAGGAAGTTTTCTCCTGTACCAATGAGTTCTAGGGTATTCCCCACTTTTTTTTCTAGCCGATTTAATGTGTCTGGTTTTATGTTGAGGTCTTTGATCCACTTCGACTTCAGTTTTGTGCAGGGTGATAAGTATGGATCTATTTTCATTTTTCTACATGTAGACATCCAGTTGGACCAGCACCATTTGTTGAAGATGCTATCTTTTTTCCATTGTATGGTTTTGGCATCTTTGTCAAAAATCAGGTGTCCGTAAGTGTGTGGGTTTATTTCTGGGTCTTCTGTTCGATTCCATTGATCCACCATTCTGTTTCTATGCCAGTACCATGCAGTTTTTATAACTGTTGCTCTATAGTACAGCTTGAGATCAGGGATGGAGATACCTCCAGAAGATCTTTTATTGTAGAGGATTGTTTTAGCAATTCTCGGTTTCTTGTTATTCCATACGAAGTTGAGAATTTTTCTTTCCAGGTCTGTAAAGAATTGTGTTGGCAATTTGATGGGAATTGCATTAAATCTGTAGATTGCTTTTGGTAAGATGGCCATTTTTACTATGTTAATCCTGCCAAGCCATGAGCATGGGAGATCTTTCCATCTTCTCATATCTTCCTCTAATTCTTTCTTCAGAGACTTGAAATTTTTTTCATACAAGTCTTTGACTTGCTTGGTTAGGGTTACACCAAGGTACTTGATGTCATTTGTGGCTATTGTGAATGGTGTTGTTTCTCTAATTTCTTTCTCAGCCCTTTTGTCTTTTGTATACAGGAGTGCTACTGATTTTTTTGAGTTAATTTTGTATCCGGCCACTTTGCTGAAGGTGTTTATCAGCTGTAGGAGTTCCCTGGTAGAGTTTTTGGGGTCACTCATATATACTATCATATCATCTGCAAATAGTGATAATTTGACTTCTTCCTTTCCCATCTGTATCCCCTTGATCTTCTTCGACTCTCTTATTTCTCTAGCAAGGACTTCCAGCACTGTTGAAGAGATATGGAGACAGTGGGCAGTCTTGTCTTGTCCCTGATTTCAGTGGGATTGCTTTAAGTTTCTCTCCGTTCAGTTTGATGTTGGCTATAGGCTTGCTGTATATCACCTTTACTATGTTTAGATATGTGCCTTGTATCCCTGATCTCTCCAATACTTTAAACATGAATGGATGTTGGATTTTGTCAAATGCTTTTTCAGCATCTAGGGAGATTATCATGCGGTTTTTTTCTTTCATTTTGTTAATATGGTGGATCACATTGATGGATTTCCGTATATTGAACCACCCCTGCATACCTACTTGGTCATAGTGGATAATATCTTTGATGTGTTCTTGGATCCGGTTTGCAAGTATTTTGTTAAGTATTTTTGCATCGATGTTCATAAGGGAGATTGGCCTGAAATTCTCTTTCTTTGTTGAGTCTTTGTGAGGTTTAGGTACCAAGGTGATTGTGGCTTCATAGAATGAGTTTGGTAATGTTCCTTCTGTTTCGATTTTGTGGAATAGTTTGAAGAGAATTGGAGTTAGCTCTTCTTTGAAGGTCTGGTAGAATTCTGCGCTGAAGCCATCTGGTCCTGGGCTTTTTTTGGATGGGAGACTTTTGATGACTGCTTGTATTTCTTTGGGGGATATAGGACTATTTAATTGATTTACCTGGTCCTGATTCAGCTTTGGTAAGTTAAATCGATCAAGAAAATTGTCCATTTCATTTAGGTTTTCAAATTTTGTTGAGTATAGACTTTTGAAGTAAGTCCTAATGATTGTTTGGATTTCCTCAGTGTCTGTAGTTATGTCCCCGTTTTCATTTCTGATTTTGTTGATTTGGATAGTTTCTCTCTGCCTTTTAGTTAGCTTGGCTAAGGGTTTTTCGATCTTGTTGATTTTCTCAAAGAACCAGCTCTTGGTTTCATTGATTCTTTGAATTGTTTTATTTATTTCTAATTGATTGATTTCAGCCCTGAGTTTGATTATTTCCAGCCATCTACTCCTTTTTGGTGTGTCTGCTTCTTTTTCTAGGGTTTTTAAGTGGGCCATTAAGTTGTTTGAATGAGCTGTCTTGAATTTCTTCTTGAAGGCACTTAGTGCTATGAACTTTCCTCTTAGCACTGCTTTCATTGTGTCCCACAAGTTTGGGTATGTTGTGTCTTCATTTTCATTGAGTTCTAGAAAGGCTTTAATTTCTTTCTTTATTTCTTCCCTGACCCAGCTGTCATTTAGTAACAAGTTGTTCAGTTTCCATGTGTGTGTAGGCTTTTTGCTATTTCTGTTGTTGTTGAAGTCCAGCTTTATTCCATGGTGATCAGACAGGATACAAGGGATTATTTCAGTCTTCTTGTATCTGTTGAGGCTTGCTTTGTGACCAACTATATGGTCTATTTTGGAGAAGGTTCCATGAGGTGCTGAGAAGAAGGTAAATTCTTTTGTGTTTGGGTGTAAAGTTCTGTAAATGTCTGTGAGGTCCATTTGTTTTATGACCTCTGTCAGAGATATTGTTTCTTTGTTTAAATTCTGTTTTGTTGACCTGTCCTTTGTTGAGAGTGGAGTGTTGAAGTCTCCCACTATTAATGTGTGGGGATCTATATGTGGTTTAAATTTTATCAATGTTTCTTTTACAAATGTGGGCGCTCTTGTATTTGGGGCATAGATGTTCAGGATTGTGATGTTTTCCTGGTGGAATTTTCCCTTGATGAGTATGAAGTGTCCTTCCTCATCTCTTTTTATTAATTTTGGGTGAAAGTCTATTTTATCAGATACTAGAATGGCTACTCCTGCTTGTTTCTTGGGTCTATTTGCTTGGAAAGTCATCTTTCAACCTTTTACCCTCAGGTAATGTTTATCTTTGTGTCTTAGGTATGTTTCTTGTATGCAACAGATTGCTGGGTTTTGTTTACGTATCCATTCTGTTAATCTGTGTCTTTTTACTGGAGAGTTAATTCCATTGATGTTGAGAGAGATTAATGACCAGTGGCTGTTAGATCCTTTAATATTGATGTTGGCTGTGTTCATAGGGTTGTGTGCTTGGTTGCTTTTTGTTTTGCTGTAGTAAGGTTAATTATTTCCTGTGTTTTCTTGACAGAAGCTAATTTTCTTGGGCTGTATTTTCCCTTCCAGTGTCTTCTGTAATGCTGGATTTGTGTGTAGGTATTGTTGAAATTTGTTTTTGTCATTGAATATCTTGTTTTCTCCGTCTATGAGGACTGAGAGTTTTGCAGGGTATAGTAGCCTGGGTTGACATCTGTGTTCTCTTTGGGTCTGAATGATATCTGTCCAGGCCCTTCTGGCTTTCATAGTTTCTGTTGAAAAGTCAGGTGTGATTCTAATGGGTTTGCCGTTATATGCTACTTGGCCTTTTTCCCTTGCAGCTTTTAGTATTTTTTCTTTGTTCTGTATACTTACTGTTTTGATTATTATGTGGTAGGAGGATTTTCTTTTCTGGTCAAATTTGTTGGGTGTTCTGTAGGCCTCATGTATTCTTATTGGCTTCTCCTTTAACTTGGGGAAATTTTCTTCAATGATTTTGTTGAAAATATTTTCTGGGCCTTGGAGAAGGGAGTCTTCTTTTTCCTCTCTTCCTATTATTCTTAGGTTTTGTCTTTTCATATTGTCTTGGATTTCTTGGACGGTCTGTGTCAGGAATTTTTTTGGATTTAACATTTTCTTTGACAGATACATCGATTTCTTCCATTGTATCTTCTACACCTGAGATTCTTTCTTCCATTTCTTGTATTCTGTTGGTTATGCTTTCCTCTGTAGTTTCTGTTTTCTTCCCTAAATTCTTCCTCTCCATTATTTTCTCCATTTGTGTTTTCTTTAATTTTTCTAGTTCTATCTTCAGGTCTTGAGTTGTTTTGTTTACTTCCTTCACCTGTCTGCTTGTATTTTCCTCTTTTTCTTTTAGTTCCTTCAACTCTGTCTCTTTGATTTCTTTCAGTGATTTAATTATTTCTTCTCTGAAGGCCACAAGCTGTTTGGCTGCATCTTCCCATATTTCTTCACGGATGGCCCTAATCTGCTTGTCCTTATCTTCCTCTAATTCTTTTTGTATTTTATTTGTTTCCTCTATTAGCCTCTTCATCAACATAGATGTAATGTCATCTTCTTGATTTTCTATTATGCTGCATTGTTCAGGGCTGTTTGCCTCTGGATGGCTGGGTTCTGGAGATGCCATATTGCTCTGTCTTTTGTTGGTTGAGCCTTTATGCTTACCTCTACCCATTGGGCTGATTTAGGTGTTGGCTGTTAGTTTCTCTGCTTCCTGGAGTCCTGAGGTAGGGAGTATCCCCTTGGCTGGAAGATGATTTTTCCTGAAGGAGTCCTTCTCTGCTTTTTGGTTATGGTCACTGTATGGCCAGTGTTTCTCAGGAGTTGCCACTGCTCACCTCAGGTTTATAGCCCTGAGTAGTAGCTGTGGTCTATGTTAGGCAGGGGGGGATCTCCTCTTACCCATAGAATTTCTCAAGACAGTTGCCCCACTGCTGGGTTTCTTGTTATAAATTTAGTGTGCTGCTGCTCACTAAATTTCCATGTACAGTCCTCTTGAAGAAACTGCTGATTCCCTAGCTGTGGGGTTTTCTCCCAACAGGGAAACTCAGTCTGTTATCCTGGGGCGCACAGTTCTGTCCGGGAAAGTGGGAGGTGCACTCAGCAAGTCTCTGGGCCAGAGGCTGATTGCTCTGCTCTGGACCTGGAGAATGTGCACCTAGGTTGAGTTGGTGCCTGGGGGCACTATTCTGGTCTGGAGGCTGGGTGCCTCACTCTGGACCAGAAGCTGTGTGTCTCTGTCTGGGATGGCGGCTGCAGGCACTGCTCTGGTCCAGACGCTGTGGGTGCAGCCCTCTTGAAGGACCAGGGATTCCCACAGTTTTGACAGTCTAGGTAGGGATAACTGGTTGATCCTTGGCACAGTATCTGAGGGCTGCTGTAATCGCTCTCTGGCTTTTGTAGGTCTGAGGATGCAGCTGTGTGTCCCAGTGCCCTAGGGGAACTCAATAATGGCGGCAGAGCACAGCGCTCCTGCCTGCACTAGAGTCTGCGTGAGTCCAGGAAGTGTTTTGGTGCTGGGTGTCCTAAGAGTTAGAGCTGCTGACCCCCTCCGCTGGGGGTTTCCTCCTGCCAGAGACACGCAGTCTGGTGCCCTGGTGCGCTGGTGCCCACAGTTCTATCTGAGGTGGCGAATCAGGTGCACAGGCAGGCGCCTGTGTCCCGGCTCTGGGTCCGGACTGGCTCTTGGGGTACCCGCGGAACCCGAGTCTTTTCCAGGGGATGTCTGGGTAACCTGAGGTCGGTCCCAATTGTTTCCTGCTCCGTGGGGTTATCTCTCGACTGGGAAATCCAGTCTATGGTGTTGTGGGCCCACAGTTCAGTCTGGGACCGTGACCAGATTGCGCTGGCGTGTAGCCCAGGGCTGGCGACCAAGCGCCTGGCGGAACCGGGATCTCTTCTGCAGTTTAGCTGGGTGAGTTAAAGCTGATTGAATCCCCCACCGTGGGGTATCCTCTCACCTGTGAAACACAATCACTTGTGTTTTATGGCCACGAGTTCTGATTGCTGGTCACTGTGCCAATCCTGCTGTGCTGCTCCTCAGTATAAGAGTCCTCCTGGCGCCGCCATCTTGCCCCGCCCCCAAGATACTAATTTTTATATATTCTTGTCTACTTAGTTTTAATTCAGTTGAGTAAAGTGACAAAGTGTATACCATGAATTCTTTTTTTCTTACCTGTAAATCAATAAAACATGATTTTTCAAGACACAGGATGGACATTGGAAGAAGGAGAAAACAGGAAAAGGACAGGAGCCCACAGCAGAGGGCCTCTGAAAGACTCTACTTAGCAGTGTATCAAAGCAGACACTGAGACTCATAACCAAACTTTGGGCAGAGTGCAGGGAATCTTATGAAAGAAGGGAGAGCTATAAACACCTGGAGGGGAAAGGAGCTCCACAAGGAGAGCAACAGAACCAAAAAATCTGGGCACACACAAAAAAATCTGGTTTTCTCAGACCAATTCTCCAACCAAGGACCATTCATGGCTATAACTTGGAATCCTGCTCAGATATAGCCCATGGCAGCTCAGTATCCAAGTGGGTACCCTAGTAATGTGAACAAGGGCTGTCTCTGACATGAACTCAGTGGCTGGCTCTTTGATCGCCTCCCCCTTGCATGGTGCAGCCTTTCCAGGCCACAGAGGAAGACTATGCAGCCAGTCCTGAGGAGACCTGATAGGCTAGGGTCAGATGGAATGGGAGGAGGTCCTCCCTATCAGTGGACTTGGAGAGGGGCATGGGAGGAGATGAGGGAGTGAGGGTGGGATTGGGAGGGAATGAGGGAGGGGCCTACAGCTGGGATACAAATGTAATAAACTGTAATTAATAAAAAAAAGTTATAGAACAAGTATATGGATGCCACAAAGACTCACAGAGCATTGATGAACAACAGTATTTACTATTTCAAGAATAGAGAACAATCCACATGTAGTTTCATTATTTATTAGGCATTAACAATTGATTGATTCTGCTCAATTACTTGCCATTACCCTCAATGATTTTTATTGAGAGTAGCTTCCTTTCAGAGCTGGGAAAAAGGCAACCCAAGGGTCCCTTCTTTTTTTCCTATTTGACAAAATTGTCCATTTATTGACTGGATTATTTGTTCTTATATTATTAATAATTTTTATTTATTACAGTTTATTCACTTTGTATCCCAGCTGTAGCCCCACCCTCGTTTTGTCCCAGTCCCACCCTCCCTCTCTCCTTCATGTCCTCTCATGTCCCTTTCCCCGTCCACTGACAGTGGAGGAACTCCTCCCCTTCCTTTGACCCTAGCCTATCAGATTTCATTAGGACTGTCTTTCATAGTGTTCCTCTGTGGGATCAGGCTGCTCCCACCTCAGTGGGAGGTGATCAAAGAACCAGCCACTGAGTTCACATCAGAGACAGCTCCTGATCCCCTTATTAGGGATTCCATTTGGATACTGTGCTGCCATGGGCTACATCTGTGCAGGGGTTCTAAGTTATTTCCATGAATGGTCCTTGGATGGAGCATAGTCTCAGAAAAGTCCCTGAGGCCCAGATTTTTTGGTTATGTTGCTCTCCTTGTGGAGCTCCTGTCCCCTTCAGGTCTTTCTATCTCCTCCTTCTTTCATAAGATTCCCTGCATTCTGCCCAAAGTTTGGCTATGATTCTCAGCAGGTCCTTTCGATCAGAGGCGATAAGCCTCAGAGATTGGAGTGACGCAAATGCTCCTGTTAATAACATGGGACCTGTTCTCTCTTAATGTGCTCCAGGTCACTTTCATTCTGGTTTGACTATTGCCAAAGAAGCTACACATGTCGAATACAGTTCTGCAGGAGATGAACGTAGTCATCTCAAAGAAGCCCTGTATCAGTGGATCACATTTATTGATCCTTGGTATTCACAGGGAAACATGCATTTCAAACGACATTAGGGAGAAAATGAATGTTTTTGATAGGTTTTGATTTTACTTAAGTAGTATGGATTTTAAGTAATCAAAGAGAGCTTATGTATCAAGGTTCAAGGCCTTAGAAGTGCTTTTCTGTCAATAAGGGTGAGAAGAAAGATGCTGTTTAAATATGGGACTACGTAAGTATAGAACTAGGCAAAATAGACAGCAACATAAAAATTATAAATAGCAAAATGGTTATAGAGAAAAGCAAAGAGGTTGAAATCACTTGCAACTCCATAAAGCCAGAAGAGGGTAAGTGTGAGGCGACGAATCAGTAGGTAACCCATGTAAACCTGGCATGGTATATCACATCTCTAATTCCAGTGCTCCAGTGGAGAGGTGGGCTGTAGAAACAGAAATCACCAGAAGGCCCTCGGAGAAGCTGACCTGGTTTCACAGAGCCAAACCCTGTTTCAAATAAGGTGGAAGGTAAGGACTGAGCCCGAGGATTGCCCTCTGACTTTTGTATGTGTGTGGTGGCACATGCACCATATTCTCTTACATGGATAAACATGTACTTCTCTCTCATGCAGATACACACACACACACACACACACACACACACACACACACACACCATACACACACCAAACACTTCAGAGTCAAATCTACTATTTCAGTCTCTTAATTCCCAGTGATTTTTTTTCTACTTTAATTTTTAGATTTTCTCCCTTCCCCTTATTTTCTTCTTCCTTTTATTTTATTAATCTTTTATTATTAATTTTGGATGATCCCAACAGTTAAAATGTAAGCTTTGGGGTCTGATAACCTGAGTTCAAATTCTTCCCCTGCAACTTAATAGCAAGGAGCCACAAGTAAATTGTATATTTTCTCTAGGAGTTAGTTTATTTTTCCATAACACATTTCTTTTAAGGAATATTATAATGAAAAAATGAATATATAATGTACAGATTCAGTAATGTACCTGGATCAAAATTATTTGCTATTATTATTTCTCTTAACCCACTTTTTCTTGTATTGATGTTAAGATCCAAGTCATAGTTATAAATGATTCTTTCATTTTTATATGTGGCTGTGCTTTGAAAAGTAATAAACAACTATAATGGCAAAATAGAACTATAGAAAAATTGGAAAAATTTGCTTCCATAGAGATGAAAATGTAAATGAGAAAGAAACTGTAGTCAGTGAAAGGCTTGTAAGAAAAAGGTATTAATAAAAAAAACCCCACAACTACCTGTGAGGAAAAATTTGGGAAGTAATACAAGTTTTATAGCAGCCAGATTTTTATTTTTGAGATTATAAAATAATTACATTTTTCCCTTTTCTTTCCTCTCTCTAAGTCCTCCTCTCTATCCCGCCGCACCGTTCTTCAAATTCATAGCGTCTTTCTTCATTAATTATTATTGCATACACACACACACACACACACACACACACATATTAAGCACTGGGAATAAAGTTCAATGGTTGATTACTTCTGTAGGCTGTAAGAGGCTCTGAATTCAAACCAACACTGCAAAACCAGGGACAAGGAAAAAATAAAGAACAAAAGGAAGTAGATAAGATGCTTGATTAAAAGTTTTAGGAAAAAAAATTAAATTATGCATATGTATATTTTAAAATAATGGTGCATTACTCAACTAAAAGTATTCCTGCCTCTTCCATTTAAAAAATGCATAGTTATGGGCAGTGCTTTATCCTAGTATGTTATTCTTAGGTGTATTACAAGCTAGCTGCAGGGCTAAACAAGAAACACATTTATAGTATTCACAGCAGACAGAGATGGTGAAAACAATCTGAATCCTTGAAGATGAACCGTGTAGGAGCAAACATGTCAGTACGTGAAGACAGAGGCTAATAGCACACAGAGCTCCTACATGGTAATATACACAGTGCTTCCAAAGCTCGTGTGCATTGGGTCCACTCGTTAGTGTTGAAGCCCAGGTATTAACCTACTAGCTTTTGGACCAAATCCCCTTTCAATAACTACAAATTGTGAGTGGGTTTATTTTTATTTTATTATTGTAGAAAATTTACTTTGCATCTTTGAGACAGAATCTCATATATGTTGTGATAGCATGGAGTGATCTTGAAATTATGATCCTTGCACCTATGCCTGCTTAATGCTGGGATTATTTGTCTTCATGTGATACTTAGGATAGAACATTATGAATCCCTGCATGCTACCTGAGCACTCTACTCATAGAGATACAGCCTACGCATATATGTTTTTAAATGATTGAAGAAAACTCAAGGGAAGAATATTATCCTATGATCTGATTTTATGTCTTTATTTATTATATGTATATATAAGCAGAATATATCTGCTTACTGTTTGCCTTCTGTCAGAAAAGGGTTGCCGATCTCTGATTTATATTGCTAAGCCATTTGTGAAGGAATCAGTTGCCATCAGGACCAGACTCAGTCAACTCTGTTGACTGGAGAACAGAGAAATGGTCAACAGGTAAAGAAAGAGGAGAACCTTTTGAAGAGATATAAACAAACTGTAGCAGAGCAATAAAATCCGAGAATGATTTTCTCTTGCTAATAGTTATTCACAGTGTATGGGAAGAACAATGAAGTTAGGGAAGGATGAAGAGTTTAAAAGAATAGCCTGGCAAGTAGGCAAAAATATTTCTCTTTAGGAAGGAAATGTCTCTCTACTGTGTCACATTCTGACTACTATCGAAACAGTTTGCTCACAGCTTGTAACACATTGCGTTTCAGACCTCAGATGACAACATTTGATTTGTTCCATTTTTGATGGTTTCTATTCAAGCATTTGGCATTATGAAATTTAGGCACAAGATTCAATCCCTATGAAGAACAAACCAAATTCAACATAAAAATTATAGCAACTGAGTACACACCACTCTCTTGTCCATAGATTCTATTCTTTATCATTTACCAGAAGTGACTGAATTTCCCTCCACAACACAGTCGCTTCAGATCCTTCCTCAAGGTTTTCATTTTCTGCAGCAGAAATAATTCCCTAACTCCATAAAACATTGTTAACTTTCTCCTTTTGAGAAAATGCTCATTATACTACCATTTAGTTATCTCCTGCACACTTTATTTCTCAGCTACTATTTGGATTTAACTTTATTTCTACCTTTATTCTACTCTCCCTAGGGCAATGGCTAATATGCATGAATGTTAACCACAGATACACCATAAGCTCCCTGAGAACCAGGTCTCAGTATTCTGTCTTCCGCTGCATCTCATTAAGCTCAGTCTTTTCAACATTCTGGGAAAACACATAATGGATTCCGCATTTAAGTGCTGAAGACATTTCTCCCCTGAACTGTTATTCTCTTCCCCAAGAATTATTAGAGAAGAGGTGGGAAAAGCAATGAGTTCTATTAAAACTCAAGTCCTGTTGAATTGGGTCAGAGGCTGACACGGTTAGCAGTCTCCATGTATCCAAATACTGTTCACTTAACCAGAAATAATTCTTATTTTTCAATTTCAATTTATTTATTTTATTATTGGTTTTTCCTTATTTATTTTAATTTTAATTTTTATTAATTACAGTTTATTCACTTTGTATCCCCCCCCCCGTAGCTCCCTCCTTCCTTCGTCTCCACCCATTTCCCTCCCCAAGTCCACTGATAGAGGAGGTCCTCCTCTCTTTCCTTCTAATCCTAGTCTATCAGGTCTCATCAGGATTAGCTGCATTGTCTTGCTATGTGGCCTGGTAAGTCTGCTCCCCCTTCAGGGGGAAGTAACCAAAGAGCAGGCTAATCAGTTCATGTCAGAGACAGACCCTGTTCCGATTACTAAGGAACCCACTTGGACACTGAACTGCTATGGGCTACTCCTGTGCAGGGGTTCTAGGTTATCATCATGAACACCATGAATGGTTGTTGGTTGGAGTATCAGTCTCAGAAAAGACCCCTGTTCCAAGATTGTTTTGGTTCTGTTGTTCTCCTTGTGGAGCTCCTGTCCTCTCCAGGTCTTACTATCTCTCCCTTCTTTCATAAGATTCCCTGCATTCCGCCTAAAGTTTGGCTATAAGTCTCAGCATTTGTTCTGATACCCTGCAGGGTAGAACCTTTCAGAGGCCCTCTGTGGTAGGCTCCTGTCCTGTTCCCTGTTTTCTCCCTCTTCTGATGTCTATCCTTTTTGCCTTTCTGAATGGGTATTGAGCATCTTAGCCAGAGTCCTCCTTCTTGATTAGCTTCTTTAGGTGTACATATTTTAGTACGTTTATCCTATATTATATATCTAATATCCACTTATGAGTGCATATACCCTGTGTGTGTTTCTGCTTCTGGGATACCTCACTTAGTATGATATTTTCCAGTTCCCACCATTTGCCTGCAAATTTCATGATTTCCTCATTTTTTTATTGCTGAGTAATACTCCATTGTGTAGATGTACCACAATTTCTGTATCCATTCCTCAACTGAGGGACATCTGGGTTGTTTCCAGGTTCTGGTTATTACAAATAGATATGCTATGAACATGGTTGAGCAAATGTCCTTGCTGTATACTTGAGCATCTTTTGGATATATGCCTAGGAGTGGAAGAGCTGAATCTTGAAGTAGCACTATTTCTAAATGTCGAAGTAAGCACCAGATTGATTTCCAAAGTGGTTATACAAGTTTACAATCCCACCAGCAGTGGAGAAGAGTTCCCCTGCAAATCAAAACGACCCTGAGATTTCACTTAACACCCATCAGAATGGCTAAGATAAATTTATCTTTTATCTTTTCTAGTTTTATCCATTTGCCTATGAATTTCATGATTTTCTTCTTTTTAATTGCTGAGAAGTATTCCATTGTGTAAATGTACCTCAATGTCTTTATCCACTCCTTGGTTAAGGGACATCTAGGTTGTTTCCAGATTCAGGCTATTACAAATAAAGCTGCTATGAACATAGCTGAGCAAATGTCCTTGTTGTATTGTTGAGCATCTTTTGGATATATGCCTAGGAGTGGTATAGCTGGGTCTTGAGGTAGCACTATTCTTAATTATCTGAGAAAGCACTAGACTGATTTCCAAAGTAGTTGTACAAGTTTACATTCCCACCAGCAATGGAGAAGGGTTCCCCTTTATCCACATCCTCTTCAGCATGTGTTGCCACTTGAGGTTTTTATTTCATATTTATTTACTTATTATAATTTATTTACTTTTTATCCCAGCTGTAGCCCTCTCTCTTATCCTGTCCAGTCTCATACCACCCATTCCTCTCCCAAAGTCCACTAATACAGTAGGTCCTCTCCCCTTCCCTCTGAACCTAGTCTATCAGGTCTCATCAGGGCTGGCTGCATTGTCTTCCTCTGTGGCCTAGTAAGGCTGCTCTCCCCTCAGGGGGAGGTGATCAAAGAGCAGGCCACTGAGTTCATGAAAGAGACAGCCCCTGTTTCCACCCACTTGAGACTGAGCATGGGCTATACTGTGTTGGGGTCTATGACCTCTCCATGCATGGTCCTTGGAAGGTGGGGGAAGCTCCTCAATGGGGGCTCTTGCTGAGTGCTCCTCATTCCCTAGCCCCTGGGAAGGTCTGAGACTGGGGCCTCCTTTGGCCCTAACCAGGCTCTAGTGATGTCCCAGAGAGCAGGGCTCCATGCGTGGGCAGACTGGGCAGGAGATGAGCCCCTCGCTGGAACTTGGAACAGACTCACAACCAGCAAAGAGCTAGTTTTCATTGAGTTTTTGATCTTAGCCATTCTGATGGGTGTGAGGTAAAAATCTCAGGGTTGTTTTGATTTGCATTTCCCTGATGACTAAGGACAGTGATCATTTCTTTTAGTGTTTCTCTGCCATTCAATATTACTCTACTGAGAATTCTCTGTTTAGTCCTGTATCCCATTTTTTTATTGGATTACCTGATTTGTTGTTGTTTAATTTCTTGAGTTCTTTATACATCCTGGACATTAGCCCTCTGTCAGATATAGGATTGGGGAAGATTATTTCCCAGTCTGTAGTCTGTAATTTATTCACTTCACATCCCAATTGTAGCTCCCTCCATTGTCTCCTCCAGGTCCTACCCTCCCTCTTTCTTCCTCCCCTAGATAGTCTTCAGAAAAGGGGAGCCCTCCTCTGAGTAATTAATACTCACTGGATATTTCTCTTCATGATAGCATGTCAGTTTTCTGGGGAGTAAACTTGGAAAGTGGTGTGTATGTGTGTGTGTGTGTGTGTGTGTGTGTGTGTGTGTGTGTGTGTGTGTTTATGTTGTTGTTTGTGAGAATAGATTGTTGTAGAATTAATCAGTGTAAGGATGCTTGTGCTGCTAGTTTTCTGTCAGTTCTACTCAAGCTAGAGTCATTTGGGAAGAGGAAGGAAATGCCTCCAGAAAATTACTTGTAGGCAAGTCTGTAGCGCATTTTCTTAATTGGTGATTGAAGCGGGAGTGCCCTGCCTAATGTAGGTGGTGCCATTACTGGGTAAGTGGTCCAGGGTGTTTAAGAAAGCAGGTTGAGTAGAAAAAAACAAGCCAGTAAGCAGCCTTCCTCCATGGCTTCTGCTTCCGTTCTTGCCTCCAATCTCCTCCCTTACTTGAGTTTCTGTCCCAACATATATTTAAGTTTATTCTTTTCATTACTTTTCAGGGCTGACCATTTGACACAGTTGGAAAGTGACCACCCCTCTCCCAGCTTCACTCAATTGCCTTTCTTTCGTTGTGTAGTGTTGGGTCCTCATGGGTTTTTCCTTTTTCAGTTTGATACGTGTGTTGGTGTTCTCCCTGGTTAGCTCACATTTGGGAGTTGTGCTTTATTTTATATGCATGAGTGTCTGCTGACATGTAAGTGCGCTGTGTGCATGTTCCCAGTGCCAGCAGAGGCCAGAGTGGGCGCCAAATCCCTTGGAACTAGAGTTAGAATGTTTGTGAGTCATCATGTACGTTCTAAAAACTGAACTTAGGTCTTCTGCAAGAGCAGCACATACTCTTAAATGCTGAGCCATCTCTCTAGCCCCTACATTTCAGTTATTAACTGAGCTCTGAGACAGAAGAATAAAAACGACCAGCCCTGAAAGCAATACCACTGTATTTTCCCTCCTCAATTCTACCTTAAACCAGAAGTATTTGAGAGCCCCAAATTGCGTCATAACATTTTAAATGGGAGTTGCATTTAAGAGCTTCTTTCTGCAACAAGCAGAGCTTGATAACTAAAGCTTAAGCAGCGTCTCATATAGAAATAAGTCAGGAGAAACCAGAAAGCAGCTGAAGCTATAAAGAACTGCAAGCGCATGCAGGAAATGAAGTAGGCGGCCACTTCAGCCTGCCTGTTTCAGTGTGAGGAGTGAGTCCCACCAGTTTTATGACTCCTACAGAGAAAAATGCTGGTTAGGATAATATATGTACGCCCACATTTTAAGGGTATGCTTTGTGCCTTCTATATGAAAGTAAAACCAAGTAGAGAATTACTCACTCAGCTCTCTATAGCCCTCAATATTGTAGGATTCAGTTTCCTGGGAACTCACAAACCACATCCTTGAGAGTGGTACCCATGAGGTCTTGTAAAACAAGGAGTGCAATGACACAAACTCTTATTTTTACATCCACATAGCAATAAATACTTAAAGGCTGCAGCCACTCTGTGTTACTTTATGCTTCCCTCCTAGATGTAACAGGAGAGAGAAGTTCTCTTTTTGTTCTTTCAAAGAGAAAAGCACTGCATTTAAACCAAGTCTTGAAAAAAAAAAAGTCTTCCCATTGGAAAGGGATTAAAGTTGGGTACATACCTATTAGTCTTTCTCCATATTTTATAAATGTCCTTGTACTTTTTGTTAATTACTTGATTATAAAGTCCTTTCAAAAATCAAATACTTTACATGGCTAAGTAGTAAAGGTTTAATTTAAAAGCATCAGACCATGACATAATTTTAGCTTAAAATGAAGCTCCTGAGTTAATCAAATTATACTTTTTTTCCAGGTCACAAACTATCATATATACTTTCTTATTTAAAAACATTACTTCAGGCAAAAAATCTAAAATTTGTTCATATTCCTTCTCTTCCTCCATAGCTATGTGCCCAACTTAGATTTTAAACTTTAACTTTTACTAAGTAATGCAATTTGAGTTTGTTCTTCATACTTTTTGAATACACAAGCAACAGGAGGCCATACAGAGCAGCAAATATTGAGACACTAGAGTGCGAGAAGGGTGCCTTTAAGGTACACCGATTATTTATTCTCATTTTTTCTTCTTAGTATCCTGTGAAGTGCTCTGTCCATAATAAAACAAAGTTAAATTTATTGCACAAAAATATAGTGATTTAAGCATATGGGATACTTTAGCTCTGTGGCCACATAGCAAATATTTAACTTTGTTAGACTTTAATACTTTTTCAAAAATCTGTATAATGACAAAGCTTAAGTTCTATGTTTCAGTCTTCTATAATTACACAAACAGTCAAACTGACTGTGACAAAAACAATGACCACTGAACTAACACTATAAGCAAAAACTTCATTTAACAGATTTCCTTCTTTGAATATTTAATTTTTTCAAACACCTGTAGTGACCCTTCTGGGCATGAGGTGGGAATGCATTAAGATGTTCACATGACCATGATTTGAAGTAGATTACACTTGGAACTTCTTGAAGTGAGTATCTTAGTTAAATAAGGAAAGTATTACCTTAATGGAGAAAAGTACTATGCCACAGGATAGCCTTAAATAATACTCAAGATATGAGTACCTGTACCCCACGTTGCTTGATTATACACTGAAGGTCACATAAAGTCAGATAGGGTGCTTCTGGTGTCTAAATTATCTTCAGGTAAAATATGAACATCTGTAAGAAGTTTTGTGCTTTTTCTATCATCCAAGGAATGAAGCTAACCCTGTTACTTAGTCTTACATGGGTATTTTGAGGTTGGTAAAAATAATATGAGGGATGCATTATAATAATAAGGAAAATGGAGTTTATTTTACAGCTATATGTGGTAGCCATGAACCTAAGGCTAGTGAAGACCACGACAGTTTTGATAGAGAGGATAGGTTATATCTATTTCCTTTATAATATGAGTTTTTCCATGCATACTCACACAAAACAGTCAGCCTCAGAGTTATGGTTTAACCACAACTGCTATTTTTTATATAATTAATTTATTTTTTATTTATTACAATTTACTCACTTTGTATCCCAGCTGCAGCCCCAACCTAAACCCCTCCTAATTTCTCCCTCTCTTCCTCCCTCTGTAATCTCCTCCCATGCCCCTACCCCAGTCCACTGATAGGGGAGGTCCTCCTTCCCTTCCATTTGACCCTAGCCTATCAGGTCTCATCAGGACTGTCTTTCATAGTCTTCCTCTGTGGCCTGGTAAGACTTCTCCTCCCTCAAGGGGAAATGATCAAAGATCCAGACACTGAGTTCATGTCAGAGACAGCCCTTGTTCCCCTTACCAGGGATCCCATTTGTAGACTGAACTGCATGGGCTACCTCTGTGCAGGGGTTCTAGAATATCTCCAACATTGTCCTTGGTTGGAGTATCAGTCTCAGAAAAGACCCCTAGGCCCAGATTTTTTTGGTTCTGTTGATCTCCTTGTGCAGATCCAGAACCTTCTTGGTCTTTCTATCTCCCAATTATTTAATAAGATTCCCTGCACTCTGCCCAAAGTGTGGTTATGAGTCTCAGCATCTGCTTTAATGCCTTGCTGGGTGGAGTCTTTCAGTGGCCCTCTCTGGCAGGCTCCTGTCTTTTTTCTTGTTTTCAACTTCTTCTGATGTCTATCCCGTTTGAATTTATGAATGAGGATTGATCATCTTACCCAGGATCCTCCTTCCTGATTAGCTTCTTTAGGTGTACAGCTGTTAATATGATTATCCTATATTATATGTCTAATATCCACTTATGAGTGAATATATACCATGTTTGTCTTTCTGCTTCTAGAATACCTCACTCAGGATGTTCTTTTCTAGTTCCCACTGTTTGCCTGAAAATTTCATGATTTCCTTGTTTTTAATTGCTGAGTAATACTCCATTGTGTAAATGTAACACAATTTCTGTATCCAATCCTCAACTGAGGGACATCTGGGTTGTTTCTAGGTTCTGGTTATTACAAATAGAGCTGCTACAAATGTGGTTGAGCAAGTGTCCTTATTGTGTACTTGAGCATCTTTTGGATATATGCCTAGGAGTGGTATAGCTGGATCTTCAGATAGCACTATTCCTAATTGTCTGAGAAAGTGCCAGATTGGTTTCCAAAGTGGTTGTACAAGGTTACAATCCCACCAGCAGTGGAGGAAGGTTTCCCCTTCTCCACATCCTCTCCAGCATGTTTTGTCACTTGAGTTTTTGATCCTAGCCATTCTGATGGGTGTAAAGAGATATCTCAGGGTTGTTTTGATTTGCATTTCTCTGATGACTAAGGGCGTCGAACATTTCTTAAAGTGTTTTTTTTTTTCCATTCATTATTCCTATATTGAGAATTATCTTTTTAGCTCTGTACCCAATTTTTTAATTGGATTACGTGTGTTGTTGCTGTTTAACTCATTGAGTTCTTTATATATTCTGGATATTAGCCCTCTGTCAGATATAGGGAAGGTGCATATCCTTTCCCAATCCATAGGCTGTTGTTTTGTTCTGTTGACATTATCCTTTGCTTTATAGGAGCTTTTCAGTTTCATGAGGTCCCATTTACTGATTGTTGATCTTAGAGCCTGTGTTGTTGGTGTTCTGTTTATGAAGTTATCTTCTGTGCCAATGAGTTCCAGGCTCTTCTCCACTTTTTCTTCTAACAGGTTTAATGTGTCTGGTTTCATGTTGAGGTCTTTGATCTATGTGGACTTTAGTTTTGTGCAGAGTGATAAGTATGGATCTATTTGCATTTTCCTACAGGTAAACATCCAGTTACACCAGCACCATTTGTTGAAGATGCTATCTTTTTTCCACTGTATACTTTTGATACTTTTGGCATCTTTGTCAACAATCAGGTGTCTATAAGTGTGTGGGTTTATTTCTGGATTTCTATTTGATTCCATTGAATCACCAGCCTGTTTCTATGCCAATACCATGCGGTTTTTATTACTGTTGCTCTATAGTACAGCTTGAGATCAGGTATGGAGATACCTCCATAAGCTATTTTATTGTAGAGAATTGTTTTAGTAATTTTGTGTTTCTTGTTATTCCATATGAAGTTGAGAATTTTTCTTTCAAGTTCTGTAAAGATTTGTGTGATAATTTGATGGGAATTACATTGAATCTGTAGATTGCTTTTGGTCAGATGGCTATTTTTAATATGTTATTCCTGTCAAGCCATGAGCATGGGTGATCTTTCCATCTTCTATTTCTTTCTTCAGAGGCTGGAAGATTTTTTTCATACAAGTCTTTGACTTGCTTGGTTAGAGTTACACCAAGGTATTTTATGTCCTGTGAAGGGTGTTGTTTCCCTAATTTCTTTCTCAGCCCATTTTTCTTCCATTCATGGAGACAACCTAAAACACTTGCACAGATGTAGCCCATGGCAGCTCAGTGTCCAAATGGGCTCCCTAGTAATGGGAACAGGGCCTGTCTTTGACATAAACTGCTTGGCCTGCTCTTTGATCACCTCCCCCTCAGGGGGTGCAGTCTTACCAGGCAACAGAGAATGGCAATGGAGCCACTCCTGATGAAATCTGATATGCTAGGGTCAGATGAAAGGGAAGGAGGACCTCCCTTATCAGTGGACTAGGGAAGGAGTATTGGGGGAGAAGAGAGAAAGAGGGTGAGATTGAGAGAGAAAGAGGAAGGGAGTTACAGGTGGGATACAAAGGAAATAAATTGTAATTAATAAAAATAAAATATTATAGAAAAAAAGAACCATGTTGAAGAGATATGGAGATAGTGGGCAGCCTTGCCTTGTCCCTGATTTCAGTGGGAATGATAATCCTCTTACATGCTGAAAAAGCACTTGATAAAATCCATCATTCTTTTATGTTTAAAGTCCTGGAGAGATCAGGGACAAAATGCACTTACCTAAACATAGTAAAGGCAATACATAACTGCTATTAAGGATATAAACAAAGTAACTCTCATCATCCTCATTAAAGTCAAAACATCTTGTTATTGAAATTGATTTTGGTAATTCGATGAGTCTGGGATAGCTACCAGTGATCTCTCTTGGATTTTAAGAACCCTGGGGTTCACAGTTTTTATGTCTGCAAAACTGAGAGATACAAACAGTGACTACTCTTCTGAGAGGTTAAAGCAAGCACCTGAAATTAAACAACTTGTTGAGATCTTTACCTTAAACATGTCCTTGCAGAGTAGAAAGAAAGCTAGGATAATTTTCTTCAGCCCTGTCTGTGAAGCAACAGGTTTAAATAAAATAGATCGAAGAACTCAACAACCGTTGTGCAGTCTCTGTATCACAACATGAACCTATTATACAGATTTATGCCTAGATAGTGTTAATTTTGTTAATACCAGATAAGCCAACATCCCAAATGACACATTTTGAAGTTAACATGTCAAATAACATTAATGTTCCAATAACTACATTACACAACTAAATATATAAATTCTAACTGAAATTTGCCACCACATGCTTTTTAGTCTGATATTCTTCTTTCTTGGTTTGAGATTTGTCAAGTGTAGACAGCCAGTCCTTGCTTCGCTGAAATTTAATATTCATAGCTCCCTGAACTTGGTCAGTGAGACATTCTGCTGTTCAGTACCTCTCATGCTAAAAACACAGCGGCCCTTCCCATATCTTATTTTTCTTGTCTTTGAGGCATGTGATGAACCTGGCATGAGGACCGTGCACAAGAAAGGGTCTATAGACTTGGGTGGGAGCTTTTTTGTTGTTATTTCAGAGAATGAGTTATGCTAATATCAAAAGAGAAAAAAAAGGGGCTTTTATGTTTGAAAGAGACCAAAAGATTGTGCAACTAATTTGAAGTACTGCTGCTGATTAGGAATAAAATAAGCCAAGCAGGAGAGAAATGCTCTCTTTTCATTAGGCACTACAGCTGTGCCAGAGAGCAAGCATAACCAAGGTCTCCTTATGATAATTATGAAAGGACTGTGATTTTGCTCTCAGACTTTAAATTAAACCTCTTCATGGCTTAAATCCATGTTGGCTGCTCGATCTTTCTCTTTCCAGGACTTCCAATTATGGCACTCTAAAATTATGCTACTTCTCTGTTCACTGTTCTCAAAAGTATTGAGACTTCAGTATTGTGTGCCTTTCTCATTAGAGGGTTAGCTAAACACATAAGTTTTGTACAACCTTTAGCATTTTAAATTTAGCTGTTGGATAAGTGTGTGCCATGCATTTCAATTTATATTTTAAAAATAGTATCTATTCTATTCCATTTGATTTAAATTCCTGGTAGAGGAAATAAGCCCTGTGAAACTCATCAATGACAATCATATTCAAGGGCAATACACTAAAAAATATTTTCTGTCTTTTAAATAGTGAATTTAACTCACAAATTAAACTCTCCAAACTCAACAAATCTCATTTTACTAAACAAAGACTTATTAGGGCATACCAATCTATCATTATGTTTGGTCAAGGAAGTCCATTTTTAGTTCATATAGATCATATAAAATTTTGGGGAACTTCTGCTTCCAAAAAAAGTAATTAAAACTTAGTTTAAAGCAACGTTGATGAGTGTTTCTTACTACTTAATTCTTCACAATTAAAGGAGAAAGTTTCCTTATAAATAAGAGAAGAACTTCCTCTATGAATAACTTAGAATGCCTCAGGTAAGGATGGATAAAGACTTACATGTTCTTGTAGTAGTTTTTTTACAGAATATTTTTAGTTGTAAAGTTGTTCTTGAAGGCTCCCTCAGACTTGGGGAATTCAAAAAGTAATTGAGATACTGCTGCAAATGGACTTTAAAAGAAGAATTAGCGTCATATATCAGTTGACCCCAGAGACAGCCAAAGAAATACGAGGGACAGGACAGGAGGGAGAAGGAGTCAGAGAATGAGCAGTACTTCTCACTTTGGCTTTGAAGCTGAAGAACTGTGCATGGTCTCTGAAATCATGTACAAGAGACTCATTCTTGCAATCAAATAGAACACTGAACTCTGCCAGAATCCTGAATGATCCTGGAAGTTTATTTACCCCCAAAGTTCCAGGAAAACCAAACCAAGCTAAGCCAAACCAAGGAAACCAAAGCCAAAAGAGCTCTTCTCCAAACCCCAAGAAACCTAAAACTGAAAACTCAATGTAGACTTTATAGGATAATGAACTAAGAGGTGAAAAATGCTTTAAGCTACTAATTTGTGACTGTCACAATAAGAGTAGAAATTAAAAAGATAGCAACTGTAGATCACAGTGTTTCCCTTTGCTCTGGCTGTATACCAGGAAAGTAGAAGATGTTTGGTTCAGTGGTTGTCTGTGGCATCTGTGGCTTTAATCAAGCACAGATTTCTCTGGAAGTCTCTTCACATATCTGGAAGCAGGACAACATGGGCATAATGAGTAGACATAAGAAAGTAGTTATGAAAGGATTTGGGGAAAATAGTTCCAATTACACACAACAATTGAATGTATCATTTCCTCAAAGCTGAACTTAGTGGGAAAAACTTTGGGAATGAAGTGTGTTTTTATGCTAAGTTGTCATCCACTTGCTTTGTACAAAATGAGTCTCACCTGCTAGACCACAATGCAGGTATAACTTGGAGATAATAGTTACATAATTCTTTCTGAGGCTATAGAAATGACATATATAATTGGTGTAGTCTAGAGTTCCTTAAACTTTGTAATGGAAGTTCAAGTTTCAAGCATATTTGAATAAACAAGAGCCTAGAATCACACTGTTCTATGTACTTTTTCTTTAAAAATATTCTCAAAGTATTGCAGTAAAATAATAAAATACACCAGAAGATGGGCCAACCAATACTAAGTAATTTATAAACAAGCTATATAAAAGCCTCATTATGGATTATTCTGCATGTGTTTGATATAAAAATCAAGAATAATCTATACAATTATAAGAATCATAATTTAAAATTTATGTCTTAACCAATATACTATTAAAATTAAATCAACAGAGACAGACTATGTTGGAAAAGGACAGAGATTAAAAATTGGTTTTATAATTTTTAGTATTGCTCACTATAATCTGAGCCCAGGGAGGTCGACAGAGACTGGTGCACCAACCAAGGACCATGCGCGGAGAGGACCTAGACCCCTACTCAGATGGGCTGCCTCTGTCATGAACTCACTTGCTGGCTCTTTGATCACTTTCCAGGTCACAAATGAAGAGGATCCAGGCAGTCCTGATGAGACTTGACAAGCTATGGTGAGATGGCAGGTGAGAAGAACCTCCCCTTTCAATGGAATAGGGAAAGAGGAATGGGTGGGAGGAGGGAGGGAGGCAGGGTAGGTCCAGGAGGAGATGAAGAAGGGGACTACAATCTGGATATAAAATGAATAAACTGAAAAAAAATACAAAGCACCCAAATTTAAAAAAAAATAGGTGCTTCTAATTCTTTGTGAATATAAAGACCCTGGGAAATTATTTGTAAAATGATATAAACTTAATAATAGAAATAGAACTTTCAATAGCAAAGGATAATTACAATATTGTATTCATTTGCTTATACAGTAAATTGTGTCTCCTATATTTCATTTGTCATATCTTATGATAAGCAAAATAATCATACCCTCAAAATGTGACTATACAACAGGTAATTGTTATAATAATGTGAAAGGATAATAGTAAAACATTTTAATGAATATTCATGAAACAAAGTAGGACAACTTTTGTCAAGCCCATAATGGATATTCTCTTTGCAGGAAAGGACTATGGGCTTAGTAGTTTTTGTGACCATGCCAAAAAGAGATTGTAGTCTTCATCCTTCTAGAATAAAGTGCTGGCATATGTGCTTTTGTGCACTGTGATATTGACCATGACCAAATGCCTCCATTTTGAGAATAAATTGTCATTTCCAAGCAGAACATTTAAGGACAATGTACAATTTGCCAAGTTCTCTCATGCCTGCTGTGACAAATTTAGAAGCTTGTGATGGTATAAAATCATCATCAGCCTGAGCCAGGAGTGACTAGGTCTGAAAGGGTCTGTAGTATAACTTAGCCTAATCTGACTGAGAAGACGTGTTGTAGAAGCAACCTAAAATATCCTTTGGTGTCATGCTTGGTAGATAGTAAGCAAAGCGCTTAGGAGTTAGCACCCTGATTGCCCATATTATGTGGGGATGGACATTTGGCTAAACAGTCCAAGATATCCCAGGATGCAAGTATTTCTGTTTCCAGGACAAGAGTTGGCAACATTTTGAGTGCAGAGCCAGCTGGTTACTATTTTAGATTTTTTTGAGCTATGTGAGTGTCTTATGCGTATTTTGCTTTGCTTTTATAAACCTTTGTTTCCCCAGTTTGAAGATGCTCCTCAAGATCCAACTGATGGCTGGAGTTGGCTTTTGGGAGTGTCATAATTCCCAAGCCTTTGCCTTAAGTGGGTAGTTTATAATGTGGAACATTAGCAGTTGCATTTGGCTATCATTGGCTGTAGTTTTTAGGGTGCTAATGATATAAAAATGCACTCAAAAAAGATAAACCAGCTTGTGTTCAGGAAGCAAGAAAACTGAAGTTTATGAACTTGAACAGTTGGAGGCTGAAGTCCCACCTCTTGAAAGACAAAACCAAGAAGGTCTTTGAGACACTTGTCTAGTTATCAGTGTGATGTTAGGAGTGTGGTTCTCACATGTACTGTAAAAGTCTCTGACTCAGAGTAGTGAGTCAGAAAATGTAGGTTGTAAATCTTCCTTGTTGGACAAAATGTCACTCCCCTGACACTGGGATTTTGGTGTGAAGAAAATATAAATGAAAGTATGTGTAAAAAAGTAAGTGTATATATTGAAGAATTGGATTGAGTTTTGGAGACAGTGGACTGTTAGGTGGATCACCTGCTTCAACTGAAAAGGTCTGTGACTATGAGACTTTGGGATAACAACAAACCTTAAATGTACACATAGAAATGTCAAAACAAATTCCACTCCCTTTCCCAATTAACGTATATTAATAAAAATGAAAACGCTTTATGGGTACCCAAGCTTTAGAGACATAGTTTCCAGTGTGTGCTTTAGACTGAGGCCCAGGAGATCAATATCACAGGAAGATCATCTTAGAACACATAGCTGAGACCTTCAGGAAAGGATGTGGAAGAGGATTCTTCAAGTCACAGCTCAGTAAGGAAGCATTCCCTATCCTCCCCATAGTGAACACCCATCATCGTCTCCATAACTGCTTCCTGTTATCCTCTCTTTTATGGATTTTAATCTACTCTGAACTCTTATCTTTCCTTGTTCCAGATTTGCATTTTGGCCATGACTGTATTTTGGAACAGAAGTTGACAATATAAGTCATATATATATAGTTTTGTTTCTAGATTTCTGGATGAAAAAAAAAACAAATAAAATCAAATCTGACATAAAAACCATCACATGGTTCTCTAATACAAAAGTCTGAGACATATCATGGGGCTATGTTGAACTGATCCTCTAGTGGTGGGATTACAGTGTTATCATCCTGGGGAGGCGGAATGTATAGTGCAAGGGGTTAGGGAAGAGAGTAGAATATTTGAGGGCAGAACATCAGGGGTCAGTCACTAATGCTGTTCAACAAACATTTCTGGTTCTCTTGCCTTTCTGGCCTGTAGTATGGATGCATTTCCCTGTCCTGTGAAGTTACTTCTGTTTTACTGTCCTTTATTTAATCTCTCATATGATCTCTGTCTCCTCATTGCAAGGCTCTTATATGTACTGAACATAGTGCCTAGAGCAGGGTTCTCAACTTGTAGGTTGTGAACCCAACAGCCGTTGCACATCATATATCCTGCCTATCAGATATTTAGATTATGATTCCTAACAGTAGGAAAATCAGCATCATGAAGTAGCGATGAAAAGAATGTGATGGTGGGGGGTCACCCCTGCATGAGGAATGTATTATTAAAGGATTGCAGCATTTGAACGTTGAGAACCTGGTCTAAAGTCTAGTCCAGATCACATTCTATCATCACACGTAGCATAAAACAAACGCTTGAATTGACTTGGATGTTCTGGGTGTGTGTGGGGGGAGGGGTAGAATCTGACCTACCCTCCAGCCTTACTTTAAACTAACCTCTACTGCCATCTGTTCAATGCTGGGCTTTATAGAGACTTCATTTGTCTTTCTTTTTCACGCCAGGCTTGTTCTTGCCTGAAGGCCGTTGTATGTCTCCCTTGCCTGGAAGCCCTTTCCCAGATGTTGAGTGGCTCTGCCCAGACACCTGGTCACATATCAGCTCCTTGGGCAAGGAAAGCATCAAGATCCCCATCACTACGTGTCTTGTCCTCTTTCCTAATTTCATTTGGATTGCAGTACTTATTACTGTCGAAAAACTTTTAGTCATTTATTTGCCTGTCTTTCTTCAGACAGAGAGAGATTCATAAAGGCCTTCCCTGGCTAATTTAATCACAGAATCCCAAGAAACCTTGTAGGCACTCAATCAATATGAGCTGAATGAATCAATTGGTGATACAGTATATCAGCGAGACAGGAACAAAGTACCAGTGTATCTCTGAGGCCTGGTACAATGGCTCTTTCAAGCTCTATGTTCATTTCAGGTAAATTGAATTTTCTGCCCCAGGTTTCCTGTTGACTGAGAAATTACTACCTATGCTCTGCCAATTACTGTGGAAGAGAGAAAAGGACACACACACACACACACACACACACACACACACAAACACACAAAACTGTCCTTAAAAAAATTCCATCTCTGAATGGCACAGGCCCATTCTGAACTTTTTTATTATCCAGAGCAAAAGTCACTTGGCCTGGCCCAATCACGAAAGGTCAGAAAGGACCATTCTACCAGATGCTTAGAAAGTCTGCTGGAAATATTTGATAATTAGCATTGTAGGAACAATTATTACTCTGTGACTTCTCTTTTCCTTTTAGATGCCAGAATGTTATATTCACAGTGAAATACTTCTGTCTCTAACTTAATGTGAATACAGTTGCCTGGGGGAAATCTTATGAAAGCAGAAATCCACGATAGGGCCCAGGATCCCACATCTCTAGCCAGCTCCCAGCTGATGCTAATGTTGATGGTTTGTGGCTTGTTTGCAATGCAATCAGGGCTTATACCAGTATAAGGCTGAGTTCTCTGGGACAATTGGGTCTCATTTTTTAAAGTAATACCTCATTTTTTAAACTCAGAGAACTATTTAGAAGCCTTTACCTTTCTTTCAAGTTCTGAGCCTTATTTCAAGGAGATGTTTATGCAGTTGTTGAGGTTTGGTGAGCTCAAAATCTGAGAGGCAGGAAACTATGTTGAAGGTCTCGCAGAGCAAGGAAAAATGTAGGCTGCTTGCAAAATTCCTTTCAGCTACGTGAGTGGTAATGGTGATGGTGGTGAGGCTGAACCTTTTTTGTATTAGGATTTTGAACTGATTTTGAACTTTACAGCCCAAGCCCAGGCTCCTCCCTCCTTTCCCCATCAGTTGCACCCACATGCCTCATCCTCATCCCCCTCTTCTTAGAGAAGAGGAAGCCCCCAAGGAGTACAAATCCACCCTGGCATCTCAAGTCTCAGCAGGACTATTTATATCCTCCCTGCTGAGGACTGACATGGCAGCCCAGCTAAGGCAAAGGTATCCAAAGGCAAGCAACAGAGTCAGAGACAGCCCTTACTTTCATTGTTAGCGGTCCCACCTGTTGACTAGGCTGCACATATGCTACATATGTGTAGGGGTCTAGGTCCAGCCCATACATGTTCTTTTGGTTGGTTGGTGGTTCAGTCTCTGTGAGCCTCCGTGGGCCCAGATTAGTTAACTCTGTAGGTCTTCTTGGGGTCTCCTTGACCCCTCCAGCTCCCTCTATCCTTCCTCTCACTCTTCCACAAGGCTTCCTAAACTTGGCCTATTGTTTGGCTATGGGTCTCTGCATCTGCTTCTATCAGCTACTGGATAAAACCTCTCAGAAAATAGTTATACTAGGCTCCTGTCTACAGACAGAGAAGAGTATTGTTAATAGTGACAGGGGCAGGGAGGCTGTGGGGGTGACCATAAATGAGACTCCCAGCAGAGGGGGTGAAGGAGTTTTTACCTCCTGTAGCCAGGTGAGACTTCCAGTGGAGAAAGGAGGACACCAACACACTCATAAAACCTTCAGCCTAAAATTTCTCCCACCTCCAAGAAATGTAGGAACAAAGATGGAACATGTATTGTGGAAATGGCAAACTAATGACTGGCCCAACCTGGGACCCATCCCATGAGAGAGTGCCCATATGCATTTTAAAGGATGATCTGCTTTACTCAAAAGCTGCCAACTTAAAGTTTAGTTTTGTCTAAAAAGTATCATCACAGAAACGTCAAGAGTAATGTTTGAACAAATATTTGGGCACTATAGTGTAGCCAAGTCTATAATAAGCTTAAACATCAAGTCATCTTTCATCTTCTTAGTTATGATGTACATTTCCCTAGTCACAATAACAACCTGAGCAAACCATTTACCAAACCTTAAAGTTGGTCAGTATAATACTCAATGGTGGGTTCACTTAGCACTGTTGTTTGGACTTATTTTAAAGAAACAGATCAGGCTTAAAGGATAACTTAATTACCTTCTCATTTTAGCAACACACATATTTCTTCCTTCCTCTACAGCTCCTTTTAATTTTCTGCTATAATTTATAGCATTTTAATTAGGAGTTCTGATGATATACTTGAGCAAAGTATGTACTTATGAATAAGTGGGGCCATTAATAGACTGGGAACTTTCGGTTCTGCCTGTTTCCTTCACATGACTTTGAAAGTTACAGATGTTCAACTCTTGATGAGTAAATGACAAGCAGCTGTTGTAAGTCAGTCACTGTAGCCAGAGCTGAAAAGGCCAGTCAGCTGGATCAAAGCATTTGAAATAATGACAAGGGCGACCTGAGCCTCCTTACTGAGGGCAAGTTCCCCCCTGGCTGGTCTTCTGCTTCCTATAGGTATACTCCTCAGGTGACAAATGTGAAGAGAAATGCTAATGAGCGTGTAGGGGCAGTAAAGTTGATGCCTGATGTCTCTTGAGGGAGCTGAAACAGATGCTGCGTCCTTAAGGCTTCCATCTACAGTCTAATTGAGCCAATGTCCAGCATTAAAACCAAGGTTTGCTCCAGTGAGCCTCCCTAGCATACGATGTTTCGCGTGGGAGAGAAGTCATGTCCTTGCTGGGATGTGTTTGTGGTGGAAGTTGAGAAACTGGCTGTTTTGTAATTCTTTTTTTTTTTAACTTTTATTAATTACACTTTATTCATTTTGTATCCCCCCATAAGCCCCTCCCTCCTCCCCTCCCGGTCCCACCCTCCCCCCTCCTTTTTGCATGCAGGCCCCTCCCCAAGTCCACTGATAGGGGAGGTCCTCCTCTCCTCCTTTCTGATCTTAGTCTATCAGTTCTCATCAGAAGTGGCTGCATTGTCAGGGTTCTAGGTTATCTCCACGGATAGTCCTTGGTTGGAGTATGAGTCTCTGGGAAGTTCCCTGTGTTCAAATTTTCTTGTTCTGTTGCTGTTTTGTAATTCTTGAAAACGACAGCTTAACTTTGTTGAGAGTTATCCAACATTGTGACCTTGCATTTCTGATTAAACATGTGTGTTTCCTTTTGTGCAAATAATGTACTTCTACCCATTTATAAGTATATTAAAGGAGAAAGGGGGGATAAAAAAGGCTGAAGTTCAACTGACCAGAGGCAGAATTATCTAGAAGTCAAACACATGGTGATCCTGTTTAGATCAAGCGGGGTTCATCCACAGAAATGTATCCATAGGATTACAAGGTATTGAGAAGTGTTTTTGTAGGGAGTTGGTTTGTGCAATTGTGTGGGCTGGGTAGACAGCTCTAGAATCTTTAGGTGAGCCACAAGGAAAGGCAAGCTAGCTTTGCTGGCATGTGTGGGAAAATTCAACAAATTGTAGCTGACCCAGAAGATTAGTGGGGTGATTGTTCTACTTAACTGTCAGTCAATGGAATCATACCCACAACATCCTATTGCAGTAGGCTGTACCTTATCCAAATCAACACGTTAAAAAAAACATCATAACATACATATAAATTCTTCACTTTCTATAAAAGTTACTCTTTAGTGTTCCTACACTTACGTGCCATAAAAATCGCATAAGAGTGTCCAACTCAGGAGTTCTTTATAGGTGAAGCAGTGCTGAGCAGTCTGGTTAATAATTCATGCTTCATCCTCCCCACAGGAACTTGGTGCAAAGTAGCACTCATTTGGTAGCTTATGCTTTCTAAGTATTTTTGTGTTATTTAATTGTATAGTTGCATCAAAATTCTAAGTGTTATACTCCAGTTATATCATTCTTGATCGTATGCTGAAAGGACTCTATATCCTTTGACAGTGATACTTACTCATCCACGTATTCATACAGGAAGTGGAAACAGCTACATGTCCATCTACTGATGAGTGAATAATGAAAATGTGGTATATTTACACAGTGGAATATTACTCAGCTGTGAAAAAAGTAATATCCACAGGTAAGTGTATGGACCCGGAAACAGGTGTCCTGAGTGAGGTAACACAGGCCATGAAAGGCAAACATTGCATATTTTCTCTCACATGTGGATTGTAGCTTTGAATCTTCATTTACGTGTTCCATATGTGCTTCATCTGAAATACCTTTATACAGCAATTCTCAGGCTTCCTAAAGCTGTGCTATTTCCTTCCTTACTGCGTAACTGTAACTTTTCTAGTTATAAATCATAATGTAAATATCTGATATGCGGGCTATTGATATGTAACTCCAGTGGAAGGCCACATATTCAATAATATTTATGCTTGGCCCCATTGAGTTGTTCTTGATGAGCAAAAAAAGACACAACATTGGGTGAAAAGAGAAGGGGGTGGATCTGGGAGAAGTGGAGGAGAAAGTGTGGTTATGATCAAAACACTTGGGGCAAAATTCAAGGAAGTAATAGCAACAGATGAATAGAAAAGAAAAGAAAAATGAAAGGAGCTCAACCTGGAATGTTCCTTCACCAGTATGTTTATTGCAGGTGGAGTAGCTGACGCTGTAGTCCAAAGTCTGTTCTACTTTCTCTGTCTGTCACCATCAAGTTTCCATTATTGCTAAGGTGGGTTTCAGGACTTCAAAGCATGTAAGAATGTTCTATCTAGAGTAATCCCTTATCCTCCCTGGAGCCTACCATGTCACAAGTCTCCATCTTGTCTTAGAGATGCCCCTGCCCTCAGTTTCCTTTTTCTCTCCAAGCCCTCTTACCTCTGCTCCCCCCTCTCCCCATATCTTATCCTTCCTGCTCCTTGTTTTCTTCTCCAAAGCCTCTTCTATCCAGTTCTCTCTCTTCATCTACTCCTGCTGTCTATTCTATTTCCCTATCTGAGTGAGATTCAAGGAGGGTTTCCCTTTGATCCTTCTTGATACTTACATTCTTTGGGTCTGTGAATTGCAGTATGAATATTCTGTAATATATGGCTAATATCTGCTTATAAGTGTGTACGGAGGGTGGGGCATGGAGCCTGAGGCAGCCACATTCTATTCCGGCAGGATTTCAAGTGGTAGGAAGGGAACACCAACTTACCTACAAAACCTTTGACCCTAAATCTACCCTGCCTACAAGAAGTGCAGAGACAAAGATAGAGCAGAGACTGAGGGAATGTCCAACCAATGCCTCACCTAACCTGAGGCCTACCCCATGGGAGAGAGCCAACTCCTGACACCATTAAGATACTCTGCTATGTTTACAGACAGGAGCCTAGCATAGCTATCCTCTGAGAGGCCCTACCAGCTTCTGACCGAATTAGATGCTGAGACCCACAACCGAGCATTAGACAGAGCTCAGGGAGTCCTGTGGTAGAGGGGGGTGGGGGAGGGAGGATAGAAAGAACCAGAGGGGAGAAGAACGTCACTAGAAGAACCAACAGAGTCTCATGGGGGAATAGACCCTTGGGGGCATACAGAAAGGGAAGCACCAGACCAAACCAAACCAAACCAAACCAAACCAAACCAAACCAAACCAAACCAAACCAACCAACCAACCAACCAAACAAACAAAAACCCTATACACTGTATCTGAAGGGCAGTTTGATCTTCAAGTAGGTTCCCTAGTAAGGTGAGCGGGTGTTGTCTATGACATGGACTTTGTTGCCTGTTTTTTCATCACTTCCCCCTAATGGAGCTGACTTGCCTGTCCACAGTGGATATGAGGATGAGCTCAGTCATGAGCTCAGACTTGAGTCAGACTTGATGTGCTGGGGTCAGTTGGTGGGGGAGGCTCCCCTTTTATGAGGGAAAAGGGAGGGGAGATAGGGGAAGAGCGCTGGAGGGTAGGACTAGGGAGGAACAAGAGGGGGGAGGACTATGACAGGAATGTAAAGTGAATACATAAATTAACAATAAATTTAAAAAATGTCCTATGTATGATTATTGAAAAGACCCAAGGTTTAGCTGGAACTACTTTTTCTTCCAAAAACTTATGTGAAGTTTGATTCAAATATAACCCATATCAGAGAAACAATGTGTGTCCCAACATTATCAGAAAGGCATTTCCTGTTGCCACCCTGGGTTTCACTTTCCCCTTCTCCTGGCTCCTTTCTGTGTCCAATGTTAAATCAGGCAAGTTTTTTTTTTATAATTAATTTTTTTAATATTAGTTACAGTTTATTAACTTTGTATCCCAGCTGTAGCATGCTCCCTCATTCCCTGCCAATAACACCCTCCCTCCCTCATCTTCTCCCTACCCCTTTCCAAGGCCACTGATAAGTCTATCAAGGCGTTTCTGTGTTATAACCTTTGTTGAATGGTAGGAGCCACCCTTGTCTCCCTTTCCCAACTTTCTTTAGAAATTAATATTGTTCTTTCTTTTCATTCTTACATTCTCCCTTTTGCCATATGACTTTGGTCTCTATCTTTCTCTTGACACTATTATTCCATTACTTATGTGACTGTCTTTGAATAAAGGAAGAGTTGAGCTCAAAGGTTGAATCTGTCTCTCCACATCCATGTACATGACACATGGCTCAATGATGCATCTTAATCAGAACCAGTTCTCATCCTAAAGGAACTTAAAAAAAAAAGTTAATTACAAGGATACTGAGAATTTAGTTTCCAGACTAAGCTCAAATTAAAGTATGTCTGTTTCTACTGTGCTTTTCATAAGGAAAAAAAAAAAAAAAAGAAAAAATACTTTCGAAAGATTGATTGGTGAAAGATAGTTAACAGCTACGGGCTTATTTTACTTCATGCTTCAACCCTCCACTGACCTTTAAAAGATGAATTTCTTCTATGCTGTTCTGTGGAATCATCATTAATTATCAGGAGCCACAAACAAAATCTACCATGATGGATTATCTCACAAAGTAATTACTGACTCTGACAGTGAGTGCTGTGGCATGAAGGTGCTTGGCTATCAGGCTGTGTGCCTCATGTATGCATTTCAAGAAAGCATAATAAAGAAAAACTCCTCTTTCAAGAATAGAATGTAGAGGCAGAGGTGGAGGTGGAGGAGGAGGAGAAGGAAGGGGGTGAGCAGGAGGAGGAAGAAGAGGAGGAGAAAGTACCTGTAAGGCTCAGTGGTACAGCCTGTGTTTCAGACTCTTGGTTTACACACATGTAGAAAATTCTTTTTCTTTTGGACCTTCTTCAGTCATAAGCTATAGTAACTTTTTCATATGTTAGATATCTAAGAAATAACCCTCTCCCTGTGCTCATATAGAACAGGAAAGAGGAAATAGTATTATTATTTAATCAGTAATACAGCCTTCAGGACATAAGTGCTCTTTTTCTCAGCAAACTTATTTTTTGCTCTTCATGACACTATTTAGTCTTCAACACCTATTGCTCTTGTAGAAGGTCTTGGTTCAAGTCTAGCATCCATAAGGAGACTCACAACTATCTGTAACAAGGGATTTTCCACCTGCATTTGATTCCCCTGGGCACAAGGCACACATCTCTTGCACACATGTACATGGAGTATAAACACTAATACACATAAAATGAAAACGAAAAGAAACTGAAATTAAATATTGAGGGTTGATCTTTGATTATTTTTAAAAATCTCTCTCTTAGAGACAGACTTTTTCAAGTGCATGGATAAAGAGAGATGCTTAGGATTTTGGCAGTCCATATCTAGAAAGGAGATGCTGATGAATCTTGAGTGATTTTGAAACAGCTTATTTGATTTCCCGGTATCATTGATGTGGATAGTCCTTTCTCAATTTTCATGTGTTAAGTGACATTAAAATGTCATTCATTACATGAGGCATTCTTAATAGTGTGTGACCTAGCATTAACAGTAAAGCCTGCAGTGAATATGGTCTTTTTTTTTTTTTCTCCTTCTGATGCTTATTCCCTAAAAGGACGCACCTGTAATCATTTTGCCTCATAAATTTGTAAATCAAATTCTCTACCATACTTAAGAAAATTATAGATGACAGACACATTTAACTTGTCTTCTATTTTTTTTATTTAAAACTAACAGTTTAGAAAGTATTTATTAAAATGTGGCTGTCAGTTATATTTTCAAGGAAATATAAAGGACAAATTACAATGTATACTATTTGACACTAAAATGTGAAGCACCATTTGGAAAGGCACCTGTTCCTACAGGGAAAAAAGGGCTAGAGGAGGGCAGATTTTATACTGTCATCGCTTTCCTTTATAAGCTGTGAGAATTTAGACAAGTTACTCACCTATTCTAAGCTTCTCCCGTAGAATTTGAGCAATAAAATGCTTAAAAGATGGATGTGAAGATTATTACAGTGCCTGATGGATACTAATCGTCACATAAGCTCTCACTCTCCATATTCTGATAAGGATAACATAAAGTAGGAAGACCTATCAGATTTTATGTCTATGAGGATGATGCATGAATTAACAAGTATAAAAGTACAGACATGGGCAGTCAAAAGTCATTGCCTTGAAGGCATACATACAGAATCCCAGATCAACTAACAACAGTTACACAGTGATTTTTTCCCACCCCAAAACTGCAAAGATAGTGAGATTAGCTGTGGTATTGTAAGGCAATGGAAAGAAATTCATTTTTCTTATTGATGTCATTTGAATGAGACATCTCCCTCTCCCAACCCACTCCCAAGGTTCAAGTATTTATCTCCAACTGGTAGTACTGCATGGAAAGACTATAGAATCTTTGGGATGTGGAGCCTTGCTGAGGCTATGTCAAGGGGGTGTTGTAAGTGGCTTGAGTTTTTATTTTTATTTTTTAATATTAATTACAGGTTTTTCACTTTATATCCCAACTGTAGCTTCCTCCCTCATTCCCTCCCAATGCTACCCTCCCTCCCTCATCTCCTCCCATGCTCCTCTCCAGGTCTACTGATAGGGGAGGTCCTCTCCCGTTCCATCTGACCCTAGCCTATCAGGTCTTATCAGGACTGGCTGCATTGTCCTGTGGCCTGCCAAGGCTAATCCCCACTCAGGGAAGTGGTCAAAGAGCCGGCCATTGAGTTCATGTTAGAGACAGTCCCTCTTCTCCTTACTAGGGAACCCACTTGGATACTGAGCTGTTATGGGCTACATCTGAGCAGGGGTTCTAGGTTATCTCCATGCATGGTCCTTGGTTGGAGTCTCAGAAAAGACCTGAGACTCTCCTTGGTTCTGTTGCTCTCCTTGTGGAGCTCCTGTCCTCTCCAGGTCTTACTATCTCCTCCTATTTTATAGGATTCCCTGTACTCTACCCAAAGTTTTGTTATGAGTCTCAGCATCTGATTTGATACACTGCTGGGAAAAGTCTTTCAGAGGCCCTTAGTGGTAGGCTCCTGTCCTGTTTCCTGTTTTCTCCTTCTTCCAATGTCTGTCCCCTTTTGTCTTTCTGAGTGAGGATTGATCCTCTTACCCAGGGTCCTCCTTCTTGCTTAGCTTCTTTAGGTGTACAGATTTTAGTATGTTTATCCTATATTATACGTATAGTATCCACTTATAAGTGAATATATATCCTGTTCTTTACAAACCTTGAAAGAACAATTTTCAACTTCAAATGGAAAAACAAAAAACCCAGAATTGTCAAAATGATCATGTACAACAACATATTGTCTGGAGGTATCTCCATCTCTGATCTCAAGCTGTACTATACAGCAATAGTAATGAAAACTCTATGGTATTGGCATAGAAACAGAATGGTGGATCAATGGAACCAAATAGAAGACCCAGAAATAAACCAACACACCTATGAATACTTGATTTTTTTTTAACAAAGAAGCCAAACCATACAATGGAAAAAAGACAGCATCTTCAACAAATGATGCTGGTCTAACTGGATGTCTACATGCAGTAAAATGAAAATAGATCCATAATTATCACCCTGCACAGAACTAAAGTCCAACTGGATCAAAGAACTCAACATAAAACCAGACACACTAAATCAATTAGAAGAAAAAGTGGGGAAGAACCTAGAACTCGATACAGGAGACAACTTCCTGAACAGAACACTGTTAGCACAGGCTCTAAGATCAACAATCAATAAATGGGACTTCATGAAGCTGAAAAGCTTCTGTAAAGCAAAGGACACTGTTATCAGAACAAATTACAGCCTATTTTTATTTTTTAATATTTTTGTAATTTATTCATTATGTATTTCAATTGAATTATTCAAATGTATTTCAATTTCCCTCCCTCAACTCCTCCCAATCCTATCCTCCCTCCCTCTTCTCCCCATCCCCTTCCCCTAGTCCAATGAAAGAGGGGTTTCCTCCTCTGCCATCTGCCCATAGCTTATCAAGTCTCATCAGGACTGCCTGTATCCTCTTTCTCTGAGGCCTGGCAAAGTCACATTGCTAGGGCAAGTGATCAAAGACATGACAGTGATCAAAGTTCATGAAAGAGGTAGCCCCTGCTCCCCTTACTCTGGACCCTTAGGGAGACTGAGCTGTCAATTGGCTACATCTGAGCATGGGTCTAGGTTCTCTCCATGCATGGTCCTTGGTTGGTACATCAGTCTCTGTAGAACCCTCCTGGGCTCAGAATTTTTAGCTTTGTTGGTCTTGTAGGGCTTCTGTCCTCTCTGTGTCCTTTTATCCCCTCTTCTTCCATAAGACTCCCTATGTTCTGCCCAAAGTTTGGCTATGAGTCTCAGCCTATTATAGAGTGTCCTCTAAAAGGGTCCACCCAACAGAGGATCATAGCAGATTCTGAGACTCACAGCTAAACTTTGGGTGGCTTGAAGTTTTATGGCCGTGACTCACTTTCTATTCTCCCGTCTGCTTTGTGTCTGAAGATGAGAAGTGGTATTCCTGCCTGACTGCGAGGCCAGCCTCATGATCCAACTGCCAGTCTTGCCCACTCTCTAGATCTTCTTTGGATCTATAAGCCTAAATCAACCTTTCTTCTTGAACATGCTTTTTTGCGTGGGAGTATTTTATAACAGCAATGGAAAATAACTAGTGTATTTAGTATTAAATGAAATAAAGTAGGGTGTATTCTTAGGTTTTCAATGTTAAATAAAATATTAAAAAAAATCGATAGGTTGCCTGAAGGGATGTCTCAGTGGATAAGAGCACTTGCAATGCAAGCATGAGAATCTAAATTCAAACCCTCAGCAAACATTAAAAAGGAGGCATGGTTGTATGTTCAAGTTCAGTAAGAGGAATTTCAGTCTCAAGGAACTAAGGCAGAAAGTGCTAAAGGAAGACATGGAAGTCCTTTTCTGATCTACATGCATATGTCCTTTGGCATGTGTACCCGCATATACAAGCATACACCAAACACACACAGAAACAACACATGCATAGTCTGAACATAATAGTAGATCAAATATTATGATATTTTATTTTTTACATTAATTACATTTTATTCGCTTTGCATCCCAGCTGCCCCCTCCCTCATTCCTTCCCAATTCCACCCTTTCTCTCTCATCTCCTCTCGTGCCCCTCTCCAACTCCACCGATAGGACCCTAGCCTATCAGGTCTCATCAGGACTGGCTATAATGTCTTCCTCTGTGTCTTGGCATGGCTGCTCCTCCCTCGGGGGGAAGGGGTTTGGAAAAAAGCCAGCCACTTAGTTCATGTGAAAGACAGATCCTGTTCTCATTATTAGGGAACCCACTTAGATACTGAGCTGCCATAAGCTATATCTGAGCAGGGGTTCTAGGTTATAAGAATGTACCTTGGTTGGAGGATCAGTCTCAGAAAATACCCCTGAGCCCAGATATTTTGGTTCTGTTGCTCTCCTTGTGGAGCTCCTGTCCTCTCCAGGTCTTACTAACTCCCCCTTCTTTCATATGATTCCCTGTACTCTGCCCGAGGTTTGGTTATGAGTCTCAGCATCTGTTTGATACACTGCTGGGTAGAGACTTTCAGATGCCCTTAGTGGTAGGCTCCTGTCCTGTTTCTTGTTTTCTCCTTCTTCCAATGTTCTTCCCCTTTGTCTTTCTAAGAGGATTGATCCTCTAACCCAGAGTCCTCCTTTTTGTTTAACTTCTTTAGTTGTACTGATTTTAGTATGTTTATCCTACCTTACAGGTCTAGTATCCACTTATAAGTGAGTATATACCATGTATGGCTTTCTGCTTATTCTGATATTTTAAATAATGTTCTTAAATAATTAAATATAGTTCTTGCCATTGCTACCTCTTTTACCCAGAAAAAATTTCTTAAACATTTATGTATCACAGTTCTTTCTTCTGTGAAATGGATAAAGCTATAATATTTACTGTGCTGTGTTATCATGAGGATGAAATGTTTAATATAAATTGTTTAGAATAATAAATAAGTAAATATTCTTATATATATTAACTGTATATTAATCTGTTAATTATTGTATATTTAAATAAATTTACTATATATTAAATATATGTGAATTGTACATTAATTCTAAAAATTTTTTGCTTCTCTATCATAAACCAATATGGGGAAAATGCTTTCTTTGTTTTCCACTTTTCAGAAACAACCTGATTGAAGGGTCTGCTTGTCTTGCTTAGGTAAATGACAGCACTGTTTGACAGGGTTGGCTGATCAGCAGAGGCAGCCAGCAGTGACAGCATTCAAGGAAGTTCAGCTTACAGTGCAGAATATTTATTACTGGACTGCCCAAGGAATTTCTGAATTTTGAAATGGATGATATGGGCAGGTGTGCAGGAAAAAAAAATCATCACAAGGTTCAACACTAACAAAAAATTTTATGTATAATAAAATTTGACTTACATGACGACAACAACACTTCAGTAAGATACTATTTAAAGAAAAATAAGAGCAGTTTGGGGCATCATAGAAAGAAAGCAATGAAGAAAATTAATGTGGATTTCAGCAGAAGTTTTAGAATATTAGGAAGATTTTTGTGTTTGGCAAAAATATCATAGGGCTGCTGAAAGCAAGTGCTTGTGTCATAATGATACCTGCAGTATCTCAAAGCTATCAAGTAAATCAGGATTAAGGAGAGGCTGAGCAATCACTTTAAAATTGTGAATTTTTAAATCCTATTGCTTTGAACTTTACCATTTATACTGAGTAAAGTTGACTAATCCCAGGAAGATTAATGTTCCTTGGTTAATTCTAAAGAAATTGTCAATGGACTTGCATGAATAATGCTCACATCCACTAAGGACAGTGACATCTGACAAACGTGAGTGCGTGTGTACTTACTACATATATAACTTTGTGTCATTACATGTATAAATTTAATAGGTTTATCATATCACACTGAAGCGTATTAGTCATTTTCTGAGTATCTTCCACGAGACTGAAAGCAAGTTGCCAAGTGCTGTGGATGCAGTTGTGAAAAATGTTAGTCATGAGCCTTTTAGAACAGGAAGCAGGCAGGTCATGAGCAATTACAAGTTTTACAACTCTTCTTTTTGCTTCTTTATTCTTGATATTAAAACATAATTATACCATTTCTCTCCCTTTTCTCCCTCCAAACTCTTCCATGTACCTGTCCCTGATTTTTTTTTTCAAATGTATGGCATAGTTATTTCATTAACTATGGTTACAGGCACCTATGTACACATACATATATTCTTAAATATAAGCTACTCAGTCTGTAATCTGTATGTACTGGAAAAGCCCATGAGGCCTCAGCCTTACATACAGAATGACAGGCAATTAAGTAATGCCAAAAGCAGGAGAAATAGTCTTCTCTACGAAAGAGCACATCAACTACTTATTCAATACCAAATGATCATCCCAGAAATCATACAGACATCCCCTTCTTGCCTATCACAAATCCAAGGTGCATTTCAGAGCATGAATTTATTTATAATCCGGAAAGGGGAAAAATGAAGAGGGTTATAGAAAATGAATCACTCTTTGTAAGTTTTTTGTGTATAAAAGCGGGGTCATTTTTCCTTCTCTGTCTTACAGGTGATAGAAAAGCAAAACACTTAAGTAGTGTAATGAAAAAGAAGAAAAGGGAGCAAAGTTTTAAAAGTAAGAGAGAAAAGAGAGACACAGAAATATACCTGCAAAATGCAGTATTTTAATAAAGGCCAAAGTAGCCTGAAGAAAGTGGTGGACAATGGTCAACTCAATAAAACTTTTAAGCTAGTGGGAGATGATGAGGAATAAGAAGCTGTTAGATTAGATGCTAAAGACATAAATTTTGATCTTTCATGAGCAGGTAGTTTCAGATAGGCTTTAAGTTTGGATTGGAGCTGGCAAAATCTTAGATGAAATTGAATATAGTTAAGACATAAGAATATGCAAGATAGATCAAAAGTCTGGCATCATATAAGAGAAATAGCTCATGATAAAAAATGGGAGCTGCAGTAACCAATTGGTTTCCCATAGTAAGGGGAACAAGGACTATTTCTAATAGGAACTCAATGGCTAGCTCTTTGACCTCCCTACCCCTCAAGGGAGGAGCAGCCCTGTTAGGCCACAGAGGAGGACTTTGCAGCCAGTCCTGAAGACACCTGATAAAACAGGATCAGATGATTGGGGAGGAGGTCCTCCCCTATCAGTGGACTTGGAAAGGGGCAGGTGGAGATGAGGGAGGGAGGGTGGGAGTGGGAGGGAATGAGGGAGTGGGATACAGCTGGGATATAGAGTTAATAAAATGTAACTGATAAGAAAAAAATAAAATTAAAAAAAGTGCACCAAACAAACAATCAAACAAACAAACAAAAAAACAAAAAAAAAATGGGAGCTGAGTTCAGAATAAGTCTAAAAGTAAGAGAAGGGAAATATTTTTGCTATTTGTAAAGTTTTCATCCATTCATTTATTTGTGTGTGTGTGTTTGTGTGTGTGAATGCATGTAGGTTAGAGAATAACCTGGGGTGTTATTTCTTAGGAGATACCCACTTTGCTTTTAGAAACAAGGTCTCACACTGAGACTTAGGGCTCAGACTTTAGGCCAGGCCGGCAAGCCAGCCCCTCACCTTATAATGACAAGAACATGCCACAATGCTCAGTATTTATAAATGGATGCTGGGGATCAAGATCAGTTCCTAATGCTGGCACAACCAACACTTTACTGATGGAATTACCTCCCAGACCCAAACCTTTTCATTTTTCAAAAGGGTAACTGATGATATCTTTTGCATTTAACCACACAAGGAACCATAGGCTAATTATGAAGTAAAGCTCTGGAGTTAAAGGAACGAGTGAGAGGTAGCAGGCCTATTTGAGAAGCTAGAGGCAGTATTTGCTTAGAGCATATAGTCAGATGGGAACCATGTTGTGAATCAAAGAAACAGAGTCATTTCCACAATTAAGATCCACATGTGCAAGGTAAATAGCATTCAAACTTCCTAGGTAAATCTTAAGAATTAGGTGTCTCCTGGTGCATGCCATATGCACACAGACTTCCAACCTGTATGTCATAGGTGTCTTTTTATGCCATGGGCACAATGGCTCTCTTGTGAGTATGTAGAATAACTATGCCTTTTCTACCTCAAGGCAGTGACACGTCTTAACCTTTCCAAAAGCATTTCTGTACTCTTGGGTCTAATTAATAAAAATATCCTCCACGTATTAGCAATAAGTCCCAGTCTAGGGGGTTTCCTCCATAATCCACCAACAGAGATAGATTCCTCCATTTTACTTCAAATGTACCCTGATACATGCATACATACATACGTACATATACGTTTATGTATATGCATATACGTATATGTATACATATATATATACATATACAATGCAAAAATGTTTGGAATTGTGCTTGACAGCTATACTTAAATTTAGATGTTATAATTAACTACTGTAAAATATAGGTGACCAGTTATGATTCATGTTTATAGTCCACACACCCAAGGCCCCAAGGGCCAGGTGCTAAGTGTGCTTCCAACAAAAGCAACCCTGGCTCAAAAAAGGAGGGTGGTACATGAGCCAATAAATTTACAGTGAAAATAGACATCAATGTTATCATATTTTTGCCTAATTATACTAATAATGGATTCCTCAAAAGCAAAATTTCATTGTAATAGGAATAAAACACTTCTCGCTGGTAATTAGTGTAATTTTAGTGATCGTTTTATTGCAGTTAGGTAGCACTGGCCTTTGCGTTACAGGGAAACTGATGATGGCAACAGTTTTGATTGATGTGTTCACGTCTCCATTTCCAGTGCTTCTATAGAGCCATGTCTAGAAGATAGTAGTTACTCAAAAACGTTGCCACTGATAAACATCTGAAGGGTGATCTTGTTGCTGACTAGTTGGTTAGCTCAGTCCTGCATGCAGACTTTAAAGGGAGAAGTAAAGAAAGCTACTTCACGTTGTCATTATAACTAACAGGATGTTGTACTGTCATTGATTGTATAGGGCAGGGGTAGGTGAAGTGCTGTCAGCTTACGACATACGCCTACGTGAAAATTTCAAACACAACCTGAATGCTTCAGAAATTCTGTGACATCCTTGGCTGCACTTCAGGACAAATAATGCGTGTTTTATTTTTTTTCTTTTTTTATTTTATTAATTACACTTTATTCATTTTGTATCCCCCCATAAGCCCCTCTCTCCTCCCCTCCAGATCCCACCCTACTTCCCCTTTCTGCATGCATGCCACTCCCCAAGTCCACTGATAGGGGAGGTTCTCCTCTTCTTTCTGATCTTAGTCTATCAGTTCTCATCAAAAGTGGCTGCATTGTCCTCTACTGTGGCCTGGTAAGGCTGCTCCCCCCTCAGGGGGAAGTGATCAACAAGCAGGCCAATCAGATTATGTCAGAGGCAGTCCCTCTTCCCATTACTATGTAACCCACTTGGACACTGAACTGCCATGGGCTACATCTGTGCAGGGGTTCTAGGTTATCTCCTCAAATACTCCTTGGTTGGAGTATGAGTCTCTGGGAAGTTCCCTGTGTGCAGAGGGAATGGAATTTTATGTAAGAAGTGGGAAATAGTAAGAGCTGGAGGGGACGGGAACTCCATGATGTGTGTTTTAAATACATCGTGTTTTTAAGATCTATGCCTCGTGGCACAGGTCAGTTGAAGTCTTTAATGAGAAAAGTGGTATACAGATATAGCCAAATTTAAGGCACTCTCACCAATCGCGAGATGATCATGCTTTATAAAATAGACATTTCATTTTGCTAACTAAAAATGAAAAATAGTTATCAATAAATGTGAAAAAAATATATCCACTCTTAGTCGGGAATCTATTTACTAAATATGCATGCACCAGTTATGTATGTAAAATAAGACTCTAGAATAGCTGCTCTGTTTCTCCTCTCCAGTACATAATTTTATAGAAATACTTCATGTATATGCAGTGGCCTTTTCATGCCTGAAAGCCACTTTGTGAATACAAATGCTCATTAATTTACCAAATGTGGTTTTGTTTTAATTAAGCCATCACGTGCTTAAAAATGTGATAAACTGGAAATGCATTTAACACAGGAAATCTGCTTCATGGCTTAGCAATACAGACATCAAATACTGATCATGATCATGTGGCTGATAGGGAGCTGTGGGTCACTGCTGTTGCCAGGCATCAGTGGCAAATACCAGTGGGCATATTGTTGCTCTGGGAAAAGATCAAAATTCAAATGATGACGTGGTTTTTATTGAATTTGTCTTGCTATTACATCATTAAAAAGATGAACATTCATGAAGAGAACTATTCTAAGTTAGGGGTTGTCTGTGTTCTAACACAAAAAGAGAAAATATTATCACTGTATACATAATTAAGCTACAGTGTGAATGTGTGTGCATGCACGTGCCTATTCCTGTGTGTGAAGGTGTGTGAGTCAGAATCTGTGTTTGGAGGTCAGAGGACAATTTTGTACATTGGTTCTATTTCTGTTTGTTTTTTAAATTTTCCTTTATTATTATTATGAATTACAATTTATTCACTTTGTATTCTGGCTGTAGCCCCCTCTGTCATCTCCTCCTGGTCACACCCTCCCTCCCTCTTCTCCTCCCTTGTTCCTCCCCTAGTCCACTGATAGGGGAGGTCCTCCTCTACTACCATCTGACCCTAGCCTATCAGATCTCATCAGGACTGTCCCAAACCTCTTTCTCTGAAGACTAGTTATTAGGCTACCCTGCCAGGGAGAGGTGATCAAAAAGTTGTCCACTGAGTCCATGTCAGATATAGCTCCTGCTCCCCTTATTAGGGAACCCCCTTGGAGACTGAGCTGCCCATGGGCTACATCGGAGTAGGAGGTCTAGCTCTTCTTGCATGGTCCTTGGTTGATCCATCAGTCTCTCCAGGAACTCCCCCGGGCCGGACTTTTTTGACTCTGTTGGTTTTTTAGTAGAGCTCCCCTCCAGGTCTTTCTATCTCTCCCTCCTTCCATAAGATTCCCTACATCCTGCCCAAAATTTGGTTATGAATTTCAGTATCTGCTTCAATATCCTGATGTGTAGAGTCCTTTAGAACCCCCCCCCCCCCCCGTCGAAGGCTCGTGTCCTGTTCCCTGTCTTCTCCTACTTCTGGTGTCTATCCTGACTGGTTTGAGACTTCAGGAGATTTGTTCTGTCTCCATCTTCTATCTCTAAGGTCCTTTTGGAAAGCCAGGCAAAGGTACTCTCAGTAACCATGATGTTGGGAGGATCTCTCTGGGTCCCTGGAGCTCACTGATCACCTAGCTCTGTGGAATCAGGGAAGATTAGGTTCACTGAGAACCCTGAGCTACCTGTGCCATCTACCAGGCCCAATTAAGTTATTGTTAAAGCATAACGGGAATCTTCTTGAAGTTATTATGTAAAATATTTTATTCATATGCTGTGCTGTGCTGTGTGTGTGCCTATATGAACTCATGTGTATGGCTGCCCAGGAAGGCCAAAAGAGGGTGTTGGATCTGCTGTAATCTGCTGATGTGGATTGTGGGAACTGAACATAGCTCCTCTGGAAGAGTCCCAAGCACAGTTAACTGCTGAGCTATTGCTCCAGATCTTTAAAGTTCTTTTTTTTAAAAAATTAAATTAATTATTTATTACAATTTTTTTACTTTGTATCCCCTCTGTAGCCCCCTCCTTCCTCTCCTCCCAGTCCCACCCACACTCGTTCTTCTCCCCTTATGCCTTTTCCTTAGTCCCCTGATAGTGGAGGATATCCTTCTTTTCTATCTGACCTTAGGCTACCAGGTCTCATCAGGGCTGGCTTCATCATCTTCCTCTGTGACCTCATAAGGCTGCACCCCCCCATGGGGAGGTGATCAAAGAGCCAGCCACTGAGTTCATGTCAGAAACAGCCCCTGTACCCTAAAGTTCTTTTATTGTCTATTTGTTACTTCTACAGTAAAAATTGAAACACGTTAGAAGTTGTCTTTAAAGGTTTTATTTACATAACATTGAACTTGGAGCTGAGATTTTATACACCAGAGATTGGGATTATGACTATAAATTATGTGAAAAGCCCTCTCTCTCTCTCTCTCTCTCTCTCTCTCTGTGTGTGTGTGTGTGTGTGTGCGTGTGTTGTGTGCATACCCTTGTATATACGTGGTTTCTGCAATATGGTATTAGATTACTTGGTCCTGGAGCAACTAGATTTGTGGGATGTCCATGCTGCTTGTTATTATGATGATTGGATCTGAACTCCGGTCCCTGGTCCCTATGACTGCAGAGCAGCTCTCTTCTCTTCTACAACTTTATCCAGCTCTTATTTATTTTTCTAGGAATTTTTTACTGAAGCTCCTGGACAGAATAAATGGAGGCTCTTGAATACAAATCTGTAACACATGAAGAGTACTTAACTTTCAACAAATTGGGGCAAAGCACTTTGGTCTCTTGCCTGGAATGCAAGACCTTACCATTTTTACATGTGAGTGGAGGAAGTATTTAGAACATTCACTCTTTCCCTGTCATAATCTACCACTACTCTTCATCAACCAAATAGGGATAAACATTAGAAATTCAAGTGACCTTTATATTCTTATTATGAGTGACACAATAAAGGCTCATGAGTTTGTAATCAGCACAGGAATTTACTCTGTACTATTTCTTCTAAGTGGCCCTTTAGGGAGCATGTTAGGAAGCATGTTAGCATGTTAGAATGCCTGATGGTTGCTTTTCCCTGTGAAACGTCACTGAATCCTATTCTAAGACCCACCTCTAATTTTATTTTTCCAAGGAAAGGGAAGGGTTTAACTGACAGTGTTTGACTTGTAAGGGCCAAGGTGGAAACAGCTTGTGTTATGATTACACAAGAGCTAGTTAATTATAGGTCTCACTCTTTATGGAAAACCTCTGCAGGACTGGCTCATCTTTCCATGCATTTGTTTTGTTAAGAGACTGCTCTGTGCTGATCATTGATGAAGTTCAAAGAAATTATAACTGAGTAGGATATTACCTCTCTCTTTTGGAATCATGTAAAGTATATTCTGGGACCAAGAAAGTATTCCCCAGTGAGGGGACGTTAAAGACGGTTCCAGCTCAAGGGTCTCTGGGCCATGTATTTTTTTAAATTTTTATTTGTTATTTATTATAATTTATTTATTTTGAATCCTGGCTGTGAACCCTTCCCTCTCTTCCTCCAAATCCACCCTCCCTCGCTATTCCCCTCTCACTAGTCCACTGATAGGAGAGGTCCTCCTCCTTGCCTATCTGATCTTAACCTATCAGGTCTCATCAGGACTGGCTGCATTGTCTTCCTCTGTGGCCTGGCAAGGCTGCACCCCCCAGGGAGAGGTGATCAGAGAGCCTGTCACTGAGTTCATGGAACAGACAGCCTCTGTTCCCTTTAGTAAGAAACCAACTTGGATACTGAGCTGCCATAGGCTACGTCTGAACAGGGGTTCTAGGTCCTTGGTTGGGGTATCAGTCTCTGTCAGTCCCCCAGGGTCCAGTTTTTTGGCTCTGTTGGTCTCCTTTTGGAGCTCCTGTCTGTTCCAGGTCTTTTATATCCCCTTCTTTAATAAAATTTCATGCACTCTGCCCAAAATTTGGCTATGAACTATTAAAAACAAGGAAATCATGAAATTTGCAGGCAAATGTTGAGAAATAGAAAAGATCATTATGAGTGAAGTAACCCAGAAACAGAAAGACACACAGTATATACTCACTCTTCAGCGGTTACTAGACATATAACCATTGATATGTCCATATAGGATAAACATACTAAAATCTATACTCCTAAAGAAGCTAAACAAGGAAGATCCTAAGGAATATGCTCAATCTCAATCCTCATTCAGAAGGACAAACGTGATAGAGATATGAAGAAGGAGAAGATAGGGAACAGGACAGGAATCTTCCACAGAGGGCCACTGATGGAGGTATCAAAGCAGAGACTGAATCTAGTTTTTGAAGGTTATGATGTCTTCAGCAATATGGGCTTAACTTCCATCCCTCGAAGGTGAGGTAAGCAAGGGCAGTAGCAATAGGCTGTTTGTCTTGGGTATCTCTTGGGCAGCCCACACATGCATGCATTCAATAATGATTAGTAAGAAAATGAAGCCATGAACATGAAGAATAGAGAGAGGTGTGTGCTGGGGTTTGGAAGGAGGAAAGGGATGGGAGAAATTATGTAATTATATTACAACCTCAAAAATAAAATAAAGTTTTAAAAAGAGATCACTCCAGTCTTGAATGTCATTCTTTTTCCAAAGGCACAAATTGACCTTCATTAATTTGAATAAACACTTAAAGAATCACTCTGCTTTGTAATATTCCAGTGTCAAGATTTATATTGATGAGAAAAAAGTTTATTTTCAAAATCTTAAATGATAATTTGGATTCTTAAATATTAGCAGCATGTTGTTAAACAACATGATTGATAGAAGCTATCAAAATAGTATTTAAAAGCTGTCTTTAAAGTACACTCTTATGAATTTCTTTTTATTTAAAAAAAGTCATTCTGACATTGAAATTCTAGGTAAAATAAAATGTCTTTAACTCAGGAGATTGGGTAAGTGTAGTGAAATCAAAAGGGTTACATATTTTATTAAACAAATTAAGCATAAAGAAAATTTTAATTATTTATCATTAAAAATTAATGATGGGACATTAGACCTAGTATTTTAATTTATTAGCTTGGTACACATAGAAAGTAAAACCAGCAATGAAATTTACAAAGCTGCTAAAATATAATCAAATGTCTTCATAGAAATAAAAATAAATCTTAAAAATTTCTACATCACTATTCACAGTATTTTTTAAATAGTTAATTGCCTAGAAATAAGCCAATGAAAGTTATGAAGTTTTCTATTTTCTTACCTAGAAAATATTGTTTACCTAAATTAATAAAGCACAAATAAATGCAGAAGAGTTTATCATCTTCAAAGACCAGAACACTCAGTATTACTAAGATGCCAATTATTCTCTAAGCTATTTATAGATTTAATGAAATGCCAGACAAAACCTCACTGTTTTTCTTTCTGGTGGAAACTGAAAAGCTAACTCTACAAATTACATGGAATATGAAGTACCTGAAGGCCCATGAAAATTCTTTTTCTTTTAACTTTTTATTGGTTCTTTGTGAATCTCACATCATATATTCCAATCCCTCTCATTTCCCTGTCCCTTTGTACCTGCCCTCCCCACTTGCACCGCTCCCTAAAGAGGAAAAGAAAGAAGTCTTGTTTTGGAAGCTGTAGTTGTCACAGGGTGTCCCACTGTATACCCTTTTGTCCACACTTTTTGCTTGCAAATGTTCATTGCAATGAGTCTTTGGCCTGATTCCAGGCCTCTGGCTTCTGCTACAGTATCAGTAATAGCACCTTACTGGGATTCCTCTCAAATATCCTGTGGTTGCCCTGTGTCATGGAGATCCTATAGTTTTGTATCTGTAAGAGCAGCCCCTTCACACTCCAGCAGCTCATCAATGGGGTTGACATTGGGGTGTGCCAATTTAAGGCCCTTGGTCTGGTCCTGGAGAAGTATGAGCTTGCCAGCTCCCTTGCACTTATACCACCTGGGTGATAAACTCGCTCTGTCCGTGTCTGTCCTGTCTAGTGCTGTAGCCAGCAAGGATCAGAGCCAGTTCTCCCACTCTCATACCCTAGGGGTGGCTATCAATGTTCATTTCATCAGGGCCAGCTCTATGGTGGTGCAGAACCCACTCTCCTAAGTACTATAGCAGGCAAGGGCCTGGGCCAGCTCTCTTGCTCTCATGCCCTTGGGGCTGACTCACCTGTGAACCTGCATATTCTCACATACTCCTGTCTTTGTTGTATAAGCTTTGTTCTACCTAACTTAAAATTAATTGGTTAATAAAATAGGTAGAAGCCTGTAACTAGGCAGAAGAGAAATAGGCAGAGCTTCGGTTCCCAGGCTTGGGGTCTCAGGGGGATCATGGAGCTGGAAGGAGAGGAAGCCCAAAATGTAAGAGAGGACAAGAAGCCAGAAGAGAAGGAAGTCTCAAGGGGCAATGTGGATCATGAGCACATGATCATGAAGGATGGCTTGATGGAACAAAAGCAGCCCCACAGGAACAATTACAAGTAACATAGGGTGTATAGCTGGGAAATAGCAAAACAGCTTTTAGAGGCTTGATACCTGCTGTACAGTTATTGTACTTTAAGGCTTTTATTCATTTAAAATGTCTCTGTCTCAATTTGGGGTAGAGAAACTCTCTACAGTCTAATGTCCATTTCAACAACAGGACAGGGTCAGTTCTTCTGCTCTTATAACCCCAGGGTCAGGTCTACTGCCTGCTGCAGGTTGTGTGGCCAAGGATAACGAATGCAGCTCAATACAGAATTTCTTAAAACATCATGAAAATTTTTGTGCATTTTTGATATTTTTGATCATGTAGTCTTGAGAATGAGATGTCCAGATCACTAGGTTGTGTCATTGTGTCGAAAGGCCTGACATATGTGCAGGTTATTGTGCATGTGTGGACATATATGTTATACCTTTAAATATTCATATTTCTTGGGGTTGGAGAGGTGGCTCAGTAGGTAAAAACACTAGATGCTCTTCTAGAAGACCCAGGACCCAAATGATGACTCAAAGCTACCTGTACCTCCAGTCCCAGGGGATTTAATGTTCTCTTCTGATCTCTTTGGAACTTCATGCTAATGGTGCACAGACAGACATAAAAGCAAAACACCCATGCATATTAAAATAATTCATTAATTAAAAAAATTCATATAGTTCAAAAAAGATGAGTGCATTTGACTGTATCCAGGGTATAATTCAATTTCAGAGCCATATAAACATAAAGATATGTAACCAATATGACATTCCCCACTGCTATATAACTAATTGAATGTGATTAACAGCTGAAACTCTCATATATTGAAGCAGGAACATAAATTTGAGCAACCAGTTCAGGAAACCATTTGGTAATCGTGAGACTAAAAATAATTACACTTGATGAACAGCAATAGGATTTCTAGATACACACTAAAAAGAAATGGTAATCAAATGCCATGTATAAAACCATCTGCATAAGAAATATCTACTGTGATCATAAACAACCAAATGTCTGTCAGTGTACTAAAACCGGATTGTGATCTGCCAATAAACTGGACCAATAGAATAAGTGAAGTACAAGTGGATAAATAGAAGTAGTGAGGTAAAGAATGTGCAAGGACTCAAATAAATATTGCAAAAGAAAATGAACAAAGAATGATAGCATGCATGTATAAAATGTCACCATGAAACATTCTGTTTTCTATGCTCATTAAAAACAAAACTTTTCAGATAGTAAATAATATACAATACAGAAATATAGTTCTATTCCTATAGTTGTGAAAAATTCAGATGTAGACTAAATGGATCCATAAGTTTAGAAAGAAATGCAGTGGTTATTTTAGTTATTACTAGACCTAGGGAACAAAAGACTTCCAAGTATATCTAGTATGTTGCTGATATGATAGATCTTGATCCGCTCCATGGCTATATCCACTTTGGGAAATTCAGCTTGCAATAAACACATTATTTGTCCACTTTCCTGTATACACTTCATGTCCGATAAAATTTTACTATTAAAAAAAAACCAGTGTTTTCTGAAGTATTGCCTTTTAGTTAAATTCCATTACCTCTTTTAACTTGATTAATTCAACAGATGTGTCACTATAATTAATTAAATCATATTTGCAATGAATGTCATTTGCTTATTGATTTATACGATCATTTTGAAGACATTTTATCTTTGTTTGCCATTAACATTCAATGGAGAAAGCCCTCAGACACTTCAATTTGGGACACTTTCCTTCCTGTCTCATAAAAATCTCAATTGACAGACAGTACATCAGCAGTAGCTAAAAAGAATATTTGAAAGTAGCTCAATGACCAAATTTATCTCCTGGGTAGAGTGAGATTATTGAATATTATTAGTATTTTTCTAAGGAATATCTATAGAATTACAAAATTAAATTTTGTTGGCCAGAATATACAAAGGAAACACTTAAATTAATGCTAGAATTATAGAAACGACATAATCTAAGGAGCCAGGATGTAAAGTGAATAGATAATAGGCTTACTTTTCCAGTTACTCATTCATTTACATGTTCAGGTATTTTTAATTGAAAAATGTAAGGAGATGTATTTGTAGTATGCATGTACTTGAGATATGTTCTGGAATGACTATATCAGTCTGAGTCACACACATTGCAGCATATAATTATCTGTTTTAAATGAAAATTCTACTCTCTTAGGAATTTCAAGCACTTTTTTTCTTCTTTTTTTTTTTTTTTTTTTTTTTTGCCACAAATGGCAGCAGCAGATCCTGGAGCTTATTTCTCCCATTTGGTTGAAACTGTTAATCTTTTGATCAGAATCTCACAAAGTGCCTCAAGTGTCATTAGTAACTACCATTTATATCTGCTTACACAAATCAGACCAGTAAGATCTCACACATAAGTGGCATTGACCTTCTACACCTATTTAACTTACTTAAAATGGTTCATGTGTAGCGTTGCAAAGTAAAGAAGTTCTTTTTTAATATGTTAGTTTTGGATTCTTTTGTGCAATCAATACTATTTGGTTTTTCCCTTCCTCTGATGATGAACGCTTTGGTTTTCTTCTCTTCTGGATGTTGGTTGTTTTGAATAATTCTGTAATACATACAAGATCTTTTTGATATCATATTTTGTTTCCTTTGGTTATATACCCATAGGTAGATTTTCTGGATCACATAATAATTCTGTGCTTAGTTTATTATACAGTTTCCATAGTGCTTGTATCATTTTATATTCCAATGAACTGTTTATATTCCAATGAACTGTTTAAAATCATCACTAATATTTATCTTTCAGTTTTAAATTTTGTATTACGTTTAATTATAGTGTGTGCTTGTAGCTTTGTGTGGATATATACTGTAACATTTGTGAGGAAGTCAGACGACAATTTTAAGCAGTCAGTTCTCTCTACACCATGAGGATTCCCATGAAAATACTCTGTTATCAGCCTCTGTGGATAGTATCTTTACCAGTTGAACCATCTTGCTAGCCTGCTTTTATCTTTTTTTTTTTTTTTTTTTTTTTTTTTTGACAATAGTTGATCTACAGGTGTGAGATGACAATTTTTATTGGGTTAAGTTACATGTCCCTGATGAGCCATGGTCATTCAGCATTTTTATATGGATTTTTTTTTTTTTTTACATATCTTCCTTTGAAAACCATGTGTTCATGTTCTTTGCCCAATGTAAATGTAATGCATTATATCTGAGGAAACACATGGACAATGTTTTAAATATTTTTGAAACTTTTTGCAGCCTGAAGTTATTTAAAGTACAAAGGCATAAATCTTCCAAACCTAAAAGATACCACTGATGGAGGATAAGAGGCAGTCTGGTAGAAACAGGGGAAGCAGTCAGATCAGAACCAACGTAGCAATGGGATCTGCATGAAGATTACGAAGCATCACTTCAGGACCCTTTGCTCTCAAGCACTCCCTTCATGAGACTGGGCTTCACTTACCTACTGCTAGGGACACATGTTTTTGCAAAAGTGAACTGTTTTGATTTCAGTCAGTTAAGACCTCTAAGTCTGCCAGTCTAATTTTCTCTCCATCACATCTGCCCTTTTATTAGATGAAAATGGAAGAACCAAGGATATTTTTGGAGGTTGACAAAGTGAAGTTGTGTTGATATACACACACATTATTACGTGTGTGTATGCACATAGCTGTGTGTGCTCTGACTCCCTTTTGCCTGTGTTTTTGGTAAAAAGAATTTAGAGGAGAAAGCATTAAACACAAAAATTGAATGGAGTGTTCAGAGGCCAACTTCAGACCACCATGTACTTGGGGAGGTATTCCTAAGGATGTAATGAAGACTTTGGGGACTTGAGATGAGTGATAGAAGAAAAAAATGTGAAGGCTATATTTGATCATATGGTAGAATAGACTGTGAGAGATTAAGGTGATTTTCGGAGTTCCTGTAGTAATTACCATGCAGATAAGGGCAGAGTTAGATTATCGTCAGTGGATTTAAAGAATGCTATTAGTGACATAATGAGATTTAGAATCTAAGACATCCAGCTGCATAGTAAATCAGGTTGCTTCTTGGTTTATGCTTGTGATTAATGTTCATGCAGTCCAAAGGAATATTAAATTACAGCAAATGATTTTATTGTTTTAGCACACTGTAGAATTTATTGTTCTGCTTTTCGCTATAACAGATAGACTTATAGAATACTTGAGAAAATAAATTCTTTCGCTTTCAACAATAGACTAGAAGTTGATTATGGATAATCAAAGTGATTAATATTTTTGTCTGATGGTGCAGTTACATCCTTGTTAATGAAAGGTAAATACAATAATTTTGTCTGACTTTAAAAGTCAATTTTGCTTCATAAATCTTAAAGCACTCCAAGAAATGAATGGTTGAAACCCCTGCTTATTGCTTTTCTATTCCTGTCTGAAGCATCCCATGATCACTTAGAAATGTATTAGCTCTGTGAAAAATGTCTTGAATAAGTTTGGACCATCGTATTCTTCATAATCCTAATGGTTTCCGTGTGTCTGAACTGTTAACTTTTTTGTACTAATTCTATTAGTCTAGAATAGTTCTTAAATCTTTTACATTGTCCAAATATACTTCAACATAAAGACACTTTACCATGTAGAAAGAGTTGATGGTACTAGTGTAAGTTGAAATTAATGAAATTAATGACTTATCAAGAGAAGGGAATAGTTACTTATTTTAAAAAAATTAGATATATTTTATCTCATGTGTATGACTGTTTTGCTCATGTGCATGTAAGTTGTTACTTGTGTGCATGTATATAACTGTGTTTATGCATGAACCCACAGTGTGTGTGTGGTCCATGAAGAACTCAGAAGAAGCTGTTGTATCTCCTGGAACTGGAGTTAGGAATGGTTGTGAGCCACCAAATGGGTTCTGGGAAATGAACTAAGTTTCTATGAAAGAGTGATAAATGTTCTTGTCCTCTGAACCATCTCTCTATTCTCCAACAGTGTTCCTTTTAAATATGATTCCAGATCAGCAATTTCTGATATTAGGTACCAAGGACTGGAAGTTATCTTGCCAATTTGGGTGCCCTTGACAAAACACATACTCAGTATAATAATTTCTTCATATATGATAAATATAAAGGATAGTATACTTGTATTCACTAGGAAAAAGAAGAAAAAAGGCTTTATGTCCTTTGTTAAGTAAATGTCAAAATAGTGTTTATATTTGATTTTTCCTTCTGGAAAGTTTTTTATTGACAATACAGCAAATCACAAAGTTCTATAGAATAAAGCAACAAAAATGTATTTTCTGTTCATGATGTAAATTTCAAAATGGACTACAGGACTGTATGTCAAAATATTTATTTGACAAATTTGTTAGACATAAAAGTGTATTCTAGACTGAGATGCAAACTTCTCAGTGCTTCACAGTCTGTAACAGGTATTTTCAAATGATGTAAAATTACTGCTATGACCTCCAGGAATTTGTATCTAAAGGATGATAGAAATGTTTATAATCATCTTGTAAAATTAGGTTGGTATAGGTCATTACATTTGTAAACATTTATTATGTCAGTGATGGAGTTTGAATGAAAAGTGAATGAAATGAAGTTAGTGCTTAATAATTCTCTTCTAGTGTAATATATATATATATATATATATATATATATATATATATATACACACACCTGTGTTACTATAAGGTGTTACAATCACACATTTTCATTACATTATGATTTCTACATCATAATAACTATATAGGCATCAGTGTATCTTTTATTTATATCACACCCCCTAGTGCTCAGTGAAAGCACGATTCAGGAGATATATTGCTTAATGCAGATTAAATGGTAGGTGCTGTTATGACAGTGGACACAGAGATGTCCATGTTTCTTCCTAACCTGATATTCCAGTCTTTACTTGTAAATTCATTCCTTTATGCCAAAAATTAAGAGGTAAAATGCCTATAGCAATTCAGTCCAAGAAAACATAAGCTAGGCTGAGAAGCAATTTCTTGACCCATTAGAAGGGTTCCAAAGGCATTTAATTCCAACAAAATAGTGCTGCAAGGGACAAAGAAACTAGACATGATGGGTCTTTCAGTGAAGATAGGGGTCTGGATATTTATTTAAAAAATCCAAAGTATATTGGTCATTGGCTGGAGAGATGTCACTGTGTTAAAAGTACTTCCTTTTTGTGCTGGCAGAGAAGTGGAGTCCAGTTCCACGTCAAGTAACTCACAACAACTGTAACTACAGCTGCAGGAGATCTGACACATCTGGCCTCTTACTGGTATCTGCATTCATCTCCACAACCTATATGCAGACACATGATTTTGCATAGAATTGCAAATAATAGAGTATGGTTTAAAATACTGTTGGAAGGAAAAGTGCTGCAAACTTTTGATCAAGGAAGTGTAAAACAACTATGGGGAATTAGCATCAAGTCAACTGACATGCCAGACTGGCCAGGTGGCAAGCTCAGCTGCTTTATCTCCTTGAAGAGGAAGGGGTAGTTAACAGCAGGTATTTTTACTCTGGCTATATGAGTAAATGACTCAACATAACCAAATCCTATCACACACCAAGGAAAAAACAGCTTTTCAGTACAAAATGGGCACCAATTGTCTGAATGAAGCCATCAACAGTAAATCAGTTCATGTATGTATGTATGTATATATGTATTGCTATTTTGACCAGACACATGAAATCTGTTGGAAGAAAAAGTGGGGAAAAGCCTCAAACTCATTGGCACAGTAGACAATTTCCTGAACATAACACCAGCAGCTCAAGTTCTAAGATCAACAATTAATAAATGGGACCTCATGACACTGAAAAGCTTCTGTAAAGCAAAGGACACTATCATCAGAACAAAATGACAACCTACAGACTGTGAAAAGATCTTCACCAACCCTACGTCTGACAGAGAGTTAATATTCAGAATATATGAAGAACTCAAGAAATTATACAGCACCAAACCAAATAATCCAATTAAAAATGGGGTACAGAGCTAAGCAGAAAATTCTCAACAGAGTAATATCGAATGGCAGAGAAACATTTAAAGAAATGCTCACCATCCTTAGTCATCAAGGAAATGCAAATCAAAACAATTTCGATATTTCATCTTATACCAATCAAAATGACTAAAGATCAAAAACTCAAGTGGAGAGGATGAGGAGAAAGGGGAACTCTCTTTCATTGCTGGTGGGAATGCTTTGGAAATCAATCTGGCACTTTCTCAGAAAACTGGGAATAGCATTACCGCAAGATCCAGCTATACCACTCCTGGACATATACACAAAAGATGTCCCACCATTCAATATGGATATTTGCTCAACTATGTTCATAGCAGTTTTATTTGTAATAGCCAGAATCTGGAAACATCCTAGATGTCCCTTAATGGAAGAATGGATACAGAAATTGTGGTATATCTACACAATGGAATACTACTCAGCTATTAAAAACAAGAAAATCATGTAATTTGCAGACAAATGGCTGGAACTTGAAGAGATCATCCTGAGTGACATAACCCAGAAACAGAAAGACAGGCATTTTGTACACTCACTTATAAGCAGATATTAGCCGTACTATATTGACCTAAAGAAGCTAAACGCTAAGGAGGATATTAGGGAGGATCTTAAATCTCATTCAGAATGGCAAACAAGATACACACCAGAAGCAGTGGAAGAGAGGAAACAGGATGGGAGCCTACTGTAGAGGGTCCTCTGAAAGGCTCTGTCCATCAAAGGGCTGAAGCAGATCCTGAGACTCAAGGCCAAACTTTGGGCAGAATGCAGGGAGTCTTATGGAAGAAGAGAGGGGTAGGGATAGAGGGATATGAAGGGGACAGAAGCTCCACAAAGCTAAAGGGTCAGAGCCTAGGGGGTCCTGCAAAGACTGATGTACCAATGAAGGACCATGCATGGAGTGGACCAAGATCCCCTGCTCAGATGTGGCTGATTGTTGATGTGGCAGTTCAGTCTCCATGTAGGTCTCTGAGTAAGGGGAGCAGGAGCTGCCTCTCTTATAAACTCAGTTGCCTGCACTTTGACCACTTGCCCCTGATGATGCTGTCTTGCCAAGCCATAGAGAAAGAGGAACCATGCAGTCCTGAAGAGACTTAACAAGCTATGGGCAGATGGCAATGGTAGAGGACTCCTCCCCCCCCCCCCAATTTTAGTGGACTATGGGAAAGGGATGGGGTTTAAGAGGGCAGGCGGGTGGGACAGGGCCAAGTTGAGGGAGGAGGCTTCAGTTGGGATATATAATGAATAAATTTTGAAGAGAAAATAAAAATTAAAATTAAAAAAAGAAAAGTAAAAAGATTTCAACACACACACAAAGATATGCATATTGTGTATAGATATTAAAACAACTGACAAAAGACAAAGAAAACTTGACATGGGCTGGAGTGATAACTTCATAGTCAAGAGTTTTTACTGCTCTTCCAGGGGGCCCAAGTTCAGTTCCCAGCATCTACACCAAGTGGCTCAAAGTAGCTTATAACTTCAGCTTCAGGGAGTACAATGCATCTTTTGTTCTCAGTGGGCACTGAACTTATATCTACATACTCAAAAGAGACACAGGTATGTATACTCAATTAAAAATAAAACACAATTAAAAAAGAAAGAAGAGGCTTTTTTCCTTACCTTCTATCACTTTTCCTCTTACTCCCCATTCCTTCCTTTCTATCTCCTGCAGCCATCCCTCTCACCTTTCTCTTTTCCCCAATGCAGTATCCAGTTAGCTAATGTACAAGATAATTCAGTACAACCTTAAAAAGCATTTATAAATATAACTTCTAAAGAATGTGTATTGATAATAGTCAAATATTCTGGAAAAGTACAAAGGAAAATCTATTATAATTATGTAAGTGTGAGGAAGAAGTTATGTATCAAAAGGATAGTATTATCTGTAGTAGAGTGGCAGAATAATAAAGCATTCCTTTCTTTTTTGTGTAAAAAAGTTTGTCAGTTTTTGGATAATGTGAGAGAAATAAAAGATATTGTAGAAATTTGGCAATCTTAGAAATAATCAAGATTAAAAATTGCCCTAAGTACAGATGTTCTTTTTTCAGTTTTATTTCATATTTTCATGTTGACATTAATGATTATGTCTCATGTTTATTTATTTTTTTAATTTTTTATTAATTACACTTTATTCATTTTGTATCCCCCCATAAGCCCCTCCCTCCTCCCCTCCAGATCCCACCCTCCCTCCCCTTTCTGCATGCATGCCACTCCCCAAGTCCACTGATAGGGGAGGTTCTCCTCTCCTTTCTGATCTTAGTCTATCAGTTCTCATCAAAAGTGGCTGCATTGTCCTCTACTGTGGCCTGGTAAGGCTGCTCCCCCCTCAGGGGGAAGTGATCAACGAGCAGGCCAATCAGATTATGTCAGAGGCAGTCCCTCTTCCCATTACTATATAAACCACTTGGACACTGAACTGCCATGGGCTACATCTATGCAGGGGTTCTAGGTTATCTCCACGAATAGTCCTTGGTTGGAGTATGAGTCTCTGGGAAGTTCCCTGTGTTCAAATTATCTTGTTCTGTTGCTCTCCTTGTGGAGTTCCCGTCCCCTCCAGCTCTTACTATTTCCCACTTCTTACAAAAAATTCCATTCACTCTGTCCATCAGTTGGCCATCAGGCTCAGCATCTGCTTTGACAGTCTATACTGCAGAGGCTTTCAGAGGCCCTCTGTGGCAGGTTTCAAGGTTGTTTCCTGTTTTCTTCTGGCTTTCAGAGGCCCTCTGTAGCAGGTTCCGAGGTTGTTTCCTATTTTCTTTTTCTTCTGATGTCCATCCTCTTTGCCTTTCAGGATGGGGATTGAACATTTTAGTTAGGGTCCCCTCTTTTGCTTAGTTTGTTTAGATGTACAGATTTTAGTGGGTTTATTCTATATTGTATGTTTATATGAGTGAGTATATACCATGTGTGTCTTTTTGCTTCTGGGACAACTCACTCAGGATGATCCTATCCAGGTCCCACCATTTACCTGCAAATTTCATGATTTCCTTATTTTTCATTGCTGAGTAATACTGCATTGTATAGATGTACCACAGTTTCTGCATCCATTCTTCAGTTGAGGGGCATCTGGGTTGTTTCCAGCTTCTGGCTATTACAAATAAAGCTGCTACAAACATGGTTGAGCAAATGTCCTTTTTGTGTACTTGCGCCTCTTTTGGGTATATGCCTAGGAGTGGTATGGCTGGATCTTGAGGAAGCGCTATTCCTAGTTGTCTGGGAAAGCGCCAGATTGATTTCCAGAGTGGTTGTACCAGTTTACATTCCCACCAGCAGTGGAGAAGGGTTCCCCTTTCTCCACAACCTCTCCAGCATGTGTTGTCCCTTGAGTTTTTCATCTTGGCCATTCTGATGGGTGTAAGGTGAAATCTCAGGGTTGTTTTGATTTGCATTTCCCTAATGGCTAATGAGGTTGAGCATTTCTTTAAGTGCTTCTCTGCCATTCGATATTCCTCTGCAGAGAATTCTCTCTTTAGCTCTGTTCCCCATTTTTTAAGTGGATTACTTGGTTTATTGCTTTTCAGCTTGTTTAGTTCTTTATATATATTGGATATGAGTCCTCTGTCAGATAAAGGGTTGGTGATGATTCTTTCCCAATCTGTAGGCAGTCGCTTTGTTTTGATGACAATGTCCTTTGCTTTACAGAAGCTTTTCAATTTCATGAGGTCCCATTTATTGATTGTTGCTCTTAGAGCCTGTGCTGTTGGTGTTCTGTTCAGGAAGTTTTCTCCTGTACCAATGAGTTCTAGGGTATTCCCCACTTTTCTAGCCGATTTAATGTGTCTGGTTTTATGTTGAGGTCTTTGATCCACTTCGACTTCAGTTTTGTGCAGGGTGATAAGTATGGATCTATTTTCATTTTTCTACATGTAGACATCCAGTTGGACCAGCACCATTTGTTGAAGATGCTATCTTTTTTCCATTGTATGGTTTTGGCATCTTTGTCAAAAATCAGGTGTCCGTAAGTGTGTGGGTTTATTTCTGGGTCTTCTGTTCGATTCCATTGATCCACCATTCTGTTTCTATTCCAGCATCATACAGTTTTTATAACTGCTGCTCTATAGTACAGCTTGAGATCAGGGATGGAGATACCTCCAGAAGATCTTTTATTGTAGAGGATTGTTTTAGCAATTCTCAGTTTCTTGTTATTCCATACGAAGTTGAGAATTTTTCTTTCCAGGTCTGTAAAGAATTGTGTTGGCAATTTGATGGGAATTGCATTAAATCTGTAGATTGCTTTTGGTAAGATGGCCATTTTTACTATGTTAATCCTGCCAAGCCATGAGCATGGGAGATCTTTCCATCTTCTCATATCTTCCTCTAATTCTTTCTTCAGAGACTTGAAACTTTTTTCATACAAGTCTTTGACTTGCTTGGTTAGGGTTACACCAAGGTACTTGATGTCATTTGTGGCTATTGTGAATGGTGTTGTTTCTCTAATTTCTTTCTCAGTCCTTTTGTCTTTTGTATACAGAAGGGCTACTGATTTTTTTTGAGTTAATTTTGTATCTGGCCACTTTTTGCTGAAGGTGTTTATCAGCTGTAGGAGTTCCCTGGTAGAGTTTTTGGGGTCACTCACATATACTATCATATCATCTGCAAATAGTGATAATTTGACTTCTTCGTTTCCCATCTGTATCCCCTTGATCTCCTTCGACTGTCTTATTGCTCTAGCAAGGACTTCCAGCACTATGTTGAAGAGATATGGAAAGAGTGGGCAGCCTTGTCTTGTCCCTGATTTCAGTGGGATTGCTTTAAGTTTCTCTCCGTTCAGTTTGATGTTGGCTATAGGCTTGCTGTAAAAGAACTAGAAATCATCATCTGTGTATTGGATAGATTTTGATACGTAATAAACATTCCTATATCATTAAATATTTTCAAAACATGAGTGTTAATGGCTGTGTTCCTCTAAAATATGACATCATGTATTTCTAAGTACTTAAACATGTAAAACATTATAATAGATTCACATTAGTTAGTCACATATGAATGCTTCAGTCATGTTTGGTCTCATTTGAATGACATCCCAAGAATTTTTTGTGTTTTTAAATGACGTATTGTCTTCTTAATGTACCAAGAATTTCTATATCCAAGCACCTTATTTGGGTATCACAATAACAAAGAGTTCTCACTGGAGTTTACATAGAAAATTATAAAAACAAATTTTATTCACTTTGCCATAAGAAGTTATCCACATAGGAATTTGAGAAGAACTTGCCTGGAATTTAACGTAAGTGAGGGAAAAGAAGAAATTTGTTCTTTGTAAAACTATAGTTTGTGGAAAGAAAAAAAAAAGGTAGTTAAACACTGAGATAGATTATCTGAGAAACATGAGGTTTGAAAGTAGAAGAATATACAACGTCCTTAGTCATCAGGGAAATGCAAATCAAAACAACCCTGAGATTTCACCTTAAACTCATCAGAATGGCTAATTAAAAAACTCAAGTGACAACACATGCTGGAGAGGTTGTGGAGAATGGGGAACCCTCCTCCACTGCTGGTGGGAATATAAACTTGTACAACAACTCTGTAAATCAATTTGGCGCTTTCTCAGACAATTAGGAATAGTGCTTCCTCAAGATCCAGCTATACCACTCCTAAGCATATATCCAAAAGTTGCTCAAGTGCACAGGAAGGACATTTGTTCAACCATGTTTGTAGCAGCTTTGTTTGTAATAACCAGAATCTGTAAACAACCCAGATGCCCCTCAACTGAAGAATGGATACAGAAATTATGGTATATCTACACAAAGGGATATTATTCAGCAATAAAAAAAAAACAAGGAAATCATAAAATTTGCAGGCAAATGGTGGGAAATGGAAAAGATCATCCTGAGTGAGATATCCCAGAAGCAGAAAAACACACAGGGTATATACTCACTCATAAGTGAATATTAGACAAATAACCTACTAAAATCTGTACACCTAAAGAAACTAATCAAGAAGGAGGACTCTGGCTAAAATGCTCAATTCCCATTCAGAAAGGCAAAGAAGATGGTCATCAGAAGAAGGAGAAAACAGGGAACAGGACAGTAGCCTGGCACAGAGGGACTCTGAAAGGCTCTACACCACAGGTATCAAAGCAGATGCTGAGACTTATTGCCAAACTTTGGGCAGAGTGCAGGGAATCTTATGAAAGAAGTGGGAAATAGTAAGACTTGGAGAGGTCAGAAGCTCCACAAGGAGAGCAACAGAACCAAAAAATCAGGGCACAGAGGTCTTTTCTGAGACTGATACTCCAACCAAGGACCATGCAGACGGATAACTTAGAACCCCTGCACAGATGTAGCCCATGGCATTTCAGTGTCCTAATGGGTACCAGTCCTGATGAGGTAGGGTCAGATGGAAGGGGAGGAGGACCTCCCCTATCAGGGGACTTAGAGAGGGGCATGGGAGGAGATGAGGGAGGGAGCGTGGCATTGGGAGAGGGCTACAGCTGAGATACAAAGTGAATAAAATATAAGTAATGTAAAAAATAAAAAAAAATAAAAATTTGATTAAAAATAGAGTACACAGCTAAATAGAGAATTCTCAGTAGAGGAATAGGAATGGTGGAGTAATACATAAATGCTCAGCGTCCTTAGTCATCATGGAAATGCAAATCAAAATGATCCTGATATTTCATCTCACACCCATCAGAATGGCTAAGGTCCAAAACTCAAGTGACAACACATGCTGGAGAGGATGTGGAGAAAGGGGAATCCTCCTCCATTGCTGGTCGGAATTGTACAACAATTTGGAAATTAATTTGGCACTTTCTCAGACAATTAGGAATAGTGCTACCTCAAGATCCAGACATACCACTCTTAGGCATATATCCAAAAGAGGCGCAAGTACATAACAAGGACATTTGCTCAACCATGTTCATAGCAGCTTTATTTGTAATAGCCAGAACCTGGAAACAACCCAGAAGTCCCCCAGTTGAGGAATGGGTACAGAATTTTGGTACATTTATACAATAGAATATTACTCAGCAATTAAAAATAAGGAAATCATTAAATTTGCAGGCAAATGGTGGGAACTAGAAAAGATTAACTTTGAATGAGGTATTCCAGAAGCAGAAAGACACACATGGTACATAATCACATAAGTGGATATTAGACATATAAGATAGGGTAAACATACTAAAGAAGCTAGAGCAAGAAGAAGGACCCTGGGTAAGATGATCAGTCCTCACTCAGAAAGGTAACTGGGATCGACATTGGAAGAGGGAGAAAACACGGAACAGGATAGGAGCCTACCAAAGAAGGCCTCTGAAAGACACTACCCATCATGTTTTCAAAGCAGATGCTGAGAATCATAGACAAACTTTGGGCAGAGTGCAGGGACTCTTATGAAAGAAGGGGGAGATTGAAAGACCCGGAAGGAGACAGGAACTCCACAAGGAAAGCAACAGAGCCAAAAAGTCTAAGCACAGTGGTCTTTTATGAGACTGATACTTCAAACAAGGACCATGCATGGAGGTAACCTAGAATCCCTGAACAGATGTAGCCCATGTCAGCTCAGTGTCCAAGTGGGTACCCTAGTAAGAGGAACAGGGTCTGTTGCTGACATGAACTCAGTGGGTGTTTTTTTTTTTTATCACCTCCCCTTGAAAGGAAGAGAGAGGGAGAGAGCATTACCATGCCACTGAGGAAGACAATTCAGCCTGTCCTAATGAAACCTGATAGGCTAGGGTCAGATGGAAGGGGAGGAGGACTTCCCCTATCAGTGCACTTGAGGAGGGGCATAGGAGGAGAAAAGGGAAGGAGGGCAGGTTTGGGAAGGCTTGATGGAGGGGGTTACAGCTGGGATACAAAGTGAATAAATTGTAATAAAAAATAAAATAAAGAGAAAGTAGTGGAAAAAATATTTTCTTATATATTCAATATATAAAGAAATTACATAGTTATAAAAAGACTTTTCCACAAAATTTTAGCTCTTATTTGAACATAATTAACAATATGTGCCTCACAACAAATATTCAGTACTATTAGTAAAAGACTCTCCGTGTAATGTAAATATGTTTTTATTTTGTTTTGTCTGAGACAAGCTTTCACTATGGATCCTTATGTGGCTTAGAACACAGAAAATCTGTCCAACATGGTTTCTCTTGAGGTGGGATTAAAGGCATGCCCCCAAACACTCTGCTACTAACTTTTTAAAATGTTAAACTATAGCAATGGAAAACATAAATACATGAAACAATACAAGATGGTGTTTGCACAGTTACCTGATTATTGCTAAGCAATCATTCCATAAGTTCCAAAAGAAGTTTCCATTGGCTTCCATAGTCTTCAATTGTACATCATCTCTTTTAACATTTTTGAGGTTATAAATACAACCACAATATTTATCACTATCTTTTCCTCCCTTCAGAACCTCTCAAATAACCCTATCACTCTCTTTCCAAATGATGGCCTCTTTTATATTTTTCTTTTTGTAATTTTTATTTTATTTTTATTAATTACACTTTATTCACTTTGTATGGCAGGTGTAGCCCCCTCCCCAATCCTTTCCCGATCCCACCCTCCCTCCCTCTTCTTCTTCTATGCCCCTGTCCCAGTCCAATGTTAGGGGAGGTCTTCTTCCCCTTCCATCTGAGCCTAGTCTATCAAGTCTCATCAGGACTGCCTTCTTTGTCTTCTTCTGTGGATTGGTAAGACTGCTCCCCCCTCAGTGAAGGTGATCAAAGAGCCAGCCCATGAGTTCATGTCAGAGAAGATCCCTGTTCCTATTATTGGGAAACCCTCTTGGAGACTGAGGTGCCATGGGCTACTTCTGTGCAGCGGCTTTAAGTTATCTCCAGGCATGGTCTTTGGTTGGAGTATCAGTCTCAGAAAAGAACCCTGTTCCCAGATTTTTGGTTCTGTAGCTCTCCTTGTGGAGCTCCTGTTCCCTCCAGATCTTTCTATCTCCCCCTTCTTTTATAAGATTCTCCACACCCTGCCCAAAGTTTGGCTATGAATCTCGGCATATGTTTTGATATCCTGCTGGGTAGAGTCTTTCAGAGCCTCTGTGATAGGCTTCTGTCCTGTTCCTTGTTTTCTCCCTCTTCTGATGTCCATCTTGTTTGCCTTTCCGAAAGAAGATTGAGCATCTTACCCAGGGTCCTCCTTTTTGATTAGCTTCCTTAAGTGTACAGATTTTAGTATGCTTATTGTATATTACATGTCTATTATCCACTTATTAGTGAGTATATACCATGTGTATCTTTCTGCTTCTGGGTTACCTCAGGAAAATCTTTTCTAGATCCTACCGTTTGTCTGCAAATTTCATGATTTCTTTGTTTTTAATGGCTGAGTAGTAGTTCATTGTGTAAATATACTACAATTTCTGTATCCATTTCTCAACTGAGGGACATCTGGGTTATTTCCAGCTTAGAAAAATGAAAATAGATCCATATTTATCACCCTGCAAAAAACTAAAATCCAAGGGGATCAAACTCCTCAATATATAAATGGACACACTAAACCTGAAGCAAAAGTGGGGGAAGAACCTTGACCTCATTGACACAGGAGACAACTTCCTGAAAAGAACACCAACAGCACAGGCTCTAAGAGCACCAATCAATAAGTGGGTCCTCATGAAACTGAAAAGCTTCTGTAAATAAAGGACACTGTCTTCAAAACAAAATGACAGCCTACAGATTGGGAAAGGATCTTCACCAAAACCTTATATCTGACAGAGGGCTAATATCCAGAATATATAAAGAACTTAAGAAGTTAAATAGCAACAAATCAAGTAACCCAATTAAATAATGAGGTACAGAATTAAACAGAGAATTCTTAATAGAGGAACATCGAATGGCAGGGAAACACTTCAAGAAATGTTGAACATCCTTACTCATTAGGGAAATGCAAATCAAAATGACCCCTGAGATTTCACCTTACACCCATCAGAATAGCTAAGAACCAAAACTCAAGTGACAACACATGCTTGAGAGGATGTGGAGAAAGGGGAACCCTCCTCCATTGCTGGTGGGAATGAAAACTTGTACAACCACTTTGGAAATCAGTCTGGCCCTTTCTCAGACAATTAGGAATAGTGCTTCCTCAAGACCCAGCTATACCACTCCTAGGCATATATCTAAAAATGCTCAAGTATATAACAAGGACTTTTGTTCAACCATGTTCGTAGCAGCTTTAATTGTAATAGCCAGAACCTGGAAACAACAAAGATGTCCCTCTTTTATATTTTTACTAATTGTTAACATACACATTTATGTATATACATATATAATCCTAGATATTTCCTGCTCTTTAAAAATTATATTTTGTGACCAGCAGTCAGAACTTGTGGCCATAAAACACAAGTGATTGTGTTTCCCAGGTGAAAAGATACCCCATGGTGGGGGATTCAATCAGCTTTAACTCACCCAGTTAAAACGCCAAAGAGATCCAGGTTCCGCCAGGCGCTTGGTCGCCAGCCCAGAGCCACACACCAGCGTGATCTGGTCATGGTCCCAGACTGAACTGTGGGCACCACAACATCAGAGACTGAGATTTCCAGTCGAGAGATAATCCCACAGTGCAGGAAACGATTGGGACCGACCTTAGTCACCCAGACATCCCCTGGAAAAGACTCAGGTTACGCGGGCACCCAGGAGCCGACCCAGAGCCAGAGCGGGGACCCAGGTGCCAGCATAGAGTCCTGCCTGCATGCCCCTTTCACTGCCCCAGATAGAACTGTGGGCCCCTGGGGACCAGAGACCGAGTTTCTCTGTCGGGTGCAAACCCACAGGGAGGGGAACGGCTGGTCTGATCTCAGAGCACTCAGCCGCCAATACCACCACCCCAAAAAGGTCTCCGGAAAAGTTACCCAGTTTGGGCAGACACCCAGGTACCAAATCACCAAAAAGGCAGAAAGGGCTGAGCCAAGTAAGTCTGTGCCTGCAGGTTCTACTCGCCATCACAGACAGAATGGCTGTCCCTAAAGCAAAGACTGGGTGTCCCTGTCAGCAGGAAACCCCACAGCAGGGGGTATCATCAGGTCCAACGCTCAGGACACCCAGCTACAAAAGACTTTTTGGATTCATTCAGACTCTAGGCTCTAGCTTTCTACTGCAGGCAGGAGCGCTGTGCTCACCTGCCATTATTGAGTACCTCTAGGGCACTGGAGCACACAGCTGCATCCTCAGACCTACAAAGACCAGAGAGTCATTACAGCAGCCCTCAGATACTGTGCCAAGGATCAACCAGTTATCCCTGGCTAAACTGACAAAACTGTGGGAATCCCTGGTTCTTCAAGAGGGCTGCACCCAAAAATTACACCTTAAGAGCAACAGCTGCTGCTCACTAAATTTAGAGCAAGAAACCCTGCAGCAGGGCAGCTATCACCCAGACCTCTCCTGATGAGAGGAGAGCCTTCCGGAACACCACAGTTACCATACAGGTCCATACACCTGAAGTGAACTGTAACAATTCCTGAGAAGCACCACCATTCAGTTGGCCATACCCAAAAAGCAGAGGAGAACTTCAGAACCCTGCCAAGTGGATTCACCCTGCCCCAGGACCCAGCAGGCACCAGAAATTAACAGACAACACCTGAGACAGAGAGATGGGTAGAGGCCAGCGAAAAAGCACAACCAACAAAAGGCAAAGCAATATGGCATTTCCAGAACCCAGTTATCCAGAGGCAAGTAGCCCTGGACACCCTAACATAAGTGAAATTCAAGAAGATGACCTTACATCTATGCTATGAAGAAGTTAATGGAGGAAGTAAATAAAACGCATGAAGAATTAGGGGAAGATATAATAAAACAGATTTTGGTCATCCTTAAAGAAATACAGGAAGATGCAGCCAAACAGTATGTGGCATTCAGAGAGGAAATGGTTAAATCACTGAAAGAAATAAGAGAAACAGAGGAATGTTCAAACAAACAGCTGAAGGAATTGAAGGAAAAACAGGAAAATATAGTCAGACAGGTGAAGGAAATCAACAAAATGGTTCAAGATCTGAAGATAGAATTGGAAGAATTAAAGAAAACACAAATGGAGGAAATCATGGAGAGGGAGAACCTTGGAAAGAAAACAGGAACTACAGAGGTAAGCATAACCAACAGACTACAAGAGATGAAAGAATCTCAGGTGTGGAAGATACAGTGGAAGAAATTGATGTATCTGTCAAAGAAAATAATAAATCTAAAAAATTCCTGACACAAACCATCCAAGAAATCCAAGACAACATAAAAAGACAAAAACCTAAGAATAATTGGAATAGAGGAAAAAGAAGATTCCCTCCTCCATGACCCAGAAAATATTTTCAACAAAATCATTGAAGAAAATTTCCCCAACATAAAGGGGAGGCCTATAAGAATACAAGAGGCCTACAGAACACCTTATAAATTAGACCAGAAAAGAAAATCCTCCCACCACATAATAATCAAAACAGTAAGCATATAGAACAAAGAAAAAATACTAAAAGTTGCAAGGGAAAAAGGCCAAGTAATATATAATGGCAAACCCATCAGAATCAAACCTGAATTCTCAACAGAAACTATGAAAGCCAGGAGGGCCTGGACGGATATCATGCAGACCTTAAGAGAAAAAAGATGTCAGCCTAGGCTACTGTACCCAGCAAAACTCTCAGTCCACATAGATGGAGAAAACAAGATATTCAATGACAAAAACAAATTTCAACAATAAATACACAAAAATCCAGCGTTACAGAAGATACTAGAAGAAAAAATTCAACCCAAGAAAACTAACTACTTGCAAGAAATCACAGGAAATAGATAACCTCATTACAGCAAAACAAAAAGTAACCAAACACACAAACACACTACCATGGTCAACATCAAAATCAAAGGATCTAACAGCCACTGGTCATTAATCTCCCTCAACATCAATGGACTCAAATCTCCAAAAATAAGATACAGACTAACAGAATGGATGCGTAAACAGGACCCAACAATCTGTTGCATACAAGAAACAAACCTAAATCACAAAGATAGGCATTACCTGAGAGTAAAGGCCTGGAAGACGGTTTTCCAAGCAAATGGACCCAAAGAAACAAGCAGGATTAGCCATTCTAATATCTAATAAAGTAGATTATCAACGAAAATTAATCAAAAGAGGTAGAAAAGGACACTTCATACTCATCAAGGGAAAAATCCACCAGGAAGATATCACAATCCTGAACATCTATGCCCCAAATGCAAGAGCACCCACATTTGTAAAAGAAACTTTAATAAAACTTAAACTTTAATAAAACCACACATAGGCCCCCCCCACATTAATAGTGGTAGACTTCAACACCCCACTCTCAACAAAGGACAGGTCAATAAAACAGAAATTAAACAAAGAAACAATAACTCTGACATAGGTCATGAATCAAATGGACCTCATGAACATCTACAGAACCTTTCACCCAAACTCAAAAGAATTTACCTTCTTCTCAGCACCTCATGGAACCTTCTCCAAAATAGACCATATAGTTGGTCACAAAGCAAGCCTCAACAGATACAAGAAGACTGAAATAATCCCTTGTATCCTATCTTATCACCATGGACTAAAACTGGACCTCAATGACAAAAATAGCAAAAGGCCTACAGACACATGGAAACTGAACAACTTGCTTCTAAATGACAGCTGGGTCAGAGAAGAAATAAAGAAAGAAATCAAAGAATTCTTAGAATTCAATGAAAATGAAGGCACAACATACCCAAACTTATGGGACACAATGAAAGCAGTGCTAAGAGGAAAGTTCATAGCACTAAGTACTTTCAAAAAGAAATTCGAAACATCTCATGCAAGCAACGTAATGGCTCACTTAAAAGCCCTAGAAAAAACAAGAAGCAGACATACCACAGAGGAGTAGATGGCTGGAAATAATAAACCTCAGGGCTGAAATCAATAAATTAGAAACAAACAAAACACTTCAAAGAATCAATGAAACCAAGTGTTGGTTCTTTGAGAAAATCAACAAGATAGACAAACCCTTAGCCAAACTAACTAAAAGGCAGAGAGAAACTATCCAAATCAACAAAATCAGAAATGAAAACGAGGATATAACCACAGACACTGAAGGAATCCAAACAATAATTAGGTCTTAATTCCAAATTCTATATGCCACAAAATTTGAAAATCTAAATGAAATGGACAATTTTCTTGACTGATTCTACATGCCAAAGCAGAATCAAGATGAGGTAAACCAATTAAATAGTATTATATTCCCTAAGGAAATAGAAGCTGTCATCAGAAGTCTACCATGCAAAAAAAGCCCAGGGTCAGATGGTTTCAGTGCCGAATTCTACCAGACCTACCAGCTCAAAGAAGAGCCAACTCCAATACTCTTCAAACTATTCCACAAAATAGAAACAGAAAGCACACTACCAAACTCATTCTATGAAGCCACAATCACCTTGGTACCTAAACCTCACAAAGACCCAACAAAGAAAGAGAATTTCGGACCAACCTCCCTCATGAACATTGATGAAAAATACTCAACAAAATACTTGCAAACCGAATCCAAGAACACATCAAAGATACCATCCACTACGACCAAGTAGGCTTCATCCTAGGCATACAAGGGTGGTTCAATATATGGAAATCCATCAATGTGATCCACCACATAAACAAACTGAAGGAGAAAAACCACATGATCATCTCCTTAGATACTGAACAGGCATTTGAAAAAATCCAACATCCATTCATGTTTAAAGTATTGGAGAGATCAGGGATACAAGGCACATACCTGAACATAGTAAAGGCGATATACAGCAAGCCTATAGCCAACATTAAACTCAATGGAGAGAAACTTAAATCATTCCCACTGAAATCAGGGACAAGACAAGGCTGTCCACTCTCTCCATATCTCTTCAAAATTGTTCTTAAAGTCCTACCTAGAGCAATAAGACTATTGAAGGAGATAAATGGGATACAAATTGGAAAGGAAGAAGTCAAAGTATCACTATTTGGAGATGATATGATAGTATACCTGAATGACCCCAAAAAATCTACCGGGGAACTCCTACAGCTGATTATCACCTTCAGCAAAGTAGCTCTATACAAAATTAACTCAAAAAAGTCAGTAGCCTTCCTGTATACAAAAGACAAAAGGGCTGAGAAAGAAATTAGAGAAACAACACCATTCACAATAGCCACAAAGGACATAATGTAACTTGGTGTAACCCTAACCAAGCAAGTCAAAGACTTGTATGAAAAAAATTTCCAGTCTCTGAAGAAAGAATTAGAACAAGATATCAGAAGTTGGAAAGATCTCCTATGCTCATGGCTTGGCAGGATTAATATAGTAAAAATGACCATCTTACGAAAAGCAATCTACAGATTCAATGCAATTCCCATCAAATTACCAACCCCAATTCTTTACAGACTTGAAAGAAAAATTCTCACCTTCATATAGAATGACAAGAAACCCAGAATTGCTAAAACAATTCTCTACAGTAAAAGATCTTCAGGAGGTATCTCCATCCCTGATCTCAAGCTGTACTATAGAGCAACAATACCAAAAACTGCATGGTACTGGCATAGAAACAGACTGGTGGATCAATGGAATCAAATAGAAGACCCTGACATAAATCCACACACTTATGGACACCTGATTTTTGACAAAGATGCCAAATCCATTCAATGGAAAGAAGACAGCATCTTCAACAAATGATGCTGGTCTAAATGGAAGTCTACATGGAGAAAAATGCAAATAGATCCATACTTATCACCCTGCATAAAACTAATGTCCAAGTGGATCAAAGACCTCAACATAAAACCAGACACACTAAACCGCTTAGAAGAAAAAGAAGGGAATACCCTAGAACTCATTGGTACAGGAGACAACTTCCTGAACAGAACACCAACAGCACAGGTTCTAAGAGCAACAATCAATAAATGGGACCTCATGAAACTGAAAAGCTTCTGTAAAGCAAAGGACACTGTCCTCAGAACAAAACGACAGCCTACAGATTGGGAAAGGATCTTCACCAACCCTATATCTGACAGAGGGCTAATATCCAGTATATATAAAGAACTAAAGAAGTCAAACAGCAAAACATCAAGCATTCCAATTAAAAAATGGGGTACAGAGCTAAACAGAGAATTCTCTGCAGAGGAATATCGAATGGTAGTGAAACACTTAAAGAAATGCTCAACCTCATTAGCCATCAGGGAAATGCAAGTCAAAACGACCCTAAGATTTCACCTTACACCAATCAGAATGGCTAAGATAAAAAACTCAAGAAACAGCACATGCTGGAGAGGCTGTGGAGAAAGGGGAACCCTCCTCCACTGCTGGTGGGAATGTAAACTTGTACAACCACTCTGGAAAGCAGTCTGGTACTTTCTCAGACAACTGGGAATAGCACTTCCTCAAGATCCAGCTATACCACTCCTAGCCATATATCTAAAAGAGTCTCAAGTACACAATAAGGATATTTGCTCAACCATGTTTGCAGCAGCTTTATTTGTAATAGCCAGAAGCTGGAAACAGCCCAGATGCCCCTCAACTGAAGAATGGATGCACAAATTGTGGTATATCTACACAATGGAATATTACTCAGCAATAAAAAACAAAAAACAAAAAACAAAAAAACAAGGAAATCATGAAATTTGCAGGTAAATGAATGGTGGCTTCTGGAAAAGATCATCCTGAGTGAGCTGTACCAGAAGCAGAAAGATTAACATGGTATATATTCACTCATATAGACATTTAATATAGGATAAACCTACTAAAATCTATACACCTAAAGAAATTAATCAAGAGGGAGGGCTCTTGCTAAAATGCTCAATTCCTATCCAGAAAGGCAAAGAGGCTGGACATCAGAAGAAGGAGAAAAGAGGGAACAAATCAGGAGCTTGACACAGAGGACCTCTGAAAGGCTCTGCCCTGCAGGCTATCTATGCAGATGCTGAGACTTATGGGCAACCTTTGGGCAGAGTGCAAGGAATCTTATGAAAGAAGTGGGAAACAGTAAGATCTGGAGAGGACAGGAGGTCCACAAGGAGAGCAACAGAACCAAAAAATCTGAGCACCGGGGTCTTTCCTGAACCTGATACTCCAGCTAAGGACTATGCATGGAGATATCCTAAGACCTCTGCACAAATGTAGCCCATGGAAGTTCAGTATCCAAGTGTGTTCCATTGTAATAGGAACAGGGACTGTCTCTGACATGAACTGACTGGCCTGCTCTTTAATTACCTCCCTCAGGGGGAAGCAGCATTACCAGGCCACAGAAGAAGACAATGCAGCCACTCCTGATGAGACCTAATTGACTGGGATCAGAAGGAAGGAAAAGAAGTCCTCCCCTATCAGTGAACTTGGGGAGGGGCATGCATGCAGAGGGTGGAGGAAAGGAAGGATTGGAATGGGAGGAGGGAGGGAACCACAGGGGGGGATACAAAGGGAATAAAGTATAATTAATAAAGAAAAAATGTAAAAATAAATAAAAATATTTTTTTATTTTATTGAAGTGAATGCTTATTAAATATCTGACGCGTCTTGTGCTTTCTGCTGTTAGAACTTCGTTTATATAGTGACAGTGTAGGCAATTATGTTTTTCATACAGTTTACATATATTACTAGATATTATTGCAAGTACTTGTTAGTTTACTAAAGCCCTTTTTACTCTTAGTTAATGCCCCCACACACATACATGCACACATGCTCAAATACAAACACACACTCACTGTACACACACACTCACACATCTATAATATATTTTTTTTCATACGAGTAGATGATACTTGTCATTGAATTGGGGGCATAAAGAAAAAGTGATTAAAAGAAACGCTTTTCAAAATGGAATTCTATGAGAGCACAGAAATAAGCTAGAAAATCATGAAGATTGGATATCTGTCTTAAATATAGATTGCCATGGAGATAATGGCTGTTTCACAGGCTCGGAGACAGAGTTGTTGAGGAGCATAATTTCTCTCCCCTTTATGTTTCTGTGTCAGTGTGATTGGCAAAGACGCAGGTGCGTTATCAGTTTGATGATGCTGCCCCAGAGCACACGATGGATGTAATTATGATTTCTAGTAAGAAAAGTGCTACGGAGTTTGTTGTTATGCAAAGAATGAGTAGAGGCGTGCCTTTACACAACCTGAGTTTTAAATTGTATTTTCACATTGGTACAATCCAGTTTTGTTTTTGTGTGTGTGTGTGTGTGTGTGTGTGTGTGTGTGTGTTTATTTTATTTTATTTTATTTTTTTATTTACTTCTTTGTTACATATCCAAGCCTTTAAAAAGTTTTATTGGTGGTGAGGTCTTCCCAGGGTCCTCTGCATTCCACTCTCCTTGTGCACCCCACACCTCATTTCCACTGTCTGTAACACTTCCTGGGACCCATCCAAACCTGTGACCTGGAGTGCAGCATAGATCAGAGAACAGCAGCTGAGACCCCTTCTCATCTCCTGGGCTGTGCAGCCCACCAGCAACAGTGGTGAGATCTGCCTAGGGCCCTCTGTGCTCCAATTCCCATGTGCCACACACTCCAGTTCTCAAGCTTGCAAAATTTCCCAGAACTCATCTCAGTTGGTGACCCCATAGACCAGCATGTATCAGGGAGAAGCAGGGAAACCAGAGGACTGAGGTCATTGGGGACCACAAGCTCTAACTACCACCCAGAGACCTACTACCATCAGAAACCACCAGGCCTGCTAATATTAACCAAATAGCTAGAGGTCTGTTCAAGTAAACCAGCAACAAACCCCAGAGCCATATACCACCACAACCCAGCTACCCTACCACAGCAAGCCCCGAGGATACAATCACACCAGAAGCACAAGAAAATGATTTTTAATCTGAGGTTATGTAAATGATAGAGGCCTTAAAAGAAGAAAAAATGTTCCTTAAAAAAGTGGGAAAATACAATCAAACCAGTGTAGGAATTGAACAAATCCCTTAAAGTAATACAGGAAAATACAGTCAAACATGTGGAGGCATTGACTAAATCCATTAAAAAAATACAGGAAAATATAACCAAATGAGAGAAGAAAATGAATAATACTGTTGAAGACCAAAAAATGGAAATAGAAGTAATAAAGCAATCACAATCTGAGGCATTCCTGGAAATAGCAAACCTAGGGAGGACAGGAACTACAGAGAAAAGTATCACCAACAGAGTATAACAGATGGAAGACAGAATCTCCAGTTTAGAAGATACAATTGAAGAAATACATACATTAGTTAAAGAAAAATGCAAAATTTAAAAAGTTCTTGAAAAGAAAATCTCCCCATCACATAATAATCAAAACACTAAATGTACAGAACTAAGAAAGAATATTAAAAGCTTCAAAGGAAAAAGGCCAAGTCACATATAAAGGCAGACTTGTCAGAATTACACCTGACTTCTCACCAGTCACTCTAAAAGCAAGAAGGGCTTGGGCAAATATCTTACAGACATTAAGAGACCACAGCTATCAGGCCTGGATACTACACCCAGCAAAACTTTTAATCACCGTAGATGGAGAAAACAAGATATTCCATGGCAAAAACCAGCTTGAACAACACCTATCCACAAACCTAACCCTACACAAGATACTATCAGGAAAACTCCAACCCCTGAAGAATAATCACATCCAGGAGAACACAGGAGATAAATAATCTCACAACAACAAAACCAAAGGAGAGAAAGGCACACACACAAACACTCTACCACCACCAACATCAAAATAACAGTAAATAACAACCACTGGTCATTAATATCTCTCACTGTCAATGGCCTCAACTCCCAAATAAAAGGACACAGTTTAACAGAATGGATGCGTAAACAGGACCCATCATTCTAATGCATATAAGAAACACACCTCAGCAACAATCACAGACTTTACTTCAGAATAAAAGGTAGAAACAACAAGAAGCAAGCTGGAGTAGCTATTATAATATCTAATAAAATGGACTTTCAACCAAAATTATTCAAAAGAGATGGGGAAGGACACTTCATACTCATCAAAGGAAAAATTGACCAAAATATCTCAATTCTGAAAGTATATGCCACAAATACAAGGGCACCCAGAGTTGTAAAATAAATAAATAAATAAATAAATAAATAAATAAATAAATAAATAGATAAATAAATAAATAAATACATACATACATACATACATACATACATACATACATAAATAAAACAGCAACAACAAATTACTAAAGCTTAAATCACATATGAAACCCCTCATGTTAATAGTAGGAGACTTCAATACGCCTCTCTCATGAATGAGCAGATCATTGAGACAGAAACTAAATAGAGAAATAAACCGACCAACGGACGTTATGAATCAATTAGACCAAACAGTTAGCTACAGAACATTCCATTCAAACACAAAAGAATATACCTTCTCAGCACTTCTTGGAACCTTCTCCAAAATTAACCATATATTCAAACATAAAGCAAGCCTCACCAAATACAAGAAAATTGAAATAACACATTGTATTCTATCAGACTACCATGGAGTAAAGCTAGACTTCAGCAACAACAGAAACAACAGAATGCCTATAAACTCATGGAAACTGAAGAACTTTCTACTTAATGACTACTAGGTCAGGAAGGAAATAAAGAAATTAAAGACTTTCTAGTATTCAATGAAAATGAAGACACAACATACTGAAATTTATGGGACACAATAAAAGCAGCGCTAAGAGGAAAGCTCATAGCACTAAATGTCTTCATAAAAAAAGTGGTGAGAACTCATATTTGCAACTTAACAGCTAAATGCTCTAGAAAAAAATAGAAGTAAACACACCCACTAGAAGTGGATGGCAGAAAATAATCAAACTCAGGGTTGAAATCAATAACCTAGAAACAAAGAGGACAATATGGAGAATCAACAAAACCAAGTGCTGGTTCTTTGAGAAAAATCAACAAGATAGACAAACCCTTAGCCAAACTAACTAAAAGACACAGAGAGTATCTAAATTAATAAAATCAGAAACACAAAAATGGGACATAACAACAGACACTGAGGAAATCCAAAGAATCATTAATGCAGCAAACTTGGAAAATCTAAAGGAAATGGATAATTTTCTTGATAGATACCACTAAGTTAAATCAAGATCAGGTTAACAATTTAAATAGACCTATAACCCCCCAAAAAATAGAAACAGTCATCAAAATCCTTGTAACCAAAAAGAGCTCTGGGCCAGATGTTTTTAAGGCAGGATTCTATCAGACTTCCAAAGAATAACTAATATCAACACTCTTTAAACTATTCCAAAATATAGAAACAGAATTAACATTGCAAAACTCATTCTATGAGGCCACAGTCACTTTGATACCTAAGAATGGATAAAAAAATATTGGTAATTTATACAATGCAATACTATTCAATGGTTAAAAATAAAGAAATCATGAAATTTGTAGACAAATGGATAGAACTAGAAAAGATCATCCTGAGTGAGGTAACCCAGAATCAGGAAGACATGTATGGTATACATTCATTTATAAGTGGATACTAGCCATATAATACAGGATAACAATACTATAATCCACAGACCTCAAGAAGCTAAATAACAAGGAGGACCCTTGGAAGCATGCTTAATTCTCATTTAGGAGAGCAAACTGAATAGACATTGGAAGCAGCTGACGAGAGGGAACAGGGTGGGAGTCTACCATAGATGTCCTCTGAAAGACTCCACCAATAGGGAATTGAAGCAGATGTTAAGTTTTACAGCCAAACTTTGGGCAGAGTGTAGGGAGTTGTAGGAAAAAGTGGGGGAATAGAAGGACCTTTAGGTGACAGGCGCACTGTAGGAAAGATCAACAGAGCCAACAAATCTGGGCCCAGGACCCTCTGCAGAGACTGATGCAACAACCAAGGACCATGCATGGAAAAGACCTATACTCTCTACTCAGATGTATCTGATAGGCAGCTCAGTCTCCATGTGGGCTCCCTAGTAAGGGGAACAGGTGCTGTCTCTGACAAAGAGTCTGTTGCCCACTCTTTTATCACTTCTCCCAAGTGGGGGGCCTTGCCATGCCACAGAGAATGAAGATGCAGGCAGTCCTAATGAGAATTGATAGGCTGGGATAAGATGGTAGGGGAGGAGGGCTCCCCTTTCTGAAGAATAGGAAAGGGGAATAGATGCAGAAGAGGGAAGAAGGATGGGATCAGGAGGAGACTACGGAGAGGTCTACAGTCTCCATGTAAAGTGAATAAATTATAAAAAAAATAATTTTAAATAAAAAGAAAATAAACAAATCAAAATAGCTTCAGGAAGTCACAGAAACTGACTACATTTACTGAGATTCCCACTTCCCAAGTTGTTAAGAAGACAGATTCATGAGATAAAACTACTTGTTTAGAAAAGGCAGAGGCCACCAAACTGCCTCCAAGAGGTTCAGACCAACTAAAGCTACATGGAGAGGACATTCACCAACCTTTGAACTATACAGTATGCTGCACGTTCCCAGCCATGTTGGGATGCACTGTGGTGATGCAGTTGTTTTGAGTGGATTTTATTTCTGTATGTTACCTCTCACCCATATGCCTGCAAGTAACTCTATAAAACTCACTGTCCCCCCTTCCTGAAAGATTCATTCAAGATAATAGGAAAAGCAAAGAAGTTTGCATTAAAACAAACAAGCAAATAAATAAATGAACAAACAAGAAAACCCAATTCCCTGTCTGTTTGGGAGAAGTATTCAGTAGGAAAAGAAGTTATTCCAGGAATTTCCCAGCATCATCGGTTATGTTTAGGGCTAACTTTTCTAGTCACAACTGCAGAAAACCATGTTATTCTTGGGCACGAAGGAGTTCTTATAACTTACTGCTAGTACCAATCCCCAAGGAGTAACTTTAAGTGATTAGATAATGTGACAAGAACATTTAACAATTACCCTCTTATCTTGAATCTATAAAATGTAAGTTATAAGCTATCACAATAAATACAGGCTGAAGTAAAATTTAATTTCCTAAATGCACTTTGGATTTTACTTAATATGAGATGCTTTACATTGGAATGTTTTACATGACCCACCGTCGGGGTCGTTGTGCACCTTACAATGTGCTGATCCTTTATATCACTGGTGCTGTTTTGCCAACAGAACTTTCAATATTCATGGCCTCTATAGTCTTGGTAACATTCAATTTTAAGTATTATACATTTTAGTCACAAAAATTTGTTTGCAGCTTTAATTAAATAAAAGGCAATGAGTGAGCTATCATATAATCCCGAGCATCAAGATACTCTTTAATACTATTTTGCACTTAAAGGTGTGTTAGTAATGAATTATTTTATGTAAATTAAATGCAGATTTATTATATTAAAGAGTCCAAAAGTCATAAGACAAATGAGAACTCTTTGCTCTTCAGTGATATAAAGTGAAATAGTAACACTAACTCTTTTAGGAAACTTAAAATACCCTTCAAATTCACATCATGATGAAAACAAATGAAATGAGTTGTTTTTTTCTCAGTAATGTATTTATTTTGGCTAAAGTAGAACCACATTTAAGCACACAGTGATCTCTCCCCACCATACACACTGCCAACCCTAACCACAGTGTTGGTAATGAAGCAATGTAGTTCTGAAAACCCACTTCTCTTAGAGTGACAGAGTGAGTACAAGAATATTAAACATACAACATTAAAGAGAAGACTGTCTTGTTGCACCAGGTCAGTGATAAGACAGAAATTCAATTATGAAATGAAGTTTTAAACTAGAGGGTTTTAATATTTTAACCCATTAAAGTTTTTCCAATAAATGTTTATTGGAAAATATTTAGGAAAATAAAATAAAAACAACAGATTACTTCATTGTAGAATCTTTTTGTAAGATGAATTTATGGATTACTATAGCAAAATTAAAATTTTTAAACAAATTTGGGATCAATACACAAGGAAAGGGAGAGATGAAAGAGTAATAACACCAAACCTCAAAAAAAAAAAAAAAAAAAACCACCCAACATATTAATGTATAGCGCCAGGCATGAGAATCCTCCTTTCACATTGTTGGTCAGGGTAGTCCAAGTGGCTCCCAAAGCAGTATAGCCTGTTGGTGCTGCTTTTGGTTGTCTCTCAGAGTTGCAGGTGAGTCCGTATAGCTGAAGACAATGCACACTAGAATGAGACACAGGACCCAAAAGGTCTGATCCAGATTTGACCTGGAATCATGCTTCCTGTAGTCTAGCTTTCATAGTACCAGAAATTGCTATGTACGCTCCTATCTAGTTTTGATATCCACGAACCCCAACACTGACCGTCTCGGCAAGATATCCCTGACAGTACAATCAGTCTAATTGAAGTTAAAGACCACTCAACAAGGAGAACTAATGCTTGGGACTAGAAATCTAGCCAATTATCCAAATGTAGCGACGTCATGAACTGCATTCTACTTGCAGTTTGTTAAACAGCATAATCCCAATCTGCGTTCTAAACACATCCTTGTCCCCAAAGACAAGTTTTGCTCTTACCTCAAACCAAAGGTGCCTCTATTTACAGCAAACAGACACCATTACAGAATACCACAACTGGTCATGATAATAGACTGCCTCATTTTTGGGTGACCCATCCTACAGATACATCAACAATATAATTGCCTAGGAAACACCACAGAAGAGGAGAAAAAAAATAACTGAAATCCAGGAGAGTAAGAAGTCTGCTGTGAGAGACTGTGTCTCCTAGGAATAACAAGGAAACCTCACTCATGATAACTCAACAATATGCCTATCTAACCAAGACCTGGACAGTGACAATACCAATAAAAATGCTAGCATGGAAGGGAGGAAAGTCATGGTGTCCCATTTCTAGACTAAGAACTCCAGTAAAGTAATGACTGCTGAGAGATAGATTATAGATTATCTCACATAAAGCATGCCAACCCTGAAATGATATACACATGAGTAGCACTAAACAATTTCATCAGGTTATGTTTATATATTTATTCATTAACATACATATTACAATAATAATCAAAGAAAGGGGACCATCAATTTGAGAGGGAGTGAGAGACATCATTGGAAAACTGAGAGGAGGGCACGTGGGAGGGGTTTGAGAACAAAAAGGCAAGAGAAGAAAAGGTTGTAATTATATATTAATTAAAAGAGAAGCTTCTCTTTTCAACAAAGAACTAATTGTATTTACTGTGAGCCCTTTAATAAAATGTTCAAAGAACAATTCACAAAACACACTTTTAAGCATGTATAGCTTTGTTCTGACCAGCAGCTGCAGAGCCTCAATCTTCCCACAAAAGGCATCAATTTAGATCCAGAAAGGGTCAGGACAAAATGTCAAGTTTGTGTAATAATTCCTTTGTGAAGGTACATGGTTTTCATATACTTAAGACAGAAGGGCCATCCATACTTAGCAGTTCTAAATTGTTTCCCAAAGGAGGGCAGAGTATTTTTAAAGCTTTGATTAAGTGCTCAGCACCCTGAATACATATTCTGGGTCTTGCTCACTGTACTGAGTTTAGAGTGGTGACTTCCTTTGCTACTGTAAGCGGCAAGTCCTACCAAGCAATTTTAGAAAGAGTAAGTGTGTAGTGGACAGTAAGTAATACTACGACGCATATGGAAAGTGAGGACTAAAAATGGGCAGTTAACTGCAGCACCAGCAGAAATGGAGGTGATGTTTGATAACCGTCTACACAATATACAGACCTCTTTCGCCAGTTTGTATCTAGATTAAAAATTACACACATGGAAACAATGAACAATTGAATCTCATTCCAGGATGTGTTTAAGTGCTCAATTCATTTGCATATTTTTACTGGATAGTACCAATATTTTAAGAGTGTGAGACAACTGTTTTGATTCATTGCTTTAAAATATGTATACAGTGTTTACTGTCATTGTAATAAAACCCAGGTACCCACAAGGCTTACAGAGGTCTGACTCTGCTTTCCCAGTACACCACAACTGCAATAGATTTTCTTGATTCCAGCTACATCCATGCTCTCTCTCATCTTTGTTCGGTGTTGTCTCTGCCTAGTGTGTCCTTTCCTTTGCTTTCATTTTGGTTAATTGATTTCAGTCTTTCAGATATCAGATTAATCACTGAGTGATATAAGCAAGTTTTTGAAAGATGGGGACCACATTTTAAAGTATACCAGCTGATTCATCTTATTGTAAAGGATGGTCTTTTGCAACTTGACTTTTTTTTTTTTTTTTTTTTTTTGCAGGAATCCTAAACTCTACAGTCTCCATGGCTTGTTATTGGGTACAGCTGATTTTGCACCAGATAGACTGAAGAAAAATGCATGCAAAAATAGTGCCAATGTGTAGAATGTCTCATGAATATAATTTGAGAAATAATGGTAAAGTGAGGTCTGAAAAATAAAAACCAAAGCTGGACTGAAAGCAAGTCTAAAATACTAGAGAAGAATGTCTTGAACATTCAACCTGATTTGCACAGTGTCAGAAAAATAGCTTATTTCTGTATGGATACAACTGGGGGAAAAACTATTTTCTATTCTGGCCAAGATATACTGTCAGACAAAGATCTTATCTATTGCAAGAGAGCTGAAAAATTAGTCAAGTTTACCAAGAGAGAAAATAATAGTGCAATGAAAGCATACAGACAGAAATGATTAGAAAATATGACCTAAACTTTACTCTTTTTAGTAATTATGTTATTTTTATTCTGTCATGACTGATGCCTTTAATATTAAAGTTTACATCTTTTTTTAAAAATAAGAATGTGATATGGCTGGATCTTGAGGAAGCACTATTCCTAGTTGTCTGAGAAAGCACCAGATTAATTTCCAGAGTGGTTGTACAAGTTTACATTCCCACCAGCAGTGGAGAAGGGTTCCCCTTTCTCCACAACCTCTCCAGCATGTGTTGTCACTTGAGTTTTTCATCTTGGCCATTCTGATGGGTGTAAGGTGAAATCTCAGGGTTGTTTTGATTTGCATTTCCCTAATGGCTAATGAGGTTGAGCATTTCTTTAAGTGCTTCTCTGCCATTCAATATTCCACTACAGAGAATTCTCTCTTTAGCTCTGTTCCCCATTTTTAAGTGGATTACTTGGTTTGTTGCTTTTCAGCTTCTTTAGTTCTTTATATATACTGGATATGAGTCCTCTGTCAGATAAAGGGTTGGTGATGATTCTTTCCCAATCTGTAGGCAGTCGCTTTGTTTTGATGACAGTGTCCTTTGCTTTACAGAAGCTTTTCAATTCCATGAGGTCCCATTTATTGATTGTTGCTCTTAGAGCCTGTGCTGTTGGTGTTGTGTTCAGGAAGTTTTCTCCTGTACCAATGAGTTCTAGGGTATTCCCCACTTTTTTTTCTAGCCGATTTAATGTGTCTGGTTTTATGTTGAGGTCAGCCATACCACTCCTAGGCATATACCTAAAAGAGGCTCAAGTACACAAAAAGGACATTTGCTCAACCATGTTTGTAGCAGCATTATTTGTAATAGCCAGAAGCTGGAAACAGCCTAGATGCCCCTCAACTGAAGAATGGATGCAGAAACTGTGGTACATCTATACAATGGAGTATTACTCAGCAATGAAAAATAAGGAAATCATGAAATTTGCAGGTAAATGGTGGGACCTGAAAAGGATCATCCTGAGTGAGTTGTCCCAGAAGCAAAAAGACACACAAGGTATATACTCACTCATATAAACATACAACATAGAATAAACCCACTAAAATCTGTACATCTAAACAAACTAAGCAAAAGAGGGGACCCTAACTAAAATGTTCAATCCCCATCCTGAAAGGCAAAGAGGATGGACATCAGAAGAAAAAGAAAATAGGAAACAACCCTAGGAACCTGTTACAGAGGGCCTCTGAAAGCCAGAAGAAAACAGGAAACAACCTTGGAACCTGCCACAGAGGGCCTCTGAAAGCCTCTGCAGTGCAGACTGTCAAAGCAGATGCTGAGCCTGATGGCCAACTGATGGGCAGAGTGAATGGAATTTTATGTAAGAAGTGGGAAATAGTAAGAGCTGGAGAGGACAGGTACTCTACAAGGAGAGCAACAGAACAAGAAAATTTGAACACAGGGAACTTCCCAGAGACTCATACTCCAACCAAGGACTATCTGTGGAGATAATCTAGAACCCTGACAATACAGCCACTTCTGATGAGAACTGGTAGACTAAGATCAGGAAGAAGGAGAGGAAGACCTCCCCTATCAGTGGACTTGGGGAGGGGCATGCCTGCAGAAAGGGGGGGAGGGAGGGACCGGGAGGGCAGGAGGGAGGGGCTTATGGGGGGATACAAAATGAATAAAGTGTAATTAATAAAAGTTAAATAAAAAATTAAGATAAGAATGTGGTAATTCTGTCTTTGAGTGGTTTTGACCTTTTAAACATGTATTTTACTTTTAATATGTGCATATGTGTCTGGATTTGGGTATGCGCACACAAGTGCATGCTAGAAGATATTATTAGAGAGTTTTGGATCCTTTCAGCTGCAGTTGTGAGCAGCCCAATGTGGGTGCTGGAAACTAAGTTAAGGTCCTCTGCAAGAGCAGTACACATTCCTAAACCTCTCTAGTTCCTATTTTATTAAATCACTCCTGGGCATACATCCAAATGGTGCACCACCATACCACAAGGACACTTGATCAACTATGTTCATAGCGGCTTTATTCGTAATAGCCAGAAACTGAAAACAATATAGATGCTTCTCAACTGAAGAATGGATAAAGAAAATGTGGTATATTTACATAATGGAATACAGCTCAGCTATCAAAAACAAGGACATTATGAAATTTCCTGGAAAATGGATAGAACTAGAAGATATCATCCTAAGTGAAGTAACCCAGATTTAGAAGACATGCATGGTATGTATTCACTTTTCAGTGGATATTAGCCATAAAGTACAAGATAGCCATCCTACAATCCACAGACCCAAGGTAGCTCAGAAGTTCCAAGGGAGGATGTGTGAATCTCACTCAAAATAGAAAAGAAAATAAACATATGAAGTAGATGGAGGAAGAGTACTGGGTGGAAGAAAGGGAGGGAGGGGAATAATTGCAGTGGAGATCAGGTGTGGGGAGAAAGGGGAGAGGACTGTGAGAGAGAATGGAAATCAGTTTGTGTGGGGGACATCTCTCCAAGGAGGGGCTCCCAGGAGTCTATGATGGTGACCCTGGATGAAATTCCTAGAAGCAAGGGATAGGGAGCAGGAAGTGGCCACCTCTTGCAGCCAGGTGGGACTTCCAGTGGAGGGAGGGGGATACCAATCTACCCACAAAACCTTTGACCCCAGCCATCCAACAGCTAGCCCAACTTTAGTCCCATGCCATGACAGAGAGGCCACCACTGACTATTAAAAATATTCTGCAATACTTGCAGACAGAAGCCTAACATAACTGTCGTCTAAGTGGCTTCACTGAGTAGCTGATGCAAAGAAAACAGATGCAGAGATCCACAGCCAAACATTATTTGGAGCTCCAGGAATCTTACGGAAGAGAGGGAGGAAAGACTGAAGGAGGCAGAGAGGTCAAGGACACCAAACGAAAAAGCACAAAATCAACTAACCTGGGGCAATGGAGGCCCTTAGAGACTGAACCTTCAGCCACACAGCATCCGCAGGACGGAGCTAGTCCCCTCCCACATACGTAAAACATGTACAGGTTGGTCCTTAGGTAGAGGCTCTAACAGCAGGAACAGGGGCTGCCTCTGACTCCATTGCCCGTCTTTGGTTCCCTTTTTCCTAACTGGACTACCTTGTCTAGCTTCAGTAGACGAAGATGCGCCCAGTCCTATTTGGTATGGCAGGGAGGGTTGATATTCATGGGAGGTCTCCACTTCCCCGAAAAGAAAGGGAGGGGAAATATAGAGAGAGGGGAGTAGAGGGTAGAAGGAGGGACTGGAAGAGAAGGGAGACGAGGGAAGGGAAGTTTTGATTGGAATGTAAAGTAAATAAAGTAATGAAAAAAATATTTATTTATTTTTGTTTAATATGTATAGGGGGGATGACCCACATGTTTTCAAGAAGATGGTGTGTAGGTCAGAGGACTCTGGTATGAGTGAATTTTCTTCTTTTACCAAGTTGGTGGGCTCTAAAGATTAAGCTCAAGTTAGGAGGCTTATCATGGAGAAACTTATACACTGCTGGATCTTGCTGGCCACATTTATTTAAATCTCTCTCTCTCTCTCTCTCTCTCTCTGTGTGTGTGTGTGTGTGTGTGTCTGAGAGAGAGAGAGAGAGAGAGACAGAGAGATGTGATGTGGTTTAACACACATGTAGGAGTCATTAGGCACCAATGCATGCGCTTGGAATCCAGAATAAGATGTTAGGTGTCCAGAACTAAGATGGTGGACAGGAAGCCCTCAAAAATCTATTTTTGCCCACTACAGTGTAAAGGTTATGGGCACACCCAGTTTTTTTATATGGGTGCTGGGGATTTGAACTAACATCCTCACAGCCACAAGAGCTCTTATTTGCAGGACCTTCTCCCTAGTCCTTTCTCCCTTTCTACCCATAAGTCTCTTCCCTTCTTTCCTGCTCTTTCCTTCCTTTTCAATTCTTTTTAAGCTTTAATTTATTAATATACACTATTAAATTATATACAAATGACATCTAAAGTGTGGATATAATGCTATATGACTTAAAAAAAAGATATGACACCTGTTTAGACTATACTCATTTCCTTTGGTATGTATTGCTTTTGCCCAGTAGAACCAGCTTTCATTAATTCTAGAGGTTCCACGTTTGTACATTGGTTTCTGATGATGTAGAGTTTTGCCTTTATCTTCATCCCTTGTTCTCTGCTCACACACTTCTTATTCCATCATCATATCCATGATGTTACAGCAGAATTTTCCTTAGAGCCCTTGCTTTGATTATACTGAAGCCTAGAACCAAAGCACACAGAATTTAGCATCTTGTTACTCTGTGTGTCCTACAACACAAATGCGAATGCATTGTTTGAAGAAATAAAGCACTAAGAAAAATGAGAAGGAAGCTGTATATATTAAAGTATTCACAAAGTCAGTGAAGAAAGTAAAAAAAAAAATGCCAGGAATAATTCCTCGATGAGAAATTTTGCTTCTTTTAAAAACTTAATATATATATATATTATTAATTACAGCTTATTAACTTTGTATCCCAACTTTAGCCCCCCTCTCACCCCCTCCCAGTCATACCCTCCCTCCATATTCTCCACTCATGCCCCTCCCCCAGTCCACTGATAAGGATGGTCCTCCCCCTTCCATCTGATCCTAGTCTATCAGGTCTCATCAGAACAGGCTGCATTATCCTCCTCTGTGGCCTGGTAAGGCTGCTTCTCAATCAGGGAGAGGTGATCAAAGAGCCGGCCACTGAATTCATGTCAGAGACAGTCCCTGTTCACATTGAGCCCTGTAAAAATAAGTCTTTAATAGTAACATAAATGATCCAACCTTAAAAAAAACCTAATAGAATACATGGGTGTGGTAAAAATTGTAAGAATCTTGTATCTCATTTTTACTGTTATAAATCAGAAGTGCAGAACAGTTTCTTTCTTTACTCAGTTAGTTACCAAAGAAATCATGAATGACACAGCCCAGCACATTGACTGAGCTCTTTCTAGGGAGTGGATTTCTAAACGAGAAAGCATAGGTTATATGTTATGGAGGAAAACTATGCCTAGATTTCTTAATGTGTTTCCTTTTGTTACTTTTTCTCCTCACCAGACATATGGTATTCCCAATGGTTTTTATATCATATTGTGGAAGAGAATACCAAAATTTCCCAGGTATTCAGCGTTAATTAGAGGTGCTGGTATCTGCTTCATGTGACCAGCCCAGGAGTACCAGATGCTGTAAACTTTGGCTTCCAGGGCTAAAAGAATCAGTATCAATATGTCCTTATAGTCACAAAATCTCTGCTCCACTAATATAATAAAGAAAACAGCATTACAGCTGTATAACCAATTGAGGTAATACAATAAGATAACACAATGCAATATAAAAAGATTTGCATTTGCTTGGTCTTGTTTTCTTCACATATGCCTTTTTTTAGGAGGCTTTTTGGAGTGGGAGAAGTGGAGGAAGAGTCGGAATCCAGATAGAGGAATTAATAATTTATCTTGGAGTTGCCTGTGGGAGCAATTGATTCAGGCAATGTCGATATCTACATTACAGTAGCTGTAGGGGTAGTTATGTGAAGAGAAAATTACTCATTCCTTCTGGCACTTTGGATTTGCCTAATTGTTTGTTATTAAATGATTCCATAATATTCAGCTGGCCTCCTGCAGTTTTCAATCACTTCGAGGGCCTTGTCTAAATTTAGGTGAAAAATCATTATTTGTTTTTTTTCCTTTGGATATTTTCTGTATACTTGTTTCCATGATATTATATATGTGAAATCAAAGATGAATATGACTTTCATCCTGATTTAAAGTTCAGTTTTTATAGCTCAATAGCCAATACCTTTCATTACCAAAGCTATTACTACAAAACACCATATAGTTTTTAGTGACAACCACCCCATTTCATCTTTTCATCAAGAACATATATACATACAATCTATCCTACACTGCCATACCATGCCATGGGACGCACATGCACACACACAAACACCATTTTGACACCTGGCTCTCTCTCTCATTTACCATCTATGTCTATTTATCTATATCTCTATACTTCATCTATTTCTTTTTCATCTATAATCTGTCTATATCCCTATATTCATCTACTTATATTTTATCTATCATCTATCTATCTCTATCTATCCATTCTTTATCTATCATATATATATATATTATATATATATATATATTAACTTTGGATCGATATATATCGATCCATCTATTTTTCATCTATTATCATCTCTATCTATCTAATCATCTATCACCTTCCTTCCTACATATCCATCAATCTATTATCTTTTTTTATTTCAAAGGACCCAATGAAAAAAAACTGTCTTTCTTTTCAGCTGTAGACTTACCAAAAGCAGGATAAACCTGCTTTTATCTCAGCAAAGGTGCTAAGGAACCCTGTGGGACTGGGTTAGTTTTGTTCTGGGAATAAGCACAGTAACTGATCTACTGAAATTCTATACGCTCAAGAGAAAAATAGCTTGTCCTGAAGTAAAAGTATAATTTATGAGAGAATGGATGGTCTTCCTGAGGAATGAAAACCTCTCTCAATGAAAATAAACTCTTGTGTTAGCAAGAACTCTCAGCAGGTAAGGTGCTTTCCAATCATGAAGACCTTACTTTCATCTCCAGAACTAGCATGTTGAAAGGAGAATCAAGTTTCTTAAGTTTTCCTCTGACCTCCACAAGCATGCCTGGGCCCACACAGTCCTTCCCCAAGGAAACAAATAAATAATAAACTCTTTTAAAAGGAGAATAAATTAATTCATCCCATTCAGGGATGGATACGTCAAGGGTCTTTGCTTGGGTGTAGTAGAGACACTCCTTTGGTCACCGTGCTTGTCTTAGGTGACGTGAGTGTCCTACTTTCAGAGCCGTAATCATAAAATGGGAAACCAGTTTTAACTTAATTGAGATTGAATCTTGATGGAATTAAAAAAAAAAAAACCTTTAAAGTATGACAGAATGAACACAACTTTCTTTTGCCCATTTTTCTAGATGTTATTCTTGAGAACTTCTAGCTTTTGCTAAGAACAGAAACAAAGATAACGTTTGCAAAAAGATGACGACTAAAATTCCTGTTAAATCTGGTACTTGCTGAGAGCCAAATTTAATTTGATTAAAAATATATTACTTTTAATCCTACTAAACTATCATGGAACAAATGCTCTTAGACAAACATAAGTATGTACACACTAGGAGGGACTAAAGCCTCAAATAGATCATCAGGCAGCAATTCTGTTAGGAAGTTAGCAAAGACCAAATAAGAGCAAAGTAAATAGAGTTTAAAACACACAAAACAAGGCAAAACCCCTTCTCTCTGTATAAATATATATCTATTTAAATAAATATATTTGTCATGAAAATGATTAGGTGCTCAGTCAAGTTAAAAATTGTTTTTTTTTCCTACTGCCTGTAAAAAAAACAGAACTATCTCTGCCCCCACCTGTTAAAAAACTGGAAGATAATATCTGTTAGATTCTGTCATATGAAGCCCATGTCCAAGATTCCTAGCCATTATAAAAAACCAGAAGTAGATGTTACCAGTTATGGGCAGGGGATGGTAGCAGAGAGCAATTCTTATATTTAAGGTCTGACCCATATTCAGTTCCAAATTCAGATACACTTTATATTTCAAACTATCTTTGATGCATAAACTCTGTTAGGATAACTATGTTTTTGCAGAGTTATTTATTGAATTTTTAAAAATGAAGCAAGTGTCAGCTGTCAGCCTTTGGCATTTGTGGGTGTATTAAAGCGTTGATAATGCTTCTTACTTAAGAAGCTTCTTACTGTTGTGCTTTGAAAATCTCAGCTTATGTTAGCTCCCTACAACTAATGAAAAAATTTGCAGAAATGCATCCGAATGTAAGGGCTCAAATTGCCATGTAGTGAAGACCATAAATCAGATTGAGTTGTTGTTGGTTGCTTCTTCCTATACTAATCAAGGGCCTATTAATTGTCAGCAGACATGTAAGAGTTACGGACTTGAAGAACAGTGTCTATGTTCTGGTCATACATCATAAAGCTAATCGTAAAGAGTAGGATAGTCAACAGCGAGAGCATCTTGAGCAGAACAGGAGAAAGAGAAAAAGAACTCAGTTCACAAAATTAGCTTCATTTGTACTGGGTGTAAGAAAACACATGGTCCACAAACAAGTACACAACTCTCTGCAATTGTGATCTTTGAGAAAACAGCCTGTGACATCCATCTAAGTGCATTGCCTTCACTGCATTTCCAGGAAACATTGAATAAAGACTGTTTGTAGCACAGATGTGGAAAGGCAATGCTGAAAACAGCAGAAGTTGTTTAGTTTTAAATGAAAAAAAAAATAGAATAATGAAAGTCCTGTGATGTAGCAGAGATCAAGACAGTGTCTTAGCTTTCTAACAACAGAGAAGAATTGGCCTCACGGTGATCTTCAAAAGGCATTATACAGCATGTTAGCACAGCATGTTTGGCGGCTTTGTATTGCTCAGGTGGACAGAGTTTCAGAAGGTCTTCTAACATTTCTGTCACATGCCACATGTCACATATCCTGTGACTTAGAGGTGGTGACAGGGTGGTAATGTCACTCCTGGGGTCACTTCAGTGACATCACCAGTGACATCACAGTTCTAACTGTGGCACCAGTTAGAACATGCTTAAGGAATGAGTTTGGAAAGCTATATTCCTTCTGGTGTTCAGTTTGCCCCCCTCCTCTCAACGTTCTACTCACAAGTGACCTCACGTTTTTGCTTAAGCAAACACATTAATCAAACATATCCCAGAGGTGGCTAATGATCTTTCAGAAGTCTAATAGAAGAAGAAAGTCAAGGACAGTACACATTGATTCACATCACCTGACTTATTAGGTTTACAGTATTGCCAGTGCTTGTCTCATTCCTAAAAGACAACCTACACAGTTAGTGGAGGTCTGCCACTGTAACAATAGGAAAGATTCTTGGGTCTGCTTGCAGGTTCAAAACTGAGAATGTATTGACACTTCCTGTAAAGTCATTTGTTGCAAATCTTTTCTGAAGAACTGTATTCACGGTATCCTTTCTGAAGATGTTTATGCACACCAAACCACAACCCGTAAATGATTAATAACTATCTCAGTCACCTTCTGTTGCTGTGAAGAGACACCATGACTACGACAACTCTTATAAAGGAAAACATCTAGTTGAGGCTTATTTCAGTTTTAAAGGCTTAGACCATTGTCATCATGGCGGGGGGTATGGCAGGCATCCACGGCTCTGGCCAAGTTTTTGAGGGATACATCCTGATCCTCAGGCAGAGAGAATCAGATTCTGGGCCTCGTTTGGGCTTTTAGAAGCACAAAGCCTAGCCCCGGTGATATACCTCCTTCAACAAGACCACACTAATCCTCTCTCTCTTTTTTCATTTTATTTTATTTTGTTTTTGTTAATTAATTTTTTATTTTTTATATTAGTTACAGTTTATTTAATTTGTATCCCAGCTGTAGCCCCTTCCCTCATTCCTTCCCAATCCCAAAATATTATTGTAAACAAAACAAAACAAAACAAAAAAAACACATGTTTCCATTAGACCTCAATTAAAAATTCATGACCCCTTTCTGTATTAAATTTCTATTTGAAAATTACTAAGTGAAATATAGGTGACAGAAGTATAAATTATTGGGATGAGTTGGTAGTGATTTGAGTGACTCTAAAGAAATACTGATTGTATGCAGCTGCTAGGCTACACATTTGAGATATCAGAAGCCAGCTATTGGACAGACACATAAAGGATGAATACCTGAAGCCCATCTCTCCTTAAAGCAGACTTGTTGGAATTAATTATACAATTAATTATACAATACTTGTATATTATTGTATATTATACTTGTATATTATACTTGTATTGTATAATTAAAACAACTATACAATATATAATTATTGTATTGTATAATAAAAACAACTATACAATACTTGTTTCTCTGCATTCTATAGCTAAACAAGAGATATAGATATAGATGATAGATAGACAAATAGGTAAATACATATAGGTAGATAGATTGATATATAGGTGTATATATGTATATAAATAAATAGATATGTGATAAATATAGAGTTTTATAAGGAATTGGTAATTTGCAATACTTCATTGTATTGGATATTCATTTTCAATTCAAAACTAGTATCTGGGAGAAATTTTGAAACTGAAGCAAATTTCTTTGGAAAAAGTCCTGTTGAAGGATAATTAATTCCAACAAGTCTGCTTTAAGGAGAAATGGGCTTCAGGTTTGGGCTCAGTTTTACAAGTTCCTATGTGGTGGGATACAACAGAAGAAGGGATACTAACTCCAGGAAGGAGTTATTTCTGTCCGGGGCTACATTATGTCATTTCAGCTTAATACACTAAAATATGATGCTCCTTACCTTTAGAGTAGCATAACAATTATGAGCTTACAAAACATGTTTTGTCAAAACATTAATCACAGTTTTTCCTTTTTCCTCTGTTTCTGTGATCTTATTTAAATGTAAATTAGATCATATCCTGTACTTGCCTTCAAAATTACTTTCCAAAGCTCTCTATGACACCTACCATAAAACCGCTGTCAGATGTCTTGCAGGATGTGGCTCTGGGTTGAATTTCAAACTTACCTAATCTTACCTGCAGCCCTCTCTCCTCTTTCTGGCAGGGCTTCTCCCTGCCATGTCCTATGGTTTCTCTCATCTCATCTCTGCTTCCTGAAGACCTCTCATTACCACTGTGTCCAAAATGGGATGATCCTCTTTTATGCTTCATCAATGCTTCTTATTTCCTTCCTTTATAGACATTATCTTTTTATCTTGGGTAATAAATCCTAGATGAACAGAGACCTCAGATGTCTTTTGCATTGATGCCAAAGCCTAGCACAGAGTCAGGAAGTGCAGAAGATGGAAAGTGACTGTTCAATATTAGAACTATATTACATACAGAATTGGGCATGGAATTATACCATATTCTGTGACTGGAGGAAAGAGCATAATGGAAACCCGAATTCAAATTTTATAAGTAGGTCAGGTTTCTGAGCCTGAGAAGCCTCTGCTCTTTTCATTTTGCACATTTTGATTTCTTGTCATGTTTAAATGAACAAAAATATTTGGAAGCCTGAGCACATTTTAAAGCCTCTTAAAGCAATTCATGGTTGTCTTTCATATTCTCATAGACTTTAGTAATGAACATCCCTTTAGGATAGCTAAGCACCTTCTTAACTGTGGAGTATTCTGCAAAATAATCAAGAGAATGTTGACATCTCAAGCTTCCCGTACAGCTCTGCACACTACCAGTGGAGAAACATAAAACCCCACCAAACCACAATCCTTTTAATCTATAGTGGTGTCCTACCTGTGAGATACTCTAGTACAATGGAGTTCAAAGTTTACAGGAGCCACCAACCAACATTTGATTTGACTTAAGGCTTACTCTATGAGGTGGAACTCATACTCTGTGCTGTGACCAAGAACCTGAGACTAGATAGTTCAGGGACATAGGGGAAGACCAAATATTACCATTCTGGAAAAGAAAAACGAAGCATAGCAATAAAATGGTCTCTAATGACATTAATAGATCAGTGCTTTGCTCAGATGTCATCAGAGAAACTTCCTCCTAGAGCAGATGAGAGCAAATACAGGAAGCCAGAGCCAGACATTATACAAAGAGCCAGAGACTTCAGAACACTCAGCGCTAAACAGGATGTCCCCATCAAAGCCAGAGGGGTGGAGAGCATCCATGAAGCAAGCACCTCTAAATCTTCAGCATCCCTGTAAGTATGACCTCACAGAGATTGAGACAGACTGCCCAGGACCTGCATGGCTCTGCATTGAATGTGTTCCTAGAGCTGAAAAGGGAAGTGGACAAACACACCTATCTCTAATTGAGAAACAATTTCCAACTGCAAACACTTGCAAAAGAAAATTTAGTTTTATTCAAGAAAGTCTCACTAGAGAAACAAATGACTTCAAAGGGTAGACTACATGCCCAGAAGTAGATGGCCAACAGAAAACAAACTCATTGGTGTCTTCAGAGGTTCCTTATCTCATAGTGTCATGCCAGATCTCTTTTTTAAAAGTTACCTTGTTTTTATTTTTAGTACATATATATTCAATATCATATTATATTTATAATATTATATATTTATTATTACCACTTAGAACCCTGTTTGTTTTCTAATGAGAGTCAGAAAGGGGGTAAGATGGGAAGGTGGGGAGGAACTGACAGGAGTGGGGGAAACTGCAAGCAGAATATATTTTCTGAGAAAGATATCTATTTTCAAGATAAGGGGAAGAAACCTTCTCAGTGTTACTCAGTTCATTGTTTTGGGTGTTATAATAGCAGAAAGCCCCTTAGAACTTTCTGAAAGAGGTAAACCACACATTTATCCTTTGTTTACACAAATTTTACAAATCTATGAGTGTTCATTGTGTAGAGAAACCAAAAGAACAACTGTCAAAATGTAGCCTGCCAAATGCAAATCAAAACGACCCTGAGATATCACCTTACCCCACCAGAATGGCTAAGATAAAAAACTCAAGTGGCAACACATGCTGGAGAGGATGTGGAGAAAGGGGAACCCTTCTCCATTGCTGGTCAGAATGTAAACATGTACAACCACTTTGGAAATCAATCTAGCACTTTCTCAAACAATTAGGAATAGTACTATCTCAAGATCCAGCTATACCACTCCTAGGCATATATCCAAAAAATGCTCAAGTACACAGCAAGGATATTTGTTCAACCATGTTTGTAACAGCTTTATTTGTAATAGCCACAACCTGGAAACAACCCACATGTCCCTCAACTGAGCAATGGATACAAAAAGTGTGCTACATTTACAGAATGGAATACTACTCAGCGTTAAAAACAAGGAAATCATGTAATTTGTAGGCAAATGGTGGGAACTAGAAAAGATCATCTTGAGTGAGGTATCCGGAAACAGAAAGACTCACATGGTATATACTCACTTACAAGTGGATATTAGACATATAATATAGGGTAAAATATAGGATAATATAGAATAGGACATACAAAAATCTGTACACCTAAAGAAGCTAAGCAAGAAGGGGGACCCTGGGTAAGATGATCAATCCTCATTCAGAAAGGCAAATGGGATAGACATTGGAAGAGGAAGAGGAAGAAAACAGTGAACACTACAGGAGCCTACCCCAGAAGGCCTCTGAAAGACTGTACCCAGCAGCGTATTAAATCAGATGCTGAGACTCATAGCCAAACTTTGGACAGAGTGTAGGGAATCTTATGAAAGAATGAGGAGATAGAAAGACCTCGAGGGGACAGGAGCTCCACATGGAGAGCAAGAGAATTAAAAATCTGGGCCCAGGGGTCTTTTCTGAGACTGATAATCCAACTAAGGACCCTGCATGGAGATAACCTAGAACCCCCGCACAGATGTAGCCCATGGCAGCTCAGTTTCCAATTGGGTATCCTAGTAAGGGAACAGGGATTTTTCACTGACATCAACTCAGTGGCTGGCTCTTTGATTACCACCCTCTGAGGGGGGAGCAGTCTTACCAGGCCACAGAGGAAGACAATGCATCCAGTCCTGATGAGACCTGATAGGCTAGGGTCAGATGGAAGGGGAGGAGAACCTCCCCTATCAGTGTTGTTTTTTTTTTTTTTTGTTGTTGTTGGGGGGGTGCTACCAGTGGACAGTGGACAGGGAGGTAGGGGGCTATAGCTGAGATAAAAAGTATATAAATTGTAATTAATACAAAAATAAATAAAATAAAAAAATCTAGCTCACCAGAAGCCTTGAGATATAGACAATTCTGTGGAAACTGCCCTTAGTGCCTTCCATCTTGATTTACCCCAAATGCTGATGCCCCTGCTTGACAGAAACAGAGGGTAAGCTGCACTTTCTCAGTGCCACTGAGTTTCCCGAAGGGAACTCTTTAGAAAGGAGCGATGGAGGTGCTGCTGCTCTGGGGTCTGCAGAAAGAGCTAAGCCTGCTTGTGTCTCAGAACCTACTAGTGAAGATTAATGTGCAAGCTCTGAAGTAGAAATGCCATTGTGACTTTCAAAGTTCTCGCCAACTCCAGCTATTCGCTCACATGGCCTCTGAAGCTTCTCAGAACTCAGCAATCATAAAGACTTGAAAACAATGCTGTCGAAATAGACTGTGGAGAAGTTAAGGAAAATATAAGCCATGAAGTACGAAAGATCTGTTTCTTTGGATTTTGCTCTTATACTCAAGTTTTTAATGTATATGCAGTTGTTTTTTAATTTTAATTTGTCATTTCTAAATTGCAAATTTAGAGACTATAACTCAAAAAATTAAAGAATTACCATGTGATATTTTTTTCAATACCATGTGATTTTTTTTTCTCACATCATTGTTTCCCTCATGTCTCTTTAGAAAATGTTCATCACAATTGTAACTAAATTTGTTCGAGACTAAGGAATTTGCTTTATCCCTTTAATTCTGTTTTCTTTATTATTATTATTGTTATTATTATTATTATTTATACACTAAGCCTGGCCATTTTTTCTAATACAATTTAAAAATTTATTTTGTTATATGGAATACATTCATGCTGTATACATAAAAATCTGGTATGTTTGCATAAAGCATGTATTTAAACAACTTGAAGTTGGTGTGCCTCTTTACCAGCAGCCCGTTGAATTTGAGGTAAGTGTATCCTTTCTCCCATTACCTCTTTAGTAGTTTACCCACCTTTCATCTCTTGCTCTGTGAAGAATGATAAGGATCATAATCTGAAAATCTTCCTTGTCAGGACATGACATTATTCATTTACCACTCAGCAGGGCAGAAAAATTTGCCTTTATTTATAGTACTAATGATGGATGTACTGTGGCCCTCTACGATGTCTGTTATTAAAATACCTTTTAAAAAAATGACAGATTCATGTGATTTTCAGTATGCCTGGCATGCTTTCTGTCTGCAAAACAGAGAAAGCTAGCTGGTACAGAGTATCGGAAACTGCTTCTTTTTCCCATTCACTGTCTTGGTTTGTGAAATGGAGAATACACATAATCACCATGTGTCCTTATTAGAAAGACAATATGAGGACTCACTTACTATTGATATATAGAAATAAAATAATGTCAAAAATCACATTCTCTTTAAGTGATTCTCAGCCATGACAGATATCTCTGTTGAGAATTCTTTGTTTAGATCTGTACAGCATTTTTTAAAAAATTTAGTTATTTGGTTTTTTAGTGTTTACTTTCCTGAGTTCGTTATATATTTTGAATATTAGCCTTCTGTCAGTTTTAGGCTTGGTGAGAAGCACTTAAAGAAATGCTCAATGTCCTTAGTTGTCAGGGAAATGCCAATCAAAATGACTCTGAGGTTCCATCTTACACCTATCAGAATGACTAAGATAAAATCTCAAGTGACAGCACATACTGGAGAGGATATAGAGCAAGGGTAACTCTCCTCTGTTGCTGGTGGGAATGCAAACCTGGACAACCACACTGGAAACCAACCTCAGAAAGCTGGGAATAGTTCTACCTCAAGACCCAGCCAGACCACTCCTGGGCATATACTCAAAAGACGCTCCACCATACAAGGACATTTGCTCAACTGTGTTCATATAAGCTTTATTTGTAATACACAGAAGCTCAAAACAACCTAGACGCTCCTCAATTGAAGAACAGATACAATCTGTTGTACATTTTCACAATGAAATACTACTTAGATATTAAAACCTAAGACAGTATGACATTTGCAGGCAAATCAATGGAACTAGAATGGTTACCTGAATATGGAAACCCAGATCCAGAAAGACATGCATGGTGCGTACTCACATACAAGTGGATACCAACCATAAAGTGCCGTACTACAATCCACAGACCCAAAGAAAATACGTAACAAGGAGAGTCCAAAGGAGGATGTTTGAATCTCACTCAGAAGGGGAAATAAAATAGACGTCAGAAGTAGATGGAAGGAGGAAATTGGATGGGAGATGAGGTGGGGAGGGGAACAAAGTGGGGACTCCCACATGGAGAAAGCAGGGTGAGGGAGAGCGGGCTGGGAAAGAAGATGGAAATGGATGGGGGTGCATCTTTGGGACAAGCTGGAGACCTGGGTCAGAGGAGACTCCTGGGACACTAAGAGGATGGCTCTAGCTGAACTCCTAGCAGTGGGAGATAATGAGTTTGAATTGGTCTCCTCCTGTAGCCAGGCAAGACTACCAGAGGAGGGAGGGTGATACCAACCCACCCACAAAACCTTCCATTCTAAAGGTGTCCTGTCCACAAGATTTGCAGGGATAAATATGTAGCAGATATTGAAGGAATGGCCAACCAATGACTGGCCCAATGTGACACTCACCCCATGGGAGAGAACCAACCCTTGACTCTATTAATGATACTCTGCTATGCTTGAAGACAGGAGCTTAGCATAATGTATTCTGAGAGGATTTATCCATTAGCTGATGGAAACAGATGCAGAGACACACAGCCAAGCAAAAGAAGGAGGATCTCGGGAGTCTTGCAGAACGGTGGGAGGAAGGTTAGAGAGAGCCAGAGAGGACAAGGATACCACAGGAAGACCTACAGAGTAACTAACTTGGACCCATAAGGGCTCACAGAGACTGAACCACAGACCGAAGAGCATGTGTGGGACAGAACTTGACCCCTACACATATGTAGCAGATGTGCTGCTTGGTCATCATGAGGGTCCTCTAACAATGAGAGTAGGGATTGTCTCTGTCTCTGTTGCCTGCCTTCGGATCCCTTTCCCCAGTCTGGGCTGCCTTATCTTGCCTCAGTTTGAGAGGAAGCACTTAGTCCTGCTGCAACTTGACATTCCAGAGTGGGTTGGTACCCATAAGGGGCCTTCTCTTCTCTGAGAGAAGAGGGAGAAATGAGGTAGGGAATATGAGGGTAGGACTTGGAGAAGAGGAAGGTGGGGGCTGTGATCAGGATGTAAAATGAATAAATAAATTAATTAATGGGAACAATTCACATTCTCATTGGAAAATGACAAAGAATAAAAAGTTCAGGGTATCTCCTATATTTTATGTCTAATATCCACCTATAAGTAAGTATATACCATGTATGTCTTTCTGCGTCTGGGATTCCTCACTCATCATGATCTTTCCTAGTTCCATCCATTTGCCTGCAAATTTCATGATATCCTTGTTTTTAACTGCTGAGTAGTATTCATTGTGTAAATGTACCACAATTTCTGTATCCATTGCTCAGTTGAGGGACATCTGGGGTGTTTCCAGATTCTGGCTATTATGAATAAAGCTGCTATGAACATAGTTGAACAGATGTCCTTGTTGTATGGTTGAGCATCTTTTGTATATATATCCAGGAGCAGTATAGCTGGATCTTGAGTAGGCCACTGAGAAAGAGGATCCAGACAGTCCTGAAGAGACCTGATAGGCTAGGGTCAGATAAGAGGGGAGGCGCCCTCCCCCCCATCAGTGGATAGGGGAGGGACATAGTGGGAGAAGAGTGAGACCAGGAGGAGATGAGGGAGGGGACTACAGCCAGGATACAAAGTGAATAAATTGTAATAAATAATAATAACTCCAATAAAAACGTTTAATGTAACTAGCACACAGAAACAGAAATAATACAGCACCATCAATCCTGTTGTCTTTCTTGTTATCAGGTTTTGATAAATATTCTTTTGTTTCTGAAGTAGTTTTTCATTCTGTTATTATGAAAAGGCATATAGTTTTTAGTGACAACCACCCCTGTTTAGTCTTTTCATCAAGAACAAAACCCATTTATACATGCAATTTATCCTGCATTGCCATGCCCTGTAGTACATACACACACCCATACACACTGTCTCTCTCCCACACATACTTTTAAAATTTTTGTTATAAAATTTTTATTTTAAAATGTTTAGGTACGAATGATTCTATGGTGGTCAGTACTGTTTAAAAGAAATAGTTGGTTCTGTACCCCATGTTTTAATTGGAATCAAGAGGGAGGAATCTTGCTAACATGCTCAATCTCTATTCAGAAAGACAAAGAGGATGGACATCAGAAGAAGGAGAAAAGAGGGAACAAGTCAGGAGCTTGACACAGAGGACCTCTGAAAGGCTCTGCCCTGCAGACAATCAAAGCAGATGCTGAGACTTATGGGCAACATTTGGGCAGAGTGCAGGGAATCTTATGAAAGAAGTGGGAAATAGTAAGATCTGGAGAGGACAGGAACTCCACAAGGAGAGCAACAGAACCAAAAAATCTGAGCACAGGGGTCTTTCCTGAGACTGATACTCCAACCAAGGACCATTCATGGATATAACTTAGGACTCCTGCACAGATGTAGCCCATGGCAGTACAGTGTCCAAGTGGGTTCCATAGTAATAGGAACAGGGACTGTCTCTGACATAATCTGATTGGCCTGCCCCTGAGGGAGAAGCAGCATTACCAGGCCACAGAGGAAGACAATGCAGCCACTCCTGATGAGACCTAATTGACTAGGATCAGAAGGAAAAGAGGACCTCCCCTATCAGTGGACTTGGGGAGGGGCATGCATGCAGAGGGTGGAGGAAGGGAAGGATTGGAATGGGAGGAGGGAGGAAACCACAGGGGGGAATACAAAGGGAATAAAGTGTAATTAATAAAGAATAATAATAATAAAAAATAGTTGTTTTAAACAGTGATTACTTCCTAACAGAACGTGGTTTCTCAACAGGAACTCTAGGATGGCTTCTCTCTGGGAAATTATGGCCTGAAATGTGAACAACTATTTCTGTGAGCATAAAATATCTAAGATTATGTTTATTAATTTTGCTTATATTGGTTGATATGGTGTGTGTGTGAACATGCATGTACAAACAAAATAGTTTGCACGATTGACTAAGTGAATGGCATAAATTACCAAGGGAAAGTTTTGTGATAGGTTGAAGATAGATAAGATTTATAAACAGTATTATTGTAAAAAGATAACTATCAAATTTGGCAATATCAATAAAATTGTACAAACTGAAGAAGGAATAACTCTAAAATTCCCAAGCCAAGCATATTTTCATGTGTTTGTCTTCAAATGGGTGTTAATTATCAATTTGTATTATTTAAAGCTAAATCTAACATATGCAAATTTAAGAGGTGGCTGGAGAGCAAGGAAAGAGCCGGTGAGAGGGGTTGAAAGAGAATGTATGCTATTTAATCATTGAATTTCTGTCCTTGCAGCTGGAAATGCTTGGCTGGCACAGGGCTCTGGCTGGACTTTGGATATTTATGGCCACAGTCAAGAGCTTGGCATGCACTGATAGGATTCATGGCGTATTTCTAATGGCAATTATCTCTCAGGTCCTCATTATGCTCTGTGGTTGAATATGATTAAGTTGGTATTTAAGAAGCAAAAATAATCATGGGGCATATAGGAAGGTCATCTATCTCAAACTTGCATAAGGAGAAAGACAGCTTCTTTCTGGTGATTTCCCAAGAAAAACACCACAGTCAATATATTTGGACTATATACCTCAGGCTTTGCTGTGTTCTCAGATACCACCCATAACAAAAGATGCTTGTTGATGTTGTTTAAATTATGTCTGTGTAGTCAGAGATCATATTTTCATGCAATTAGGCCAGGAAACTTGCCTTATGTTCATAAATATCATAGGTGGCGATGTCATGACACATCCAATTATTTGACAAAGGATGAAAACGCTGTGTAGTGCGAATATCTGAGGCAGCAAAATTTCCTCCGACATTCACAATTGAAATCTGACCCAAATATCTTACCTTAAATAAAAAATAAAATAACAACAACAACAAAAAAAAAAAAAACGGAAGCAGCAATAAAACTAGGATTCAGAGTGCCTGAAGGTTTTTAAAAAATTTGTGCTTGAAGGCCTCAGAAAACAGTACTGAGAGTAATCAGATAGATGTAGTTTGTGTTTTCATGTATCCAAACTGAAACAATTGTACTGATAGTGCCAATGTGTTCTGAGTGTAAGCAGAGGGAGGCTTCTCAAAAACCTCATTTAAATGCTATATTGACAACAAATTAAAATTGGCTGAACATAGATGTTTTCTCATTGTGAGATCTCTATGGACTGCAGACACCAACCTATTTAGACTGTGAAATCCTACCTGACTAGAATGTCACCCCTTAGAAATCTGAAGCTATAGCAGTTACTGTAATTGCTACATAGCTTTTCCCAAAGCAAAATAATGTAGGCTCCTTTCTGTCTTTGACAAAGCACAAAAAAATCATTATTTAATGGCACAAAAGATGCTGAGCCTGAAGTGCTTCGTAGTGTATTTCTCTAGTGATTAGGAAGAAACAGAAAGAGAAACTATCTGTATTTACCCAAGTGTAAAGATAACAACGATTTTAATTAGCGAAAGTATTACATCCCTGATTTTGCTATAGTTGTGGTGCCGTGTCATTTGTAGAATAACAATGAAATGAAAGCATTTTAAATTGAAATAGGACAGGGACACGAAGAGAACTGACAGTGTCTCATCCAATTGATACCATTTGGTAGCAAGTGCTTAAGTTTTGAGACTCCAGTGTATGAGAATGTGTATTAATGGGACCATGCTTGAGGAAATTAATGAAGTCTGGAACTATTTGTGGAACTTTTATTCTCCCATATAATCATAAATAACAATTGAGCCACCTGCTTAAGTTTTGGACTTTTTACTTAAATTTTTATGGTTTACACATAACCCCCCAAATATTTGTATTTAACTTTTATTATAGAGCCATTTCAGTTTTGATATCAGTGTTTTAAAATTTGCAACTCACTGATTAATGCATAAATGTTTGTGATCATTTACTTTTCCCCAAACCTGTGTAAATTAGTCTATAAAATATGTACGTATGTGTATGGACACAGCTGTATGAACAAAAAACTGAAATAATAGTGTCTTGAAACTGGACTATTTCAATTCTAAAACAGCTGTTTTTAGAGAATATAATCTGCCTTTGTTTCAGAGCAATGTGACATAGCCTTTTACAAATACAGGATCACAGAAACTCACATTTAAAAGAATGTTCAAGGTTAAATGTTCCTGTCTCTACGTAGTTTTGAATCTATGTATCCCACACTATTCATGGTTTTAGAGGTAACAACTCCTAGGATGGGAAATGAAGTATCCTGTGGAAGAATGTCCTTTCTTATATTTAGTCACGTTCTTCTTAATTTCCTTTAGTATATGTATATCCTTTTTTTTAAATTTTATTTTTCTTTTTAGTTACATTTTGTTAACTCTGTGTCCCAGCTGTATCCTCCTCCCTCATTCCCTCCCCAATCCCGCACTCCCTCCCTGGTCTCCTCCCTGCCCCTTTCCAAGTCCACTAATAGGGGAGGACCTCCTCCCCTTTCATTTGACCCTGTTTTATCAGGTACCTTCAGGGCTGGCTGCAAAGTCCTCCTCTGTGGCCTAACAGACTGCTCCTCCCCTGGGGCGGGGGGGTCAAACAGCCTGCCCTTGAGATCCTGTTAGAAATAGTCCGTGTTCCCCTTACTTTGGAAAACTACTTGGTTACTGAGCTACCACGG
>NW_026596433.1:6371141-6558491 GCF_907164565.1 Psammomys obesus | reverse complement strand
CCGTGGTAGCTCAGTAACCAAGTAGTTTTCCAAAGTAAGGGGAACACAGACTATTTCTAACAGGATCTCAAGGGCAGGCGGTTTGACCCCCCCGCCCCAGGGGAGGAGCAGTCTGTTAGGCCACAGAGGAGGACTTTGCAGCCAGCTCTGAAGGTACCTGATAAAACAGGGTCAAATGAAAGGGGAGGAGGTCCTCCCCTATCAGTAGACTTGGAAAGGGGCAGGGAGGAGACCAGGGAGGGAGTGCGGTGTTGGGGAGGGAATGAGGGAGGGGGATACAGCTGGGACACAGAGTTAACAAAATGTAACTAAAAAGAAAAATAAAATTAAAAAAAAAAAGACTCAGAATCCAAATTTGAGGTTTATCTTCTGCTTGTAAAATCTCTACCATTCTCTATATCTTTAGAATGAAATCCAATTCTTTGATGTTGCTTTTGATACCTTGGTGATATACTCTGAATATATTTTTCAGGCCAAAGTTTAATTTATTCACCTACTAGGCTCCTCACACTGTTTACTAGGTCAGAAAAAGACAAATGAAAATCCAATAAGGTTTCATAAATTTCTTTAAACCGCCTGGATTTTCCACAGATACATCTTCTGTCTGGGGTACCCCCCAACGCCCAATCTGGCAATCCCCTTCCTCATGTATCAAATAACCTGTAATGTGTAAACTCAAACAATCCTTTGTCCTTGAAACATCCTTCTCTAGTCTAAAAGGTGTTTGTTTCCCTTTCTCTTCATCCATGTTTGCTTGCACCTTTTGTAAAATGCTCACAAGAGAAAACTTAGACTCTTATTATCTGTATCTTTCTACCCAGATAAGAATTCTCTTGACAACTGCAGACAAATTCTCTCTGTTTATGATTCCCATACCCGTGCTTAAAATGACAACATACACGTGAATGATTATTGGAAAGATGCTTGGGAGCGTTATCTCAGGCCACGTTTTAATCTGTCACATGCAGATTAGAATATTTTAAGGGATTATTTCTCCTGAAGTGGCTCTTGAGTTTCAGCGCTGAGACTTACAAAGAAGTTTGTTGAGATTCAATAAGCTTAGAGTTTCCCCCTGCTACCAGTAACGTGTAGAGCAGGCACAGCATGCAGGAGTATGAAAACAACCACGCTCCTCCTGGGATTTTGTGCAGATTGGAGCCCTTAAATGGAGAATGTAGAGCTCTTACTCATTTGTGCATCACTGAAGCCAACTGGCCTTCACAGAAGCTGTTCCCCTTTGTGCAATGCAACTTTTTATAAATTGGTAACTCAGGCAAAATCTACACTTCCCCACCTGTGTGACAGACAGCTACATAATGCCTGGTGACTAGTTCTCAACAAGGGAATAAGAGTGAAAACAACTTGTGTCGTTTTCAGGTCAAAGAGTGCAAGAAATGGTGTATGATGAAGATGATGGAGTTATGAGACAAAAGAAGCCTTATCTTAAGTAAACAAGACATTTTCCAAGGCAACATTAGTCATCTGTGAATTAATAATGCTTAAGTGTTCATGAGAACATCTATTAGTAAAAAATAATTCTCTGCGGTTTTAATTTTAACTTTTAATGAAAGTTCATCAGACTGTACCAAAAAAGCCATCGTCATCATTTTATTTATAGATTAGTATTTTAACTTATCATAACACTAATTTATAGCATATTTATCAATTATGGGATCTTTTATAAAACTAGGAACTAAAAAAGAAATAACTATCTGAAAATAAATTGTAATTCCTTAAAATGTAAAAGCCAACAAAGAAAGAATAAAATGAGGCCAATATCTCATTAAAAGGTCTTATAGCAGAGGCTTCCCTTCAAACCATTACCCCGTGGATGCCAACAGAATTATTTCAAAACCATGTTCAGTGTCTTAATACTGTTAACTGTTTCTATAAGCCAAGGCATACTACAATTCAAATAGCTGACGATTTCCAAGTACCTCCCTAATTTGAATCTCCTCCCTTTTCTCTTATTCATGAGGCATTTCATGATGCAGTCATAACAAACAAGAGACTTTCGATTTCCCAATGCACATATCATGCACGATTGGATCAGACATCATTTATAACATTATTGGATTCTAGAGGAGCTATTATTACTCCCTTTTGTCAAAAAAGTGTTGAATTTTCCCAAGCAGAAATAAGTCTTGTAGTTCTTCGTTTGCATTTTAGAAGCCTCATTTCCAGGCATTTACTTTTTTAAGTAAACAGATGGATTTTAAATATTAAAAACCCATTTGGTATGACTAAAAACTTAACCGCCTACGTTCCCCCATTACAGAATCTTTGGGTGTGAAATTGAAAAGTAAATTATACTATGTTCAATCTGAACAGAGTTCATCTAGAGCTTTGTCTTTGTTAAATTGATGGGGGAGGTTTATTTTGTGGATGAGGACTACAAAATGAATGGCTGGCTGGCTGGAGCCTGACCCTGAAGGATGAAGAGCTAACTGTAGCTGATTTCAAAAGGTTTGAACGGGGTATATCTTAGACAGGACATCTTTTTTCACACACCTAATGAATATGCCAAAGATAACAAAAAGGCAAACATGATATTGCAAATTGCTCATATGAGGGTCCTCAGATTCTCCCATTTATCCACAATTCCACCTGCTAAAGTGGCAGCCTACTGCCATTTCACCCAAAGTTTGCTTAAAAGCTTTCAGTGGGCAGCCAGCCAATTCTGATGTTTTATTGCCTTATTAGAAAACAGGTAACCGACAACTGGATCATAATATTTTCCCATGAACACACTGTTCTGTCACAGAAGAGAGGAAAGGAATTTGAAGTAGAGGAGAACAAGCAGCCAAGGTTGAGGCAGGTTTTGAACAAAATACCTGTTTTATTCATAGATGCATTAACAAGTGTCAGGGAAGACAGGTGCTGTGGGCTTCCATGTCCCAGGTCTCCACTGCTATGTGGCTTAGCAGGGAGATTAATTACTCTATTGCACTGTAGCCAGTTCATCTGGGGTCACACTAGTAAACATGGCCCATTATGTTTATCCTCAGAGTAGTGGTTGTGCCCACAAACAGTGAGAGAGAGAGTGACAGATGGACAGAAAGAGACAGAGAGACAGAGAGATGTATTAGCACATAGATTCATTTAGAGCTAATGGAACCAGATATAGCTATGCGTCATGATATTTATTTACAATGACCTAAATGAGGAAAAAATAGCAAGGAATATAGGGAAATATCTAAAATCAGTTTTAATTTTAAGGCCACTGAGTTTAGATTTGAGATGAAACAGTCACCTTTCCATGGTATTTAGCACTAGTCTTTCTAATGGAGAAAAAGAACATACATGGTGCTTGATTTGTTTCTGGCTCACTCAGGTATTCAACTTTTTCTGAGTCTTCACTGTCTTGACTTGCTGGCTATTTCCTTGAGTGTTTGTACATTATCTGAGAAAGCTGGGGTTTTAACCTATGCTTCATATGTCCTTTCTAAGAAGTCACGATACATCATTAAAGTATGCTAACATTTAAAAATATGTTTTAAACTAGTAACATCAATTAATTCAAATTTTAAGTTATTTAAGTTATTAAAATTCACACAAGTATATTTATATGAAAACCATCTCTAAGGTACCTATGCTTTCTTGGATTAATAACTCTAAAGAATGTTGGCTCAGCTAGCTTTAATAATGAGAAGGAAGTAATTCATTTTCTTATCATGTTAGTAGAAGTTTATTATTATACATTAATATGAATAGAAGTGAAACACAAGGTGATTTAATTTTTGCAAACAGGAATTTCATAATGTTATTTTTTGCTTCTTTTTAAAATTGTTTTATTTTTAAAATTTTTATTTTTAATTTTATTTTTCTAATTTTAATTTTGTTAACATTAATTACAGTTTATTGTATCCCAGCTTTAACCCCCTCTCTCATCTCTTCCCAGTTCCACCCTACCTCCCTCTTCTCCCCTTATGTCCCTCCCCTACTGCACTGATGGGGAAGGTCCTTCTTCCAGGGCCAGATGGTTTCTACTCAGAATTCTACCAGACCTTCAAAGAAGAGCTAACACCAATACTCTTCAAACTATTCCACAAAATACAAACAGCAGGAACATTACCAAATTCATTCTATGAGGCCACAGTCACCTTGGTTCCTAAACCACACAAAGACCCAACAGAAAAAGAGTATTTCAGACCTAAGTCTCTTATGAATATTAATGCAAAAATGCTCAGTAAAATACTTGCAAACAGAATCCAAGAACACATAAGATATCATACACCATGACCAAGTAGGCTTCATCCCAGGCATGCAGGGGTGGTTCAATATATGAAAATCCATCAATGTACTCCACAACATAAACAAACTGAAGTAGAAATACCACATGATCATCTCTTTAGATGCCTAAAAAGCATTTGACAAAATTCAACACCCATTCATGTTTAAAGTCTTGGAGAGATCAGGGATGCAAGCCATGTACTTAAACATAGTAAAGAGAATATACAGCAAGCCTATAGCCAACATCAAACGAAACGAAGAGAAACTTAATTCAATCTCACTGCAATCAGGGACAAGGCAAGGCTGCCCACTCTCTCCATATCTCTTCAACATAGTAATTGATGGTCTAGCTAGTGCAATAAGACAACTAAGAAGACCAAGGGAATACAAATTGAAAAGGAAGAAGTCAAAGTATCACTATTTGAAGATGATATGACAGTATACATGAGTGACCCCCAAAATTCTAACAGAGAACTCCCCAGCTGATAAAATGATATTTCTTAAAATTAGTGATTTGTTCCATATGCCTTTAAACATTTTTAAATTCACTTTACATCCTTCTTGTAGCTCCATCTCTCCTTTCCTCCCAGTTGCACCCTCCTTTCTTCTCCCTCCCCCCTTCCTCAGAAAAGAGGAGCACCCTTTCTCATCCAGCTTAGCCCATCAAGTTGCATCAGCCCTGAGCATGTTCTCTTCCCCTGTGGCCTGGCAAGGCAGTCCTGCCAGGAGAAAGGGATCAAAAAGCTGGCAAGTGAGTCCAGTCCCCGCTTTCCTTACTAAAAAACCCATATGAAGCCTAAGTTGCCCATCTTTGTAGGGGTCCTAGGTCCAGTTCTGGCATGGTCCTTGGTTGCTGCTTCAGTCTCAGCAAGCCCTTCTGGGCCCTGGTTAGGTCACTCTTTTGGTCTTCTTGTGGAGTTTCTATGACCTCCAGGTCCTTTTCTCTTTCCTCCCATTTTCCCTCAAGACTTCCTGTGCATCACCCAATGTTTGGCTGTGAGTCTTAGTATCTGTTTCGAGGCACTGTTGAGTAGCATCTGTTTTGTGGCACTGTTGAGTAACACCTGTCAGAGGACAACTCTATAAGGCTCCTGCCTGCAAGCTCAGCAGAGTGTCATTCATAGTCAGCGATTGGCACTCTCCCATAGGGTGGGCCTTTGTTTGGGCGAGGCATTGGTTGGGCATTCCCTCAATATCTGCTCTATCTGCCTCTATCTTTATCCCTGCACATATGGTAGGCAAGGTAAATTTTGAGTTGAAGTTTATGTGGGTGGGTTGGTGTTCTCCTCCCTCTGCTAGGAGACTAGTCTAGTTAGAGGATGTCCTCTTCAGTCTCTATGGCCTCTGCTATTAGAAGTCTCTGCTTGAGTCCCCCACATATCCTCCCAGGAGTCTACCCTGACATAGGCCTCCAGCTTGTCACAGAGATATCCCAAACTCAGTTTCTCTCTCTCTCTCTCTTTTTTTTTTTTTTAGAGGCAAGCCTCTGTCCTCTTGTCAATGCTCTCCCCAGGTCTGATCTCCACCCTTTAAAGTCCTTGATCCCTCTTCTACTACTTTGTTCCCTCTCTTTAGCCACTACCTCTGTCTACTCTTTCTCCCCTTTTAAGTGAGATTAATGCATCCTCCCTTGGGTTAATCTGTGCCTTATAGTAGGTTTATCTTGTACTATATGGCTAAATTTTATTTATAAGTAAGTATATACATGTATATCTTTCTGGGTCTAGGTTACCTCACTCAGGATGATCCATTTGTTCCATCCATTTGCCTGCAAATTTCATGATTGCCTTGTTTTTAATAGCTGATTAGTATTCCATTGTGTAAATGTGCCACAGTTTCTTTACCCATTCTTTCACTAAGGGATTACTAGGTTGTTTCCAAATCCTGACTATTAAGAATAAAGCTGCTATGAACATAACTCTGGTTATATGGTGGTGTGAGTTTTAGGTATATACCCAAGAGAGGGATAGCTGGGTCTTGAGGAAAAGCTATTCCCGATTTTCTGAGAAAGCAGAAGATTGACTTCCAAAGTGGCTGTACAAGTTTACACTATGGCCAGCAGTGTAGTTGTGTTCTCCTTTCTCCATACCTTTGCCAACATGTGATATCACTTGGGATTTTGATTTTAGCCATTCTGATTGGTGTGAAATGGAATCTCAGAGTCATTTTGATTTGCATTTCCCTGATGACTAAGGAAGTTGAGCATTTCTTTTTAAAATTTTTTATTATTATCATTTATTACAGTATATTCAATTTGTGTCCACCTCCCTCATCTCCTCTGAATCCCACTCTCTCTCCCTCTTCTCTTCCTATGTCCCTCCCCTAGTCAACTGACAGATGAGGTCTTTCTCCCAATGTATCTGACCCTATCCTATCAGCTCTCATCAGGACTTGTCTTCCTCTGTGACCTGGCTAGGCTGCAACCCCCAGCAGGAGGTGATCAGAGAGCCTGTCACTTAGTTCCTGCCAGAGAAAGCCCCTGCTCCTCTTATTAGGGGACCCATGTGGAGACTGAGTCTATAGGCTACATCTGAGTTGGGGTTTTAGGTTCTCTCTATGCATGGTCCTTGGTTGGGGTATCAGTCTCTGCAGGCCCCCCAGGGCTCAGTTTTATTGGCTCTGTTGGTCTCCTTTTGGAGCTCTTGTCCCCTCCATGTCTTTCTATCTCCCCCTTCTTTCATAAGACTACCTGCACTCTGCCCAAAGTTTGGTTATGAGTCTCAGCCTCTGCTTTGATACCTCAATTGGTAGAGTCTTTCAGAGGCCCTTTGTGGTAGGCTCCTGTCCTGTTTTCTGTCTTCCCCTGCTTCCAATGCCTATCACATTTGTCCTTCTGAATGATGATTGAGCATCTTCTCTAGGGTCTTCTTGTTGTTTAGCTTCTTTAGGACTATAGATTTTAGTATGTTTATCCTATATTATATGCCTAATATCCACTTATAAGTGAGTATATACCATGTGTGTCTTTCTGCTGCTGGGATACCTCATTCAGGATGATCTTTTCTACTTCCCAACATTTGCCTGGATCTTGTGGTAACACTATTTCCAATTTTATGAGAAAGTGCCAGATTGATTTTCAAAGTGGTTGGACAAGTTTACATTCCCACCAGCAATGGAGAAGTGTTCCCCTTTCTCCACATCCTGTCCAGAAAGTGTTGCATTTGAGGTTTTGATCTTAGCCATTCTGATGGCTGTAAGGTGAAATCTCAGGGTTGTTTTGATTTGCATTTTCCTGATGACTAAAGATGTTGAACATTTATTTGAGTGTTTCTCTGCCATTAGATATTCCCATATTGAGAATTTTGTTTAGCTCTGTATCTCATTTTTCTATTGTTAACTTCTTTTTATTTTTTTCATTAATTACAATTTATTCACTTTGTATCCCAGCTGCTGCTCCCTCCCTAGTCACCTCCCACCTTCTTCTTTTCCTTCCTTGACCCTCCCCCAGTCCACTGATACAGGCAGTCCTCCTCCCCTTCCATCTGACCCTAGCCTATCACTTTTCATCAGGAATGGCTGCATTTTCTTCCTCTGTAGCCTGTACCTAATTTTTAATTGGATTAATTGGTTTGTTGGTGTTTAACTTCTTAGGTTCTTTATATACTCTGGATATTATTCCTCTGTCAGAAATAGGGTTGGTGAAGATCCTTTTCCAGTCTGTTGTTTTGTTCTGGTGATGGTGTCCTTTGCTTTACAGGAGCTTCTTAGTTCCATGAGGTCCCATTTATTGATTGTTGATCTTAGAGCCTTGTTGGTGGTGTTCTGTTTAGGAAGTTGTCTCCTGTGCCAATGAGTTCTAGGCTCTGCCCCACTTTTTTTTCTAACAGGTTTAGTGTGTCCTTTTATATATTGAGGTCTTTGATCCCCTTGGACTTTAGTTTTGTTCAGGGTGATAATTATCGATCTATTTGCACTTTTCTACATGTAGACACCAAATTAAACTGGCACCATTTGTTGAATATGCTATCTTTTTCAATTGTATTTTTTTTGGCTTCTTTTTCTAAAATCATGTATCCTACAGCTGGGATACAAAGCGAATAAACTGTAATTAATATAAAAATAAAATTTTAATTAAAAAATCATGTATCCATAGGTGTCTGGGTTTATTTCTGGGTCTTCTATTAAATTCAGTTGATCCACCGTTCTGTTTCTATGCCAGTACCATGCACTTTTTATTACTGTTGCTGTATAGTACAGCTTGAGATCAGAGATGGAAATACCTCCAGGAGGGTTTTGGAAATTCTGAGTTTTTTTGTTTTTCCATATGAAATTGAGAATTGTTCTTTCAAGTTTTGTAAAGATTTGTTTTGGTATTTTGATAGGAATTATATTGAATCTGTAGATTGCTTCTAGGAAGATGGCCATTTTCAATATGTTAATCCTACCCATCCATGATCATGGGAGATCTTTCCATATTCTGATATCTTCTTCAATTTCTTTCTTCAGAGACTTGAAGTTTTCTTCATACATGTCTTTCACATGCTTGGTTAGAGTCACACCAAAGGTACTTTATGTTATTTGTGGCTATTGTGAAGGGTGTTATTTCCCTAATTTCTTTCTCAACCCTTTTGTCTTTCATATACAGGAGGGCTACTTTTTTTTTTTTTAGTTAATTTTTTATCCAGCTGCTTTGTTAAAGGTGTTTATCAGCTGAAGGAATTATTGGTACAATTTTTGGGATCACTCAAGTATACTATCAGATCATCTGCAAATAGTGATACTTTGACTTCTTCCTTTCTAATGTGTATCTCCTTGTTCTTGGATTTGGTTTGTGAGTATTTTACTGAGTATGTTTGTATCAATGTTCATCTTTAAGTGCTTCTTGTCCATTTGTGAGTGCTCTGTTGAGAATTCTCTGTTTAGTTCTGTGCTCCATTTTAAAATTTGGCTCTTTCGTTTATTGGTGTTTGCTTTCTTGAATTCATTATATTAGTCCTTTGTTGGATGTAGGAATAATGCTACTCTAATTCATAATACACCCATCATTTTAAGACACATTTTTGCTTCATGCATGCTTTTGGCACTGTTGTTTCATAGTGAGATAGTGCTTTCTGAAGTCATCTTTTTTCAATTTTCTGAATGGCTACAAATGCACACTCATTGTTTATTAACAATGAAACAGCCTATTTAGATACAACACAGGTAGGAGTCACAAGTAACAATATCATCAGAAATTTATCTAAAACATTTTCCTTTGTATTTTTGTTGTGTACATGATGTATGTGTGGGCATGTATGTGCTGTGGTGTGTGTCTGGAAGCCAGAGAACAATCTTTTGGGGACTTTTATTTCATTTCACTCTTATATGTTCTTCAGGAATTGAACTCAGGGCTTTAGGCACTGAAGGCAAATCTTTTTCTTTACCTGCTGAGCCACAGGCTACCGCATCACTGGGGATCTATTTCTGCGCATGTGGATAATAGCTGTTTTCTCGGCTTATTCTGCAGCAGTTATTTGTGAGTTTTACGTTAGAATCATCTGCTTTCTTTCTATTTTTTTTTACAATATTCATTGTATATCCCAATTGAAGTCTCCTCGCTCAACTCCTACCAGTCCCACCCTCCTTCTTTCTTCTCTTCATTCCCTTTTTCATCCACTGAAAGGGGAAGTTCTCCTCCTCTGTCTTCTGTCCATAGCTTATCAAGTCTCATTAGGACTGCTGAGATCCTCTTCCTTGGTGGCCTGGCAAGGCCTCATTGCCAGGGGCAAGTGATCAAAGAGCAAGCAATGGAGTTCATGACAGAGGCAGACTCCACATTTCTTACTCAGGATCTCACATGGAGACTGAGCTGCCAATAGGCAACATTTGAACAGGGTTCTAGGTACTCTCATTCATAGACCTTGGTTGGTGCACCAACCTCTGCAGGACACCTGGACTCAGGATTTTTAGTTTTGTTGCTCTCCTTGTGGAGCACCTCTCCTCTCCTTTTCCTTCTATCCCCTCTTCTTCCATAAAACTCCCTATGCTTTGCAATAGCCAGAATCTGGAAACAACCTAGATGTCCCTCAATGGAGAAGTGGATACAGAGGTTGTGGCACGTTTACACAAAGAATACTACTCAGCAATTAAAAACAAGGTGCTTGTTTTTAATTTGTAGGCAAATGGATGGAAGTAGAAAAGATCATCCTAAGTGAGGTAACACTAACCCAGATCCAGAAAGACACACATGGTATACACTCATTTCTCGTGGGTATTAGCAGTATAATTTGAGGTAGCCATAACAAAGCTAAAGATCTAAATAAGCTAAACAATAAGGAGGATCCCAGGGAGGATGTTAAATCTCATCCAGAATGGCAAACAGGATAGACATCCTAAGAGTTGGAAGACAGGGAAAAGGATGGGAGCCTACAATAGAGGGACCTATGAAAGGTTCTACCCAGCAAGGGATTGAAGCAGATGCTGAGACTCACAGCTTTCTCGCTTTCTAAAATTAGCCTTAGAGGACTGTTTACAAAAGTATCCAGAGCATAGACATTAATATAGTTCTTACTCAAACGGCTGCTCTTAGGCATCTATAACTAGCCACAATTGCATGGCTGTTGCAAAGCACAATGTAGTTTGTATGTGGATGTGTATCCATGTGTGTGTTTGTGTGCTAGCTCTGACATGTGCACAACACATTCATACACATGTGTTCTCACGACTTAGACCCACAATGATCTTAAACGTCTTTTTGTTAAAATCTTGGAGCAAGCATCATTAGAACAGAGCCTGGAAAATTAAGAAATCTTGAAAAAAGCTGTCAGGGAAAATATTAAGTGGAGGCAACAGCCTGTTTAGAAAATGTAATCAATCCTGGGTGATGATGAGTGATAAAAGATTAAATGGGAAGGTTGTTAGAAGTCATGCTGTAGAAATCCAGGCTTGTAAAGGTAATAGGTTTTGATTATATTCCGAAGGAAAGGTGAGGTGTGATTTTATATGATATGACAAAGTGACATGATAAGATTTGTGTTGAAGAAAGACTTCTTCAGCAATATTACCAAGGAAGGATAGAAGGAGAATAAAACTGGAGACAAACAGATCACCTAAGGGATGCAGGATAGAATATCCCTTTCAGTAGTAGTGATCTGGTCCGTTTGTTATTCTTTGTAGACATGGAGTCATTCGGACTTCAACTATTCATTTTTCTCTGTATAACAGAGACTGAGGTCCAGTGTTCATCAGCTAATGTTCTTCTAAGAACTGGGACCATAAAGCTTTCCACACACTTTCCTTAGATTGTAAATGTTCTAAATATACAGCTGAAAATACATTCTTCATAACCTTTCCCTAATCTCAAAACCTATGAACATTATGATGAGTATAAGTTTGTAAGCTGCAATCTCACAGTTCATTAAAATCAATACTTGCTTCTCTGTACATTGTTTATTCTCTTAGCAATGATTTTGTTAATTTCTCTACAAAATTTTTGTGAAGTCCATTCTCTACAACAGGGGTCAACGTTTGGAGCAAGTGAACAGGAGACACTTTTAGGCCAAATCCTTCTCCTCTCTCTAAGGTGGAAGTATATTTATACACCAGGAGGGCAGATTTGCTTTCATGCTCAAGGACTGTATGTTATTAAAATCATAAATCATAAAACATTTTGCAGAACAGCAAATACTATAAATAATCTTTCAAAAACAATCATTAAAACTTAATAACACATTCTTCTTGTCTATGCCAATAATATAGAACAAATTTGGAAGTCAGAATACAGATATGACAGTGTCTCTGCGGCAAATGTATCCTTCCTATCTCATATATTTCGTTTCTTAGCCCCTGCCACCACTTTGAGAAGCATGCTCTAAGGATTTCATACAGAATTGGACTACTTTTCTTTTTTCACCAAGCAACTGTTATGGGTAAATATTCATTTGTCAATAAATAGTAAACTCTCTGGAATACCTTTTCCATATTGGTCTTGGATTATTTTACCTAGAAATGATGGCAGCGATCATCCTTCCTTCAGGTTTTACATTTTAAAATTGTTTTGTGGTAGCTATGATACTAGGAGTATGCTGAGAAGGGAGATTCTGCTACTTTTGAAATAATAAAATTACACTAATTAATTAATACATTCAGTAAGAAACATTTACCATATCCATCATAGAGACATATTTTATTTAAAAATAGGTAAATGTACCACACTTTCTATATCTATACCTGCATTAACAGACATCTGGGTTGTTTCTAGATTCTGGCTATTATGAATAGAGATGCTACAAACAAATGTCTTTACTGAATTGTGGGGCATCTTTTGGGTATATGCCCAGGAGTGGTATAGCTGGATCTTTTTTTTAATTTTTTTATTTAACTTTTATTAATTACACTTTATTCGTTTTGTATCCCCCCATACGCCCCTTCCTCCTCCCCTCCCAGTCCCACCCTCTCCCCCACTTTCTGCATGCATGCCCCTCTCCAAGTCCACTGATAGGGAGGTCCTCCTCTCCTTCTTTCTGATCTTAGTCTATCAGTTCTCATCAGAAGTGGATGCATTGTCAGGGTTCTAGGTTATCTCCACGGATAGTCCTTGGTTGGAGTATGAGTCTCTGGGAAGTTCCTTGTGTTCAAATTTTCTTGTTCTGTTGCACTCCTTGTAGAGTTCCTGTCCTCTCCAGCTCTTACTATTTTCCACTTCTTACATAAAATTCCATTCACTCTGCCCAACAGTTGGCCATCAGGCTCAGCAGCTGCTTTGACAGTCTGCAGGGCAGAGGCTTTCAGAGGCCCTCTGTGCCAGGTTCCTAGGTTGTTTCCTGTTTTCTTCTTCTGGCTTTCAGAGGTCCTCTGTAGCAGGTTCCTAGGTTGTTTCCTGTTTTCTTTTTCTTCTGATGTCCATCCTCTTTGCCTTTCAGGATGGGGATTGAACATTTTAGTTAGGGTCCTCTCTTTTGCTTAGTTTGTTTAGATGTACAGATTTTAGTGGGTTTATTCTATGTTGTATGTTTATATGAGTGAGTATATACCGTGTGTGTCTTAGCACTATTCCTAATTTTCTGAGAAAGCACCAGATTGATTTCCAAAGTGTTTGTGCAAGGTTATATTTCCACCAGAAATAAAGAAGGGTACCCCCTTCTCCACATCCTCTCCAGCTTAGCCATTCTGATGGTATGAGGTGAAATATTAGGGCTGTTTTGATTTGCATTTCCATGGATGACTTAAGACTTTGAGCATTTCTTTAAGTGTTTCTCTGCCATATAATATTTCTCTATTGAGAACTCTCTGTTTAGCTCTGTACCCCGGTTTAAATTGGATTACTTGGTTTGTTGGTGTTTAACTGCTTGAGTTCCATATGCCAGATATTAGCCCTCTGTCAGATATAGGGTTGGTGAAGATCTTTTCCCAGTTCTGTAGGCTGTTGTTTTGTTTTGATGGCAGTGTCCTTTGCTTTATAGGAGCTTATTAGTTTCATGAGGTCCCATTTATTGATTGTTGATCTTAGAGCCTGCACTGTTTGTGTTTTGTTTAGGAAGTTGTTTCCTGTGCCAATGAGTTCAAGGCTCTTCCCCAATTTTTCTTCTAATAGGCTTAGTGTGTCTGGTTTTATGTTAAGGTCTTTGCTCCACTTGGACTTTAACTTTGTGGATAGTGATAAATATGGATATATTTGCATTTTTTTACATGTAAACATCCAGTTAGACCAGCACCATTTGTTGAAGATGCTATCTTTTCCATTGTAAGGTTTTGGTTTCTTTGTCAAAAATTAAGTTTCCATAAGTGTGTGGGTTTATTTCTGGGTCTTTGATTCAATTCCTTTGGTCCACCATTCTGTTTTTTTGCCAGTACCACGCAACTTTTATTACTGTTGCTTTACAGTACTACTCAGCAATTAAAAACAAGAAAATCATAAAATTTTCAGGCAAATGGTGGAAACTAGATAAGATCATCCTGAGTGAGGTATCCCAGAAGCAGAAAGACACATATGATATATACTTACTTATAAGTGGATATTAGCCATATAATAAAGGATAAACATACTAAAATCTATAGCCCTAAAGAAACTAAACAAGGAGGACTCTAGAGAAGATGCTTACTCCTGATTCAGAAGGGCAAACAGGATAGACACCACAAGTAGGAGAAGACAAGGAACAGGATAGGAGCCTTTCACCGAGGACCTCTGAAAGACTCTACCCACCAGGGTATCCAAGGGGATATTGAGACTCATAGTCAAACTTTGGGCAGAGTATCAGAATTCTTATGGAAGAAGAGGGAGAGAGAAAGAGCTGTAGGGGACCAAGATTCCACAAGGAGAACAATAGAGCCAAAATACCTGAGCCCAAGGGAGCCTGCAGAGAGTGATACTCCAACTAAGGACCATGCATAGAGAGGACCTAGATCCTTTATATAAAGGAAGCCCATTGGCTGCTCAGTTTCCAAATGAATTCCCTCATAATGGGTACAGGGACTGTCTCTGACATGAACTCAGTGGCCAGCTCTTTGATCACATCCCCATGTGGGGCAGCCTTGCCAGGCCACAGAGGAAGATGATGCAGCCAGCTGTGATTTGATGAGACCTGATAGGCTAGGGTAAGATAGAAAGGGAGGAGGTCTTTTACTATCAGGGGACTAGGGAAAGGGCATGGGGGCAGAAGAGCGAGGATCGGTGGGACTGGCAGGAGAAAAGGGAGGGGGCTACAGTGGGGATACAAAGTAAATAAATTGTAATAAATAAATATACAAATAATATTAAATTTAAAATAAATTTCAAAGTCTATTGGGAGATCTATATGATAAACATAAAATTAGTCATAAGTAAGCAAAGTTTAACCTGCTCATATATTAGCAGCCTCTAGGTGATTGTCTATTAATTTGTATGTGTGTATTACTAATTTATTAATCATATTCATATTGATCAATTTAATGGATGCCTTTAAGCGCCTTCCCTGCTGCCTCATTGGCACTGCTGCAAGCAGAGTATATCTGTCATTTCATTCTCCATAGAAGTAACTCCCTTTTAACTGAGTACAGATCAGCCTAATTTGTAGTATCTTTTAAACCTTAAGTTTTGCTGTTTTATAAATTCAATCTATGGTAAGAGAAGCTATATTAATGGGATGAGAAGGTTGTTTAAAGAGCTTAGCATCATTCGTCAATTATAAAAATATTAAGGATGTAAACATTTCATTTAATGCTGCATCACAATAAAAACAACAAGGAGTTTACGATCACATCTCAATTAAAGGGCCAGAAACTAGAAACCAGAAAAACCAAAGAAAGAACTTTCTCAGTCAGATTTCTCCTTAAACTAAGAGCTTGTGTTCCAGTTACTTGCTGATAGTTTAAAGAAAACATTTAAGATACTCTGTTTTCTAAGATATAGGATTGAGTTGATACTGTGACAAGGAGAACAATCACAAAGAAACTGAGAATAAAGAAGCTCAATTTTTCTGACTCTATATCTATCCAGATATGGCCAATGACCAGATATTATAAAGTAACTCAAAGGACAGGCAGCCATGGCTTGTTTCCTAAGATGGAGGTGAGCTGGAATTCTGAAATTTAAGTCTGTTAGGTGGAAAACATTTTCCAAGTTTGTCATTAGAGGAAGTGCCGGAGCAGGCAGGAGGAATGAGGCTTAGGGTGAAAGATGTGTGGATGGAGAAGAGCCTGGCACCATGCGGAGGACAGGAAAGTGCTTGGAGAACATAAGAAGAATCAGAATGTACCGGTGGTTGTGTTCAGAAAAGAGATGAGACAAGACTATAAAAAGTGAAATATAACCACACAGAGGGTAAGAGAACAGAATTGGGGAAGAGAAGGAATGAGCAGAGAAGGAAATATGATACATTCTGAAAGAGTGTGTATTGATGATGGTGTTGACTTGGGGAAGAACAGGCATGGAAAGTCACAGTGATGACAGTGACTGTGATGAGAAAATACAGGTCAGAGAATGTTTTGAAAGCTTATTAGAGCTGGAGTGTATGAAGATATCAAGGATTCAGTTCTCAGGAAGGCGTAAGATGAATGACAGGAAGGATAAGCACGGTATCCAGACGTGATCTGGATGGGAGGACTTTTAGGAAGGAAAGATGATCTTGCATATTACTATGTGCTTGTTTTGTTATACATGTTTTCTTTATTTTATTTCACAGCTTTGTTATTTATATTTTAATGTCACTTTATGCTATCTTGTTATGATTCAAGTCTTTCTAGTAATCTTACTAAGCCCTTGGTTTGAAGTAATGTTATGTATAAAGGATGTTGCACACAAATAAAAAATACATGGTAAGGAAATAATTTAACTTTTGGGTTCTTTTCAAGAAATAAACCATGCATCCATTTTTAAAATGTCTGGGCTCCAGGGACAGCCATGCAAATGCAAGAACCTGGGTTTGCAACTTGTGATTCCAGTTCTGGGGAGATGAAATACATGGATACTTGGTACTTAATGGCCAGCAGTCCGAGCCTGCTTTGAGTGCTCCATGCCAGGGAGGCACACTTACTGTCTGAGAAGAAATGTGTAGAGTAGGAAGACATTACCTAGAGAATGATAGCTGAAGGTTGCTTCTGGCTGCTATTCATACATGCACACATACTTGTATACCCATGTTTGTGCACCACCTGCATAAACAGGTGAACAAGCATACATACATGTAGACATATGCACACATAAAGCCTACTGCAGAATGCAAGGAAAGGAAAATATGTGACCATGCTTTCTTAAGATTTCTAGACACTGAACTGCCATGGGCTACACCTGTGCAGGGGTTCCAGGTCATCTCCACAAATAGTCCTTGGTTGGAGTATGAGTCTCTGGGAAGTTCCCTGTGTTCAAATTATCTTGTTCTGTTGCTCTGCTTGTGGAGTTCCCGTTCCCTCCAGCTCTTACTATTTCCCACTTCTGTCCAAGTGGATTCCATAGTAATGGGAAGAGGGACTGCCTCTGACATAATCTGATTGGCCTGCTCGTTGATCACTTCCCCCTGAGGGGGGAGCAGCCTTACCAGGCCACAGTAGAGGACAATGCAGCCACTTTTGATGAGAACTGATAGACTAAGATCAGAAAGAAGGAGAGGAGGACCTCCCCTATCAGTGGACTTGGGGAGTGGCATGCATGCAGAAAGGGGAGGGAGGGTGGGATCGGCAGGGGAGGAGGGAGGGACTCATGGGGGGATACAAAATGAATAAAGTGTAATTAATAAAAAAAAATAAAAGATTTAAAAAAAAAGGTGAAACATAAAAAAAAAAGATTTCTAGAAACAGTGGAGTTTAAAGTACCTAGATCCAATAAAAAATGTGACACTATGAACTGACAAGAAATATTTGTATTTTTATGTGTATTTGATTTGCATTCTTCACAGTTTTCAGTTCTATTGAGTTATATTTAATTGGCTATTTACTTGTTAATTGGGTTTCTAATTTCAGTTTTAAAAGAAAAGTTATTTTTCTGCTTTCAAATGATATCTCATTAAACTTCTAGATTCTCAATGTCTAATTATATTTGTTTAAACATGTGATCTGCCTATTGTCATGTACTCAATCCAATAATTCTGTCTTTCTGGGCCTAATTTGTGGCTTTTGTGCATGGATTTCTGCCTTCTGAGCTCACTGAATAATTTTATCTTGTGAAGAAAGTTCCTTAGCCTCCTCTGTCAGATTCCTTGGACCTGTTTGATTCATTGTTTAAGATACAATTTGTTTATGCCTCCCAGTTTTTTTTTATTAATTACACTTTATTCATTTTGTATCCCCCCTTAAGCCCCTCCCTCCTCCCCTCCCGATCCCATCCTCCCTCCCATTTCTGCATGCATGCCCCTCCCCAAGTCCACTGATAGGGGAGGTTCTCCTCTCCTTTCTGATCTTAGTCTATCAATTCTCATCAAAAGTGGCTGCATTGTCCTCTTCAGTGGCCTGGTAAGGCTGCTCCCCCCTCAGGGGGAAGTGATCAAAGAGCAGGCCAATCAGATTATGTCAGAGGCAGTCTTCCCATTACTTGGTAACCCACTTGGACACTGAACTGCCATGGGCTACACCTGTGAAGGGGTTCTAGGTTATCTCCATGAATAGTCCTTGGTTGGAGTATGAGTCTCTGGGAAGTTCCCTGTGTTCAAATTTTCTTGTTCTGTTGCACTCCTTGTAGAGTTCCTGTCCTCTCCAGCTCTTACTATTTCCCACTTCTTACATAAAATTCCATTCACTCTGCCCAACAGTTGGCCATCAGGCTCAGCATCTGCTTTGATAGTCTTCAGGGCAGAGGCTTTCAGAGGCCCTCTGTGGTAGGTTCCTAGTTTGTTTCCTGTTTTCTTCTTCTGGCTTTCAGAGGCCCTCTGTAGCAGGTTCCTAGGTTGTTTCCTATTTTCTTCTTCTTCTGATGTCCATCCTCTTTGCCTTTCAGGAAGGGGATTGAACATTTTAGTTAGGGTCCTCTCTCTTGCTTAGTTTCTTTAGATGCACAGATTTTAGTGGGTTTGTCCTATGTTGTATGTCTACATGCGTGAGTATATACCGTGTGTGTCTTTTTGCTTCTGGGACAGCTCACTCAGGATGATCCCTCCCAGGTTTTTTATGTTATATTTTTATGAGGTGTTACATAACCTTAATGTTTTGACCTTGGCATTTTGAATATTTCACATGCCTTTCTATGGATTTGAGTTAGGAATCCATAAAATTGGTCATTTTATTTACTCCACTTCCTGACAATACTGAGAAACTGAAACTTGTTTTTATTGTGGACTCAACTCCTTTCCTTTCTTTCTTGTCCTCTCCCTTTTTGCTTAATCAGAGAAGTTCTTGTTCAAGAGTGTCTTTTTTATGTCTATTGAAGACCCAGGTCCAAGCCACCGACTCCTAATTAAGGATGCTATTTTCCTGTTACAGAGAATTTGAAATTTTAAGCTCATTTCATTTTTGGTAATTTAGTAACTATGGAGTTCTGTTAGATCGAAATGAGTCTCTTTGGGGAAACACTACTCTCTTTGACTGGCTAAAACTTTAGATGGCTAAAACTGACACACGTTTATGAGACAAACTATGCATCTAGAGCCGTTTTCCTCTCTAGCATGTTGACTTTACTTTCAGCCGTGGCACACCCATACACTCCTACGCCCATGCATAATGTGATTTTGTTTGAATGTTTAAGTATTCTATACTCACACAGATTTTCTAAACATTTAGCACACCGTGTCACGAGAGGTGAACACAAAACAAAATTTGTTAATTAGGAAAAATTAGAGTACATATTCAGGTTACATTTTATAACATTTCTTAGAGCAAAGGTAAGCACTTAAAATATATGATTTTACTTCTAAATAAAAATAAATCAGCCGAAGTTGTTGATACCAGAAGTCACTGTGGGCTGAAGTTCCCTGAAGAAGCTGGGTCTGTGTCACAGGCCAAGCACACTTCTCACTTTGATGTCTGAGGCATCATGATTATGGAAATATGGGGTGCAAAGCTCAGAGCCCAGTCACCTTGGGTTAATCTAATCACTTTATAAATGTACTTTTAACTTTATATCTGAACATTTTCATGACATCAGGTAAACTGATGAGAACATACAAACTCTAAGATAAAGGATGTCCTTTCTCCACATCCTCACCTGCATGTGCTGTCACTTGAGTGTTTGATCTTAGCATTTCCCTGATGACTAAGGACGTTGACCATTTCATTCTTTTTAAAATAAATGTTAATTTTTTATATTAATTAGAGTTTTTTAAAATTTTTATTATTATTATTTTTATTATTAGTTACATTTTATTAACTCTGTACCTCAGCTGTATCCCGCTCCCTCATTCCCTCCCAAACCCTCCCTCCCTCATCTCTTCCCTGACCCTTTCCAAGTCCACTTATTGAGGAGGACCTCCTCTCCTTTCATTTGACCCTGTTTTATCAGGTATCTTCAGGACTGGCTGCAAAGTCCTCTTCTGTGGCCTAGCAGGACTGCTCCTCCCTTGGGGGGTGGGGTGGTCAAAGAGCCAGGCATTGAGATCTTGAAAGAAATAGTCCCTGTTCCCCTTATTATGGGAAACCAATTGGTTACTGAGCTACCACAGGCTTCATCAGAGCAGAGGTTCTAAGTTCTATCTATACATGGTCCTTGGTGGAGTGTCACTCTCAGGAAAGACCCCTGTGCCCAGATATATTTGGTCCTTGTGGAGATCCTATCCTTTCCAGATCATACTAAGTCTCCCTTCTTTCATATGATTCCCTGTACTCTGCCAAAGGTTTGGTTATGAGTCTTAGTATCTGCTTTGATACACTGCTAAGTAGAGTCTTTCAGGAGCCCTCAGTGGTAGGCTCCTGTCCTGTTACTTGTTTTCTTCTACGTCCAATGCACCTTCCATTTTTCTTTCTAACTGACGATTGCTCATCCTATCCCAGGTCCTCTCTCTTGTTTAACTTCTTTAAGTGTAATTACAGTTTAATTACTTGTGTGCCAGCTGTAGCCCCCTCCATTATCCCCTCCCAATCCACCTCCCTCCCTCATCTTCTCCCTTGCTCCTCTCCAAGTCTACTGAGAGGGGATATCTTCCTCCCCTTCCATCTGACCTTAGCTTATCAGGTCTCATCAGGTCTGGCTGCGTTGTCTTCCTCTGTGGCCTGGTAAGGCTGCTCCTCCCTCACGGGGAGGTGATCAAAGAGCCAGCCACTGAGTTCATGTCAGAGACAGTCTCTGTTCCCTTACTAGGGCACCCACTTGGATACTGAGCTGCCACAGGCTACATCTGTGCATGGGATTCTAGGTTATCTCCATGCATGGTCCTTGGTTGGAGTATTATTCTCAGAAAAGACCCCTGTGTCCAGGTTTTTTGGTTCTGTTTCTCTCCTTATGGAGCTCCTGTCCTCTCCAGGTCCCACTATCTTCCACTTCTTTCAGAGGAATCTTTGCACTCTGCCCAAAGTTTGGTTAAATGTCTCAGCTTCTGCTTTGATACCCTGATGGGTAGAGTCTTTCAGAGGCCCTCTGTGGTAGGCTCCTGTCCTATTTCCTGTTTTCTTCCTCTTCTGATGTCTGTCCTGTTTGCCTTTCTGAGTGAGGATTGATCATCTTAGCCAGTGTTCTCCTTTTTTTTTTTTTTTGAGCATTTCTTTAAGTGCTTCTCAGCCGTTAGAGATTATTTTGTTCAAAATTATCTGTTTAGCTCTGTACCCTATTTTGAAATTGAATTATTTAGTTTGTTGGTGTTTAATTTCTTGAGTTCTTTATATATTTTGGGTATTAGCTCTCTGTTAGATGGTTGGTGAAGATCATGTCCCAATCTGTAGGCTTTCCTTTTGTATAACCATCTTCTGAGAGGACCCACCCAGCAATTTACTGAATCAGATTCTGAGACTTAAAGTTAATCGTTAGGCAGAACATTGGGAGTTCTGTGGGAGAGTGGGTGGGAAGGACAAAAACACCATAAGAAGAACAAAGAGTCAACTAAACTAGGCCTAAACCATAGGGGCAGACAGAGATGGAAGCACTAACCAAAGAGCATGCATTGACTGGACCTAGACCCCTACCCATATGTAACTGGTGGACATTTTAATCTTTATGTGGGTCCTCTAGTAAGTTGAGCTGCTGCTGTCTATGACATGGACTCTGTTGTCTGCTCTTGATCACTTTCCCCTAACAGAGCTGCCTTGTCTGGCCTCAGCGGATGTGGATGAGCTCAGTACTAATGCAACTTGATGTGCTGGGGTGGGTTGGTGGACAAGGCTGCCCTTTTCTGAGGAGAATGGGAAGGAGGCTAGGAAGAAGAGATCAGGATGTAAAGTGAATATTTAAAGTAAAAAAGAATACCAACATCTAAAACCCATGGAAATAATGTTTCTGTGATGTTCCCACCAACATAATAGAAAAACCACAGAAGTGACTTTTTCTTGTTTTTTTAGACATGACTTTTTTATTTTGCGAGTATAAAATTTTTAATTTTCTATAACTTGCACAGTGGGTGAATGCGCCATTCATGCTGATTTGAGTCTGTTTCCTATTCATTCATATTTCATTGTGCATAAACTATTTTATTTCTTTTTAAAAGAATTTTTATTTTACATAGAGAGCAAACAGAATTATGTCTCCATTACATAGTGCATAATTTAAAGTTCTGAACTGGGTAAGAATTCTATTCTCTTATCAGTTCTTTGAGATAATATCATTTGTCAGCATTTATAGAATTTATCTATCTGTTATCTATCTACCTATCATACACAATTATTTATTTTTATCTATCACGTATCTATTATTTATAGATCTAGCTCTATCTATCTATCTATCTATCTATCTATCTATCATCTTTCTATCATGTATATATCTCTATGAGGTTTTAAAAATACTACTCTATCAGTTTCCATCTCTAAACTCAGAGTCGTGAAGCGCTAAAATGTCATTAGAGAATTTTTTGTTTCTTTGTTTTTTGTGCAAAGGTTGCTTATTAAAGCAGAATCCCCAAACTGATCACAGTACAGTGACTGCAGAACTCTCAGTCACAAATCCCACATTTGTATTACAGCCTGTGTTCCCAAGGTTCATGGATCATAGAAGAAGAGAAGATAAAAGTGCCGAGAAAGCTAGATGTCATGGAGAATCACAGTGAAATAATGTCATCTGGATATAACAAAACCACTGCTCATATAGGTGTGATTGGCTGCACAGAACCTGCACAAAATCAAGCCCTTCAGCATATAACATGAGTGATGGAGGAGCTCAGATGTCCTCACTTCTAACTAAGGCATTATTGGCAAATGACGTCTTTTGGGGGAGGGCTCAATTTTCTTTAAGGGTGACATTGTATCATACTCCTTCAGAGGTCCCCACACACATGAACATATGGGCAGCACAAATTATACTTGATGGAGTATTTGTAGATATTAAAAAAGAGAAAAGGAAGTTGGGAGGGGTTGGAGAGTTGAGGGTTTGGGAGGAGTTAGGGAGAAGAGTGAGAGGTGACTATAATAAAAGAACATTGCATGCAGTTTGAAATTCTCAGAGTTAATAAGAATACTGTATTAAAAAGACTGTGTAAAACTAGCCTCAGAAATTAGAAATGCATTCAAAATACTCAGTTATTTAAAAAGATGATGATTTAGTAGTGGTTCTGAAATTTTTGATTTTATAAATAAATATTCATTAGCAGTAAAATAATCTTTAGATTCTAACAACAAAACATTTTTACTTTTTTATAAAATAAAAAAGGCTGCTCAGTGATCTAAGATAACTCTCACCATATATGCTTCTTAATAAGGGCAGGAAATTTCTTTCACTAGCATTGTCTGTCTCACTTTCAGTCTTAATTTCTTCTAGAAATTCCAAAACATATTGAGGGTAATTTGTAAAGTATTAAAACCCCGTGAAATTGCAAGACAGGGTTTTTTCTCATCATTATCTTGTCATATTCTGGCATCTTTGGTCTACAGTTCCTTTTCTCCTGACTCAAAACGAGCAGTTGATAGTCTGTGATGGGCTAGACTTGTGAGTCCATGCTTGTCATTATCAAGTGTTACTTTTGGGAATTTTGAGAGCTAATTTTCCATGTGTTAAACTAACTAAGAAGTTTTCTCACTTATATATTTTTGATGATCTGGGAGAATTTGAAATCTGATGATGAGTAAGTATTTGTTTAGTATTTAATTTTTCTCAAGGTATTGTCAACAGGGAGGGAGCCCTGACCAGAATGCAGAGGTAGCCTGTTTCTGTTGTTGATATATGGCTAGCAATAGCTATCACCTAATGAGGCATCTATAGAAGCCTGTGCAAACAGTGGCTTTGAGAGGCTGCCTCAGGAGAGTGAGGTTAACAAACTATGAAGCAATCTCTTAGATAGTTCACAGCTGGAAGCAAGACAGAGGCACAGAATGTTTCAAAAGTAAGCTGTGAGAAAGAATGGGTTCTTTCAGCATAGAAAACATGTTCAAAATATTTAGTTTCTGAACATATAAATAAATTGGTACAAAGTGAATTGTTATCTCATAACAGAAGCTATTGAGGAGAAGAAACCAATAAAGAATTTTATACACTGTGGACTTTAAGTCCTTGTTATTAAGTTTTATGATTCCCTAGTTTATTCTGACAAACCTGTTTTGAATTCTGTTTCCTTTCTGGCTGGTATGCATTACAATTTAAGTCGTTAATATATTTTATTGTGGTGGTAGTGTCCCATTTGCTTGGGCCGACACCTTGCATATTCATGATATAGTTCTTTAAGGTGACTCAGGAGAACAAGTTTATAAAAATCATATTGCTGTGTAAGCAATTTCTTACAAAGAGCAACAAGGCAGACTGTCCTCAGTGTGGTGGCCTTCTCAGGTCTTGTCTAGGAAGTGACAACATCTTGCAGGGCCAATTCCAGTGACTGGCAGATTGTGACACACAATCATCTCTGGACAGCTCAAGGTTTCCTTGGAAAACCTGACCCTTACCCTGTGTGTTCCCAGAAAGAGCAACTTCTGACCGTAAAAACCTGCACTGACAACCAAACAATTTCCATTACTATATGAAAATATCTTATCCTCATTTCGTTGTGTCGATGATTACATTTCTCCAAAACTGGTAGGTCAAACATTTATATTTTTTTTTTCAGCAAGCTTTTTTTTTTTTTTTTTTTTTTTTCGTGAGTAACAAGTTTTAGTAGAAAATATTTTCTGAGCCTGAACTATATTGGGTACATTCATGATTTCATGTTCCATGGCTTATCTCAGCCCCTAGTCAGACTGGAGAGCAGGTGTGTTAACTTGCCTTTAACTGAGAAAAGACAACCCAGAGAGGCTAAGTATTCCATTCATGATCATGGAGGTTACTAACTGTCAAATACGGGATTTCAAATACTCCTTCCTGACTGAATATTGTCTCTGCATTTCTATTTATGGGTTTCTGTGTTTAGAGAGCTTTATAACTCATGTCATTATAATTCTTTTCCTATTCTTGCCTCATTTACGCTGGAGGATGTTTATGCATCGTAGTTTATATAAAATGCCTGGAACAGCATGCAGTGTCAAGAAGGCACTTTGTGAATATGCACACACCTATGAAAGGAAGAGACTAGCACCACTTCATAAGATTCTTCATTCTGCCATACTCTGAGAGTTTCATCATCTGTAGACATGCCACCATGGAGGGAAACATAGGCAGTGCCCATATCCTCCCATTGCTGCCCCCTTAACACAGTGAAAGATAGAGCAGCATTGTTTTAGAAAGAGTTGAGGTACTTTCAGACAGAACAGGAACATATTTGTGAAAACAGAAGTAGAAAATAAAGGTATAGGTAGTGTACAAAATAAAGTAGAAATAAAGAGATAGGAAATGTGTTGTGACTGTGAGGAATGATTAAGTTATGAAATCATGTTGACTTTGTTCCTTTCTGTGTATAGATATCTCCATGTAGAAAATACAGTCACAGGTGGGAGTGATGGCTTAGTGGTTAAGAGCACTGTCTACTCTTCCAGAGGACCTGGGTTCAATTCTCAGCACCCACATGGTGGCTCACAAGTGTCTGTAACTACTGTTTCATGGGCTCTGACACCCTCACACAGGTATACAAGCAGACAAAAGACAAATATACATAAAGTAAAAATAAATAAATTTTTAAAAAGATTAAAATAGAATGTAAAATCAGATAAACTGAATAAGATTAGTTGTTTTATATTAAATATTTAAAGGAAATCAAGAAAAAGAACATTTATTGCTTAGAACAGTGGTTCTCAACTTCCTTAAAGCTGTAATCCTTTAATACAGTTCTTCATGTTGTGGTGACCCCAAACATAATATTATTTTGTTGCTAATTACATAATTGTAATTTTGCTACTGCTCTGACTGCAAAGTAAATATATGATATGCAGGATATCTGATATGCCACCTTCTGAAAGAGTCATTATGCCCAGAAATGGTCATGACCCACAGGTTGAGAACCACTGACTTAGCAGGTTAAGGTTTTACTTCACAGAAGAAATTTTATGCTAGAAAGATTGATTTTCAATATCAACAGAGTACACTGAGCAAATTCAATAAGTCCTAATTGAACTCATTCTTTTTTGGTAGTAATTGATCAATCAGAAAACACTCTATCACAAGAACATTTTCCCTAACAGCAATTTAGTAGGAAACTAACAAATTCAAAATAATAGGAAATGTCATGGAGGTCAATATAAGCAGTACAGAATAAAACCTTATAAAAGATTATTCCAAGTCCAGAGCATGAATGTTTGGGGGGGAAAAAAAAAACCTCAGCATGTAACAAAAGAGTCTCTTGTAAACACCACTCTTCCACCTCAGTAAACTGAAGGAAATTTTGTTCATGTTTTTGGTGTGATAAAAATAGCAATAAGAGATGGCAAATAAAATATCTTGTTGAAAAGCTTCTCTAAAAACAACTTGGGAGTAAATAAAATAGCTGGAATGTGCCCCTCATATTTTATGAGCAACACTTGTGAATTCACAGCTAATCCAAGTTTTAAGCTGCTAAATGGAACACAAGAACATTTGGCACCAGTAGAGAAATTGTCTAAGCTAAGGTCTTCTTTCGGTTTTCTTGTTCTATGTATGTCTTTCTGGTTTCTCAAATATTGATGAAAAAAATGGACTCAAAAGTTGTTAAACCTAGAAACCAAGAGTTACTCTGAAAAAAAAATCATGGTTACAGATTACCTGAATTGTACAGTTGTAATTATATAGTAGCATATAGAATATTGTGTATATAATATATAATCTAGTATACAGAATATTGCAGTTTTCAAAGACTGAATATGTCCATTGGGAAGACTTCAGTTCTAGGTGTTTTCATCCAGATGAAAGATCCTAAGATCAAAGAACTATTATTATTAAAGCAAGAATACCTAAGTAACTGACCAATATTTTTCCATTTCTCTAAATCCAAAGAACTGACTTACCACAGTTCTCTGGGTCTCTGTCTCTCTGTCATCCCTTCCCTATTCTCTATTAAGGCTCACTCTCCTTCTCCCAGTCTTTGTGTTTTAAATCAAGACTATAACCTGAAAAACTATAAAATAAAGAACACTGTGAAAGACATAAGCAAGTTTTACAGACCCGAAAATCTTGATTTTTCTCTCATTTAAACAATGATAAAATTGGCAGTGACTTATACTTGCTAAATATTCTTAACCATATGGTTAAAAATATACTCATAAAACCAGGTCAACCTACAGAGCACCCAGCCCATTGCCCAAGATACATTGTGTTTAATATAACTAAAGAAATATACTCCTAGCACCATAGAATACATTTTAGATGATTGTACTTCATTTCAGCATTTTATGAATCTAGATACATATTAGAATTGAAAACCACTTCTCAGAAATGAAGAAATAAGATTAAAAAGTAGTGTTCAAAGTGCAGAACATACATGCTAGTAATATTCGTGAAAACATCAACCAGCAACACTGGAATCGACCTGGGACCATTTTTAATGAGTGAAAACAAATGACTCATAATATTCTAAATCTAATACATCATAGGACTATAAATCAATAGAAACTCAAGAGCTGTTTTTAGTAGGTGTTCCTAAACCTAAAAGTGTCTTCATGAAACAAGATGGTTACCACTTAGACTGCCACAGTAGAGAAGCACCAGCTCACATCACAGTGTGATGAGTGCCTAGCTATTGCCGAAATATTAAAGAGCAAAACAGGAAGCTTGGGCCAGTTTTTACAACTTTAAAACAGACCCAGATTATATAACTGGGTGGCCTTCTGCTGTAGCAGTGGGAACTCATGGAAATCTCATGCATCTGGGGTCAGAGAAACCTTTTCTCCTGTAGGGTCTAGATCTTGTGCTAGTCCTGTGACTAAATACTGTTTTCCTTGCCTCTCCAACTGGCTTTCCGCATGGGTGCTGAAACAGCTAGTCCATAAACACGGTTTTAATGCATTAAAACCCTATGAGTTACTTACATAGAATGTACTCATTGGCCAAATTTTGTATATAATAACAGGGCTTTTATTATGGATGTGAAATGGCTGACACGTAAAGGTGAGGTAATATCAATGATCACAATAAGGAAAAGTCAGTAAAATGGATGAGCATAAAAACAAAAATTGTAAGTGTTGTACTCAACTTAATTATGGCTTTAATGTACTGATATTTAGCAATGGATTCAGCGAACAGAGCATGATGAAGTTCAGTATTGACAAGACATAGAATATAGTGATAATCCCCTCCTTGAATTTGCTTTAGGGTACATATTGAGGTCAAAGAGCTCTGATCCTGTGCAAGTGTGCATGTGTGTCTCTGTGTGTACTATGCATACATACACACATATGTGTATAAATATACACTCACAAATCTTCAGATCTAGGTCTTGTTTTTGATAATGTCAATGGCATATTGCAAAAACAGAGGTAGATATAAATAGCTCTCTATATACCTGATGAAATTCAACCAGGGGATACATATTTGGGCACTGCTCTCCCTGCTGTTCAACTTTAATTTACCTCCGATGATATAATTCCCCTAATTCATCTTTATTTTATTTTTTAAATGAATGAATGAATTAATTTACAGCCCAATCTTATCTGCCTCCCTCCTCTTCTCCCGGTCCTACCCTCCCTCCCTCTTCCCTACCCACCCTATCTTTTTCTTCAAAAAGGTGAACTCCTCCCACCAACCCATAAATTTGGCACTTTCTCAGAAAATTGGGAATAGCTCTACTTCAAGACCTAGCTTTACCACTCTTAGACATATACCAAAAAAAAAAAAGAAGAAAAAAGATGCTTCACCATACAACAAGTAAACTTGCTCAACTATGTTCATAAAAGCTTTATTCGTAATAGCCAGAAGAATCTGGAAGCAACATTCATGTCTCTCAACTGAAGAATGGATAGAGAAACAGTGTTGCATTTACATAGTGGAACGCTACTCAGCTATTAAAAACAAGGAAATCATGAAATTTGCAGGCAAATGGATGGAACTAGAAAAGATTTCGTTGTTTTTAATTGCTGAGTAGTATTGCTGAGGTGACCTAGAACCAGAAAAACACACATGACAGAATCCTAGCATAGCTGTCGTCTGAAAGGTTCCATCTAGCAGCAAATCTAAGCAGATGCTGAGACTCACAGACAAACATTGCATGAAGCGCAGGGAGACTTGTGGAAAAGTGTGGGGAAGGATAGCAGGACATATAAATGACAGAAACTCCACAAGAAGACTGACAGAGCCAACTAACCAGATCCCAGAGGGGCTTTTGTAAACTGAAGCACCCACCAAGGACCACACATGGACTGGATGTAAGCCACCTTCATATATGTAGCCTGTGGGCAACTCAGTCTTCATGTTGGATCCCTAGTGAGGGGAGTGGATGCTGTTTCCAAAGTGTTGAAAGCTCTTAAGTGTGGATTTTAGGGTTTTTGATCCGTCTTTCTTTCTTTCTTTCTTTCTTTCTTTCTTTCTTTCTTTCTTTCTTTCTTTCTTTCTTTCTTTCTTTCTTGTTTTTGGTGTTGTTAGCTTTCTTTTCCTTCATCATAACTGTTCATTAATGTTATATTTTTGCAAAATTTGTTCGACTATTAAAGAATCTTCCACCTTTATTGTTAAATTTTCAATAAATATAGAGTTACATAAACTCTGAGCCTAGTTTTATTATTTATAAAAGTAAGAGACAGAGTGAAGTTGGACAGATATATTGAGATTTATATCCTGATAGCTGTAGAATTGTACAAATTCCTTTGTGTCATTTTATAATCACAGATTCCATGTTCACAGTTTGCTTAAGTTTTGGGGTTGTGACTACATTTACAGAATACATTTAAGGTTTATTAAACATCACAGATATAATTGTTTTTGTATTGTTCCATTAATACATATTTCACTGGTTTCCAGATCCTGATAAAATTGTCTCTAAATTAACTTATTTTTAGTAATGATGAGATCACCAGAAGGTGAATGTAACTCAAATCACAAGGATTAAAACAAGTAAACAAACAAACAAAAATTCTCCTCAGAGTTGACGTTGAATATTGAAGCTATATAATAACCTACATCATTAAGTATGAGGAAGGAATTTGTGGTGAGAAAGTGTGAGAAATCCTCGTTTCACTGACTGAAGCATTAAGTAACTGCAGAAATGGCTATTGGTATACTAATATCTTCAAAACCATTGGGTTTTGACCAGGACTCTTCATCTATATGTGAGAAACCCAGTAAGGCCAGGTCACTGCAAAGGAATAGATCAAGACTTAACATGATGGAAAGGGTGACTAACACTCTTTCTTTTTTTTTTTTCACAGCATCATGCCACTTAATGCCTTAGCATAACAGACTACCAAACGTTCCATTTACCATAAAACCTTTGTGAGTGAGAAATGTACAGACAGTTGTCTATGTTGGTAGAAATATTAGTCTGTGTCTTTGGGCATCTGCTTATGAAAATTAGATGCTCTGCATTTTTTTTCATGAGTATGAAATGGAAACTTTCATTAGTCTCTAATGACCTTTACAAAATTTCTTAGGGAAAAAAAATGAATTTTGACCTTGGCAGCTGTCAAAGCAATTAGAACATGGGTATTTCGTGGTTATTTCACTACTATATTGTCAATGTAAGGCATAATAGTGTGATGGATGTGCGTTCATGCAGCATAAGGAAAAGGCCACATTTGCATGGAAATTCAATTTATAATTGTTTTTATTTTTTTATTGATGCTTAGTGAATTGGATCTAAAATGAGCCATTTTTAAAAAGGGGAATCAAAACTGACAGATAATGGAGCTGGGTAAATACCGCCAGTAATTACACCAGGAATTATACACTTTTCTCTGCATTGATACAATGAAATGAAAACAAAACATGGAACTGCTCCTGTGACTCCAGAAAATTCACCCAATAAAGTAGAGGAGACTTATGTGCTCTAACTAGTTTTACTTAGTGTGCAACTCAACTAGAAAAATTAAATTTGAGAAACACAAGCCTTAATAATCAGGATGAATGCATAAAGGCAATATATTTTAGCCTTTGCAACGTTTGTAATAAAATAATTAAGTTACACCTATAGCATAGGATGGTAACAGCCAGAATAATAGATGCAAATTTTTCAGGTGGACAAAATGGGATGGCCTCAGGTACAAGAGAGCAGAGTCACAGAAACCTAGACTTTCTTTGCAATATATCATTTTACTTAAAATGGTAGGAGCTCATAGTACATAGAAGCAAGATAGTTCATGAAGCTACAAAGAAGGTTTGGAAGTCAGATACAAAGATGGGTTTTAGGGAAGGTCCTCATCCCATACTATCTGACCCTAACCTATCAAGTCTCACCAGGACTGTCTGGACCCTCTTTCTCTGTGGCCTAGGGAGGAGATGAGGGAGGGGGCTACAGCTGGGATACAAAGTGAACAAATTGTAATCAATAATAATAATAATAATGATAAGAAGAAAAGGTTTGAAAAAAGATGGATTTTAGAACTCTACTTAGAAAACCAAGGAAAATGTTTTTTATTCTTACTTTATTTAAAAGTATTATTACAAGGACCAAATATATCTGGGCACAGGGTCTTTTCTGAGACTGACACTCAACCAAGGACCATCTATGGATATAACCTAGAACTTCTGCTCGGATGTGGCCTGTGGTAGCTCAGTAACCAAGTAGTTTTCCAAAGTAAGGGGAACACGGACTATTTCTAACAGGATCTCAAGGGCAGGCTGTTTGACACCCCCCCCCCCAGGGGAGGAGCAGTCTGTTAGGCCACAGAGGAGGACTTTGCAGCCAGCCCTGAAGATACCTGATAAAACAGGGTCAGATGAAAGGAGAGGAGGTCCTCCCCTATCAGGGGACTTGGAAAGGGGCAGGGAGGAGACCAGGGAGGGAGTGTGGGGTTGGGGAGGGAATGAGGGAGCGGGATACAGCTGGGACACAGAGTTAACAAAATGTAACTAAAAAGAAAAATAAAATAAAAAAAATATGTAAAAAAAAATATTATTACTATTATTTATTAAAATGTATTTGCTTTGTATCCTGGCTGTGGCCTTCTCCTTTGTCTCCTCCCAATCCCACCCTCCAAGGAAAATCTTCACAGGGTTAGGTGAGATATCACTAGCAAATGGTTAGCATGCACAGTTTGGAATCAGGCCTGAGGTTTTCATACATTAATATATTTGCTGTATAGCTTTACAAATGAGCTCATAGTGCATGTGACAGCATGAAAGAAAAACTAAATCCCAGCACAAAGTCTCCATCTCAAAAGGAGGAGCTATTGGCTATTGTTTCCCCTGGAAGAAAGTCAGTTTTTCTTAGGAGTGCAGCTCTTGCTAAGATGCCCAAGCTCCAGTGTGCTTCAGACTCTTTCCTTCTACTGTTTCCCTATCTCTTGATGCTCAGAGGATAAAAAAAATGCTTAGGATTTTAACACTGCAGCAACAATAAAACACCTTTCCATGTAGGTGCTTGGGATTTTCTGTTCGTGAACATTTTTTTCAAAAGAGTATTTTTTGGATTCTTATATATGTAAGTACTGAATTTTCATTATTTACATCCCTCCTTTTTGGCACTCGTCTAACTCTTCCCTTGTCCCTCTCTTGCCCTCTTAAGTTTATGACCTCTTGTTGTATAATTGTTATATTTTATTTTTGTTTTTGTTTATTTGGTATACTTTGTTTTTCCTTAGTTTAGCTAAAGCTTTCTTTATATATATTTATTTAAATTTTTATTTTAATTTAATTGATTACAATTTATTCACTTTGTATCCCAGCTGCAGCACCCTCTCCCATTCCATCCCAATCCCACCCTCCCTCCCTCTTCTTTTCCTATGCCTCTCTCCCAGTAGGGGAGGTCCTTCTCCCTGTCCATCTGATCCTAGTCCATCAGGTCTCATCAGGAGTGGCTGCCTTGTCTTCCTCTGTGGCCTGTTAAGGCTGCTCCCCCCTCAGGTGGAGGTGATCAAAGAGCCAGCCACTGAGTTAATATCAGAGATGGTCCCTGTTCCTATTATTGTGGTACCCTCTTGGACACTGAGCTTCCATGGACTACTTCTGTGCAGGGGTTCTAAGATAACTCCATGCATGGACCTTGGTTGCATATCAGTCTCAGAAAAGACCTCTGGAACCAGATTTTTTTCTGTTGCTCTCCTTGTAGAGCTCCTGTTCCCTCCAGGTCTTACTAGCTTCCCCTTCTTTTATAAGATTCCCTAGACTCTGACCAAAATTTGGCTATGAGTCTCACCATATGTTTTGATAACCTTCTGGGTAGAGTCTTTCAGAGGCCCTTTCTGATAAGCTTCTCTTCTGTTTCCTGTTTTCTCCCACTTCCGATGTCTGTCCAGTTTGCCTTTCTGAATGAAGATTGAACATCTTGCCCAGGGTCCTCCTTCTTGTTCAGTTTCCTTAGATGTATAGATTTTAGCATGATTATCCTGTATTATATGTCTAATATCCACTTATGAATGAGTATATACTGTGTGTGTCTTTCTGCTTCTGGGATACCTCACTCAGGATGACCTTTTCTAGATCCCATCATTTGCCTGCAAATTTCATGATTTCCTTGTTTTTAATTGCTGAGTAGTATTCCATTGTGTAAATGTACCACACTTTCTTTATCCATTCCTCCATTGAGGGACACATGGGTTGTTTCCAAATTCTGGCTATTACGAATAAAGCTGTTACAACCATGGTTGAACAAATGTCCTTGTTGTGTACTTGAGCATATTTTGGATATATGCCTAGGAGTGGTATAGCTGGATCGTGAGGTAGCACTATTCCTAATTGTCTGAGAAAGAGCCAGAATGATTTCCAAAGTGGTTGTACAAGTTTACATTCCCACCAGCAATGGAAGAGGGTTCCTTTTTCTCCACATCTTCTCCAGCATGTATTATCACTTGAGTTTTTGCTCTTATCCATTCTGATGGGTGTAAGGCGAAATCTCAGGGTTGTTTTGATTTGCAGCTAAAGGTTTCTTAATTCTGTTGACTTTTGAAAACAAAACAAAACAGTAAAACCCCAGTTTCAGGGGCTGAGGAAATGGCTCAGCAGGTAAGAGCCCTTATCCAAGCATGAGGACCTGAGTTCAAAATTTCAAAACTCAAGAAAAACTTGGCCATGGTCCTGGGTGTGCGTGGAACCCAGGATTAATTAGGGAGTAGATAAAGGGTTGGTGGCAGCCATCTCATTTTCACACTCTGTGAGAGAGACTGTCTGAAGCAATAAGATGGAACACAATAGAGCAGGATATCTAACATTCTCCTCTGGCCTCCACAGGTACATAGGGATGCTATGTCCACAAATACCTATGTGTACACACTACATATGTACAGAATCATTCACAAACATACAAAGTTTCTTTGATGTTTTCTGCTGTTTTTGACATTCAGTTTCATTTATCTCTGCTCTATGTATTTACTTCTTTCTGAGGACTTTGATCTTGGTTTGCTTCTTTTTCAGTTTCCTAATGAATAACACCAGATTGAGGTCATTTTAATTTTTCATAGACATGCTTTGCCATCAACCTATTTTGCCATGTTTTCATTTGTCTCAGGATATATTCTATTTTGATTACTTCTTTGAACCCTTCTTTGTTCACAGATGTGTGGTTTCATTTCTACCTGTTTGTGAATTTTACAGAGTTCCTTTTATCTTTTATTTCTAGTTTTTCTGTTATGGCTAGATAAGATACTTTGACTTCAGTGTTAAGGTTGTTGCTATATTTTTTGTGAATAACCAGGTGCTCTAGCTTTTAGACTAGCTATATGTACTTGAGAAGAATGTGTATTCCTTTACTGGTAGGAAGAATATGCAGTAGAAGTGGGTGAACACAGTAGATTTATGGCATTGTTTAAGTCTTCTGTCTCCTTATGGATTTTTCTGTCAGGATGTTCCATCCATTACTACAAGTAGAAGACTTAAGTCTCCTACTATTAGTATATTGCTGTTTATTTTCCATTTTAGTTCTACCAATATTTGCTTTATAAATTTAGGTGTTCTGATGTTTTGTGTGTCTATATTTATACTTGTATCTTCTTTATGAATTAATACTGTTATATCATTTCCTTCCTTGCTTTGTGACACATTTTGAGTGAATCAGTTTTCTCTTCTATAAGTGTATTCTTTTTTCTCTGTATAAGAACAAGATACATTCCTTGGAACATATAAATTACTATAACTGAATCATAAAGAAATAGATAAGCCAAAATACTGAATCATAAATGAGATTATTTTAGTAAATAAAGTCTCCCAATGCAGAACACACAGGACCAGATGGCTTACTCGTAAATGCTACTAAACATGAACAAGAACAATCAAAACAAAGAGCATCAAGTAATGACACTATTTTATAAACTCTCTTAAATTTGAAGAAAACACTTCTATAATTTACTGTGTACTGAGTACAACTGTGTGAAACCAGTATTATCATACCATTAAAGCCAAATAAACACAATATAGAAAGCCAAATAAAACTCACCACTAATTGATCAATATAGGTACAAAACACTTCAACAAAATTCTAACAAACCTAATCCAAATATGCATTAAATAAATTAAAACATATGAGGATATGAAATTTATTACTGAGATGCAAAGATGTTTCTACACATATAAATAAGTTAGTAATATCGTTGTAATCACTGAACATATGATAACAATCAAATTATCCTCTTAATAAATACAGAGAAAATATTGAAAAATGAACATTCATTCATGGTGAAACCCATCACAAATAATGTACAGGAAGAATTTACATTTAAAAAGAAAGATAATTTATCAACACACATAGCAGACATCAGTGGTGATCAGGATGAAAGCAAGCATGTCTGCCTTACACTTCTGCTCTATGTAATATTGGAGGTCATCCATAGCAACTATGTAATAAAACAGTCATTCAATAAAACAAGAAGATATAAAACTAGTTTTAGTTTTACAGATAACATGCTTAAGCCCATAATGATTTTTCAAGAGGAAGAACCCTAGAAGATGGTCAATCAGAAGGGCAAACATGGAAGACATAGGAAGTAGGAGGACAGGGAACAGGACAGGATTCTACCACAGACAGCCTCTGAAAGATTAAGGTATCAAAGCAGAGGCTGAGACTCATAGTCAAACTTTGGGCAGAGAGGAAATTTTATGATAAAAGAGGGAGATAAAAAGACCTGGAGGGGACAGGACCTCCACAAGGAAACCAACAGAGCCAAAAGCAAACAAACAAAATCAAAAACAAAAACAAAAAAATCCTGGGCCCAGAGGGCCCTACAGAAACTGATACCCCAACCAAAGACCATTCATGAGATGACCTAAAACCCCTGCTCAGATGTAGTCCATAGAATGAGTACCCAAATAGGGTCCCTAGTAAGAGGAACAGTGGCTATCTCTGGCATAAACTCAGTGGCAGGCTCTCTGATCACCTCCCCTGGGGTGGGGGTGTCGGCTTACCATCCCACAAAAGAAGACAATGCAGCCAATCCTGATGAGATCTGATACACTAGGGTCAGATTGAAGGGGAGGAGGACCTCCCATATCAGTGGACTAGGAGAGGGGCACAAGGGGAGAAGAGGGAGGAAGGATGGGATTGGGAGAAGGTAAGGGAGGATGCCACAGCCAGTATTCAAAGTGAAAAAATAGTAATAAATAATAAGTAAATAAATAAAGTAATAATAAAGAAGAAGTTCAAGGTCATCCCCAGATACAGAGCAAGTGTGTGGTCAGGTGAGCAAGAGTGACAAGGAAGGGAAAGAGAGAGAGAAAGAGCTTAAAAATTCATATTTTCTGAACCAAAAATAAAAATATTAAATAAAATAATACACACAAAAAAGAAAATTAGAGCCTGTTAAAAAAAAAGTTCAGTAAAGCAACAAGATAAAAAAAAACATTAAAAGTAAGCTATGTTGTTATATTTTTTTAAAAATCTGAAATGGAAGACAAAATCAACTGATACTCCAACCAAGGACCATGCATGGAGATAACCTAGAACCCCTGCACAGATGTAGTCCATGGCAGCTCAGTCTCCAAGTGGGTTTCCCTAGTAAGAGAAACAGGGACTGTTCCTGCCATGAACTCAACGGCTGGTTCTTTGACCTCCCCCTTACCCCTACAAGGGAGGAGCAGCCTTGCTAGGCCACAGAGGAGGACAGTACAGCCAGTCCTGATGAGACCTGCTAAACTAGGGTCAGATGGAAGGGGAGGAGGACCTCCCCTATCAGTGGACTGGAAGAGGGGCAGGGAAGGACATGAGTGAGGAAGGATGGAATTGGGAGGGGGTTTTAGCTGGGATACAATGTGAATAAATTGTAATAAATAAAAAAATACAAGAGAATTTAAGATGATTAAAATATGAGAATTATCTCAACAAAATAGGTCGGTCTCTTTCTCTCACACACAGTACATATTATAAAATTTTGAGTAATGACATTAGAGGGAGTGACTCTTTCTTATACAATATCCTTATTTTGAAGGGCTGAAGGGAGCTTCCCTGCTCTTCTGCCATTTGAGGAGGCAGCAGCAACTGCCAGCTGCTGCATCAGCCTGCACAGGCACTAAACTAGCTGACACTTCCATCCTGGATTTCTCAGCCTGCAAGCTATGAGAAATTTGTTGTTTTAAGTTGTACATTACCTAATCTGAAGTCTCTCTAGAACAGCCTGAGTAGACTGTAATATCCTTCCAACAGTATGCTTTATGACTGCTTTCACGTTCTCCATTTACCCTGACAAAAGTGATGGGGGCATTCTTAGTTCCATGATGCTAGACCCACACACAAAATCCCCCCAACAAAACAAGAAAGAATATTACTCTGAATAGTAGGATTATATACTGAGAGAACACCACAGTGTTTTCCTTAAGCTAAAATAAGCTCTGCAGTTGATTAGTCTGGCTGGCTTATATCATAGTGGCAGTAGGTAAAAACAGGATGGATAACTTTCTTCAAATGATTAATCTTAGCTGCCAAAGAGAAAAAAGTGCTGAGCAAGAAACAAGAAAAAAATATGTCTAAAAATGAAAAGGCCCCTGGCATGGAGGAGTGGGTGTTACTAATGTTCTTAGGTGTGATAGGGGACTGTAGGGACAAATTTCCTAGAACATCTTCAAAGCGTCTCCTCTTTTATTTTCAGTCACAACCTTAAGATACACAAGAGAATGCCAAGCATTTCTTCCTTCTGCCGCTGTTTCTGGACATGAAACTTTTCACAGGCTTCATGTCCATGAGCTACGTCTGCCCCGAGACATTTCTGTCATCTTCCTTCTCACGTTGTGGCCTAAGTGTGTGCGTACTCAGTAACATTCTCATCACCTACAGAACTTACCTAAATGAAATTTGCATATCCCACATGATGAAGTCCAATTATCTGATGTATTTCATGAATAGAGAAACAAAGATAGGATCATCCACATGTCGTTTCCCCAGACTTTTTATTCCTCTCTCTTTATTTCTGTTCTAAACAGACAGTAGTGCGGGTGGTATGCTCTGATTTACTCTAAATTTTGAAGGATATCAAAATATGTTTGTGGCTGAAGCTGAAGAGAAATGATCACAGTGAATTGGCGGCAGCATAGAGTCACTGATTACGAATCACTGGGCATTGTTTGTAGTAGGTAAGACTGAAGCCTTAAATCAGAGAAAAGACTGGAGTAAGGTACCCGTCATCGCCTCACACTGCTCCTCAAAGGCTATTGAGGATCCTTGACAAATGTTTTCTGCTCTTTGGGAAGACAGCGCCAAATTACCACATTGAACAATCCAGCCTGCCAACGCAGGGTAAACTAGCCCTTGTGCACGGATGCCAAGAGAGAGATAGATAAAGAGGTGACCTGGTAAGCAACCCAGTGGTCAGGTGGGTCCAGAAGCTTTGGGCTTAATAACACCTAATAGCAAGCCAGTCTGTCACTTTGGAGCCTTCAGTAAATTCTTGCTGAGTGCTACAGCCTGTTCTCTGCAGCACCATTAAGCACCGAGAGGGAACGCTTGTCTCACATTTGAGCTGGAGGCTAAATTGAGTGTGATGGCTGTGATTGCCAGCAGAAGAAAACGCTTTCATATGAGTGATGGTGTCACTAATTGGAAGGAAGCGGAAATCTGATGCTGTGAGGCAAGGAGCATGTCAGAGAAGGATGCACATCCTGAAAACCGAGACAAAGGCAAAAAGGGGTTATTCCATCAGAGAGGCACAAACAAACGGGAACTTGAGCACAGTGATTAGTAGAAACAGCTTGGTCTGTAGTCACAGGTATGGGAGATTCCCTCTTTAATTCTTACCATGAGTTTGTGAAGTGATAATTACCATACCCACCCCAAGGACAAGGAAATTGTGATTCATAAAAGGCAATTTGGCAAATACTCTGTAGCTATGAAGTCTCAAAATTAAGATGCAAATTTCAATTTTCTTTACCTCAGTGCTAGAGGATTCACCAATTCAAATAATTTAACACCTAGCCCTCTCATTGCTACTTGTGCTGGTGACTGGACGCTGGAGACTATTGTTAATTAAAAATTACACAGGAATATGAGTACACTGGATTTCCAAGTTCTCTGTACATTGAGCCTCTCGGGAGGTTATGTTAAAACTTGAGTCTTACCCTAAGACATTTGATGTAACTGGTTTGGTATGCAATCTAGACAGTTGAGTTTTAAGAATTCTTCTAGGTAATTTTAAATTTAACAGGCAGGCTCTCTGATCATCTCCTCCTGGAAGGTGTAGTCTTGCCAGACCACAGAGAAAGACAATGCAGCCAGTCCTCATAAGACCTGGTAGGGTAGGGGAGGAGGACTTCCCCTATCAGTGCGCTAGGGGAGAGGCATAGGGAGAGAAGAGGGATGGAGGGTGGAATTAGAATGGAGGGGGCCACAGCTGGGATACAAAGTGAGTACATTTTAATAAATAATAATAATTGATAAAAATGGAAAATATAAAATAAAAACCAATTTCTATTTTGGAAAACTTTTTGGTTCAACACTATGGTTTATCTTCCAGGAGATATGCTCCTTTCCACCTTACTTTTGAGTCAAAGTAGCTTTAAAAATCCGGGTCGAAAGTATTTGGTCCCATGTAACTACTGCAAATATTTCGTCACAATCCATGTCTTGCTGATGTTAACTTTTAAGTGGTATCTGCTAATGAACAGGCTTTTAACATTTTCATGAGATCCAACTAGCAATTGTTCATTCCTAGTTAGTATTTTCTTGTCATATTTAAGATATATTTGCCATCTTCTAGGCTTTTCTCTTCAAATGATACATTTTTTTTTTAGGTTATGAAGAAACTACTGCAATTACTCTCATTTGACAGAGGCACATCCTGGTTAACTTATTTTCCAACAGCAAGAAGCTGAACTGGGTTGCCTGCTCTTTGTTCACTTCCCCCTCACCTGACTGCCTTACCAGGACACAGCAGAAGAGAATCTAGAGAGTCCTGATGGGACTGGATAGGCTAGGGTCAGCTATTAGGGGAGGAGGACTCGCCCTTTTCAGTGGACTACAGCAGGAAGATAGTGGGGTAGGGGTGGAACCGGGAGGAGATGAGGGAGGGAATTGTAAAAAGTAATCAAATAACAATAAAAAGAAACTGAACTCATAAAATATTCAGGATCACAGAGTTGGGCCTCTACCGACTATGTCAGAGAAGTGTACCCAATGTGTAATTCTCTTCGATTTTCAAACGCGTTTTAAATGCACTTCTATAAATATTGCTCTTGCCTTCCTGTACCATGGAGAACAAATCTGGGTATGCATGTACAATAAACAGCTGTTGATAAGATTTAATCTTTAAAAAGAAATTAACTTTTGTATTTTAGTTCTTAATTGTTTCATGCAATGATTTTGGAAGTATACTAGAGTTATCTAAGCCTGAGGTTTTATTTTCTGTTTATTAATCGAAATATCTCCTTAAAATATTTTATATTGGGCTGGATTTGATAGGCATGTATGGTCCTAAATAGTAATGTTTATTTGTAGCTGTGCCTAGAATTCAGTAAACATTTTAGGAACCTTGCCACAGAGGCTGACTTTCTGTCCGAGTAATTTTTTTTTTTTTTCTTTTTAACCCTTTGGATAGTGGAGTTACCGGATTAAAAACTGAACCTTTTGCCAGATTGGAGAGTAAGCAAAGTTGACTCACTGATGTAATTATTTTCCCATGCAGTACATGGAATAGGTTATACTTGAAATTTATTATGTGGAATTTAAATTTAACTGGAGAATTTGTATGCTCATATGCAAAATCAGGTAACTTTCATTAGGGGTCTAGGTATATGTCTATATAGGAAGATACCATTCACATATTAATTTAAAACCTCATATCTTTATGGTGGCTATTTCATATTATCATCATGGATGTATAGTTTGTCACACACACACACACACACACACACACATACATACACGCACATACACACCTTCTACCTAAGAGAATGAGCTTGCATTTGTAACAATACTTAAATGTGTTCAAGAATATTTCACACCAAGTCTAGTAGGAAAAATAAAATGCCATATTACAGTACATTAGTATTAGGAACGAGGACTAGAAAGGAAAATGAAAATAACCAAATTTTCCACATTATAGCACATTTAAGTTTAAAATCATGGATGGAACCCTAATTAAATGCCAGGAGGTATTCTAACTTAATGTTGAGTTTGCAAATTTAACTATACACAAGAAAGGCAATTTAGACACTAAAAATTCCCCAGCAGCATTAACTCAACTCCATCATACATTGTGCATAATAAAGTTAACATTTAGAAACCAGGGTTTGTGTTCTAAGCACAAAATATGTGCATAATTAACATTTTCCACATTCAAAAAACTCACTTCAAAGGTTCAATATTCTCTTTACAGAAACAATTAGTCTTAGAGTTAAAATGCCTGTTAAAACAAGATTACCTTACAGTCTTTCCTTAAGGTCAACTTGGGTTGCATTTTGTTTCAGCAGTACCAAAAGCAATTTTTAAAAAAGGAAATTTAAGTTTTAAGTTTTAAGTAAGGAATAAAACACAATCACCACATAAAATTATTTTGAATATGCTCTTTTTATATTACTCTCAAAATATGCCAATAGGTTAATTAGTATCTACTATTCTAGTTTCTAATAGTTAAGCATTATTTGTGTTTCTATGAATATGCATACATATGCATACATGTTTGTATACACAAGTACGGGTATGAACATACTATACTATGTGTAGGTTTGAGGGAAACCTAAGCTGTCTGCTAGATATCCCCATGTCATAATGTTGAAGATTATGACATTTATTTATTCTGTGATCATATGCAGGTTATATTGCTATTTTGACCGCAGCTTCTTTATTTATGGTGTTGAGTCTATAGTTGGCTCATAAAGATAACATAAGAATTAAATAAGTTAATACTTAAAATGACTTAGAGTAACCCATTGTACTTGATAAAGAGTTAGCTAAAACCCTCAGTATTCACAAATAAATATAATCCACGTGAATAAAAAAGGCATTTCATGTTATCCTTCATCCAAATTCTACAATTGGGATATTAAGATATAAGAAAAAATTGACAATCCTAGACCACAATATTGTTTCAAAGCATTACTACATATGGGCTAAAATTATGAATTTCTACTGTTGCCAGTGAAGCTGTGAAAGGCGTTGCTAAACTTATTGGTAATCACGATATAAAATTGACTTGAAAATTATATAGTATTATACAACTGCAATGATAAATGAATAGAAAAAAAAAAGACTGGCAAAGGTAACAGGCACTGTTAAGGGTCTTTGGCTCATGGAATTATCAGTCACTGCTAGAATAAATACCAATCCCTTCAACCATTTTGGACAACTTTTTGGCAACTATTACCTTCTAAATTGATGTGTATAACCTATAATTTAGCAATTCTAGAAATTCATGTGCATGGGCACCAAAGGAAATTACATGGTAATCCTACTGGCTTTATTCATATAACAAGAACTTGGAACAAATCCAAATTGCTATCATCAGAGTGGAGAAACTGTGGAGTGTTTGTAAAGTAGATTTTAAAAAGGGCAATAAGAATTGAGGTGTGACATTTGTCCCCAGAGACGTGTATGTAATGAAAGAATATGCATGTTGTGATTTCAATCATAGGCATCTTAAAACTCTTACTATCTTGGTTTTAGAAGTTTAAGTAACTATTTTTTTTTTTTTGGAAGAAGAAAGTAGGGCTTCATGAGAGCTATCAGCGTCATATCTTTTTCTGGTGTTAGTTAGCACTCTCCTGGTTAGTTGTTGGCAACTTTACACAAACTAGAGTCACCTGAGAAAGCTCTGTTATCTGATTGGTCTATGGGGAATTTTCTTGCTTGCCCAGTGCACGTGGGTGGCACCATCCCTGGAAAGATGAGGCTTTGGTAGTACAAGACATGTAGCTGTGCAAACCAGGGGAAGCAAGCCAGTAAAGATTGTTCCTAGGAGGTCTCTGCTTTAGTTCCTGTCCCTAGTTTCCTGTCTTGGGATCCTGCCTTATCTCCCCTCATAAATAAATCCTTTCCTTTCCCACATCACTTTTGGTCAATGTTTTATTACTGACCATACCAGGACACATGATTCCTTGAAATGAGTATCTTTCAACTAAATTTCTTAAAACTAAGATCAACTTCAAAATGTTTTAAGATTCCTGATTCCCATACACTTAAAAGATTATGATTTGTGGCTTTCTAGCACCCTGTAGGGATTTTTAAAAAATCAATGTCCACTTAAGAAAAAATAAACTCTCATTCTAACTATATCAGTTTTTAAAAATACAATTCATTATAATTATAAGTTTATATAATACTTTTATTAAAACTATGGCAACAAAGAAATTAGAGATTCAATGGTGTATTGTATTAATGTAACCCAGGAGCCTTTTATGATAGAGCATTGAGAATTAGAATTGAGAAGTGATAGATATAGGAATGTGTTTGTTGGAGGCAATAGCAATTAGAAACAAGTTAGATGGGGATCAGATGCTTAGCTCAAGCTGGTTCTTTGGGAAACAAGACTAAAACAAATTACTCACAAAAGGTTATAAGAAGTCAAGGGAGATGAAAATGAAGCTTATTTCAAAGTCTTCCATGGTAAGTAGAAAAATATTGACAACATGATCATTTAAGTTGTGTTAATGATAAATCAAAATTACTTCATTTTGTGTTTCAGGATACAACTAATAAATGTTTAAAAGTGATATGAACAATATAAATGTAGTATTTGCGTCATATGTGCACATATGTATCAGAGATCGCTATCAACGTTGAAAAAATGCTGACTTTTTATACTCTAACAACCCATTCTGAATACATAATAAACACTATTAGTTAGTAACTGTTCCAACTCAGGGAGAGAGGTGGTAGCTTGAAAACCTTGAAAATGAGGATGAGTTCACCTAGTAAATCCTACAAAAGTTGGTAGATAATCGATGCCCTGTGGGAGATCGGAGTTTATACCAACACAACCTGGGAAAACAGCCATCTCTCCATGCTAAATTCATAGACCCTGGCTTTTACTGCCAACACCCATCAGCACATAGGCCAAGGTCATGGCAAAGCCAAGGAATTAGGAAGAAGTCAGGAGAATGGGTGAAGAGCTCCAAAATATACCAAGAGCAGAATGAAAGGACAATAAAGAGATAGCAATAGGCTTCTTCATTTATGCTCATTTTATTTTGTTTTTCTAATGTTAATTTATTGAAAATTTCTCTAACTCATTTAACAAAGGATTATTCACATTAAGTGTAGGAAAATTGCCAAGGACAATAGCACTTTGGCTTCACTATTACCTCCTTGTCTTATTAAAATAAACAATTTTTTAATCTAAAAAAATGTAGTATTTGTCAAATTTTAACCCCTAACTTTAAGGTGAAAGATTATTAATTAAGGAATACATAATTAATCATGTAAATAAAGAAGTCATGTATATTATGATCACAGGAGAGTGTTAAGACTAATTGGGAATTCCATTAAAAAAGATGAGTCATAATCAGATAGAACTGCCCTCTGGATCATTGGAAACAGATCATGTTTGAGATTGATAGAGACCAATGTTAGTATCTCCTGGGCAGTGCTAGAGGAATAAGCCTTCATTTTGGAGGTGAAGTTGCTCCATTTGATCCAAAAAAAAAAAGCAAAGTGTATACTTATGGCCTAGGGTCTAATGTCAAGATGAGAATTATTAACTCATACTCAAGTTAAACTGAAGCTGTCATTTTGTGATTAAGGCGCCCATTATTGGAAATGTCCTAAACCATAACTTGCATACATTCACGCAGTGATGCACTGATGACAGAAGGCTCTGCATACATGAACACAGTCCATGCAGTACAATCCCCTCAGGTACTCTAAAGCTGCAGATCACGTATGTGTTCCTGAGAGCTACAGTCTTCTACTGAGATTCATTTCTACTAGTTTCTCATAATAAAAGATAATCAGACTAAATCTGTAAAGTTCATTTTGCTCATGACTCCCTTATTTAATAAACACGTATTCCTTTACAAAGAAGTATTCACACCGTAAGATAATTTAATGCAGGTTGTAGATCCCCAGATCAGTTTTCATTTTATTTTATACTCCTTACTTATCAGCTCAAGTTCATTTTTTTTCTAACTTTTGTTCAATTGAACTTCTGAAATTCTCCATGTAGCGTGCAACTTCTTATTTCCTGTATGGGTAACATCTTAATCATCATCATCATATGGTATAATTATTCAAAAGTCATTACCGAAAAATCAAAAGACATATTTGAATTCTAGACAAGTACAATATGTATTACTTGAGTTGAATTCTAGACAAGTACAATAAGTACCACTTCTTTGTGGCAGTGGTTGTGAAAGCTGGGCTTTCTTTTGAACTCCATTGATCATAAGTGCCATAGAAAGCAGAAATGACTAGTCCTGGGATATATTTATCTCACCAAATCATTTAGAAGAAGCTTAAAAAAAATTGTTCTGGGAAGGAGGCACTTTCTAACCTGAGATGTCTCCCGTTTTTCTTCTGTTTTAAGCTATGGCAGATAATTTTACTATTTAATATGTAATTGTGTTGCTATACAAAAAATAAAATACTGTTTAAAATAACTTTCAAAATTCTCAATCTGTGGCTTTTTCTGGCCATGACAGAAATTATAAAGGATGAAGGCAAGAGCATGTAAGAAGCTGGTTTGTTTTGCTATATTCCTTATATAATATTTTCCTACAAAAATGCTGTTGTAGAGAGAAATTTTTGCTCTTTTCTATGGACTCATCACAAACACTGATCAAAAAATGTAAACATAGACATAAGTACTTCTTCCCCCCCTTGGTTCCTTAAGTATGATGATGAACCTAAGAACAAACACTTTTTAATCTAACGAACAAGCAGGCAGAAAGAGAAATTTCTTTATGTTAAAGGTTCACTTGGTCTACAGAAATAATTTTCAGTTCTAAAAGAAATGAAACAAATACCTTTGTTCGCAAGTGGATTTTTAATTCAGATATTAAGGATGAATATATTCCTCTGTACTTGGTAGAAGTTTTTTATCTATTAAGAAATTACAACTGGTAATTTAGTATGTTAGATATATATTATTAGGCCCATCCTGAGGAGGCCTGTGTGGCACGGGACCAGCTTTTGGCTTGGAAATCTTCAGTCTGCTAACACCTGAGTCAACCAAAAGGCTAGAGGCCAACTTAAGAACATAAGCAACAAAACTCAGGGCAAGATGGCACCACCGGAAAACAACAGTTCTACCATACAAGCCCTGGAGAAATTATCAGACCCACGCTGAAAAAAATAAATTAAACGTGAGGTTATGAAAATGATAGAGGCCTTAAAGGAAGAAAATAAGGCTCTCAAGGTAGAACCGGAAAGCACAAGCAAACAGGTAAAAGAATTGAACATAGCCCTTAAAAAATTAAAGAAGTACAGAAAAATACAATCAAACAGGTGAAGGAAATAAATAAAACTGTCCAAGAAAATTAACTCAAAAAAATCAGTAGCCCTCCTGTATACAAAAGACAAAAGGGATGAGAAAGAAATTAGGGAAACAACACCCTTCACAATAGCCACAAATGACATAAAGTACCTTGGTATAACCCTAACCAAGCAAGTCAAAGACCTGTATGAAAAAAATTTCAACTCTCTGAAGAAAAAATTAGAAGAAGATATCAGAAGGTGGAAAGATCTTCTGTGCTCATATCTTGGCAGGATTAACACAGTAAAAATGGCCATCTTACCAAAAGCAATCTACAGATTCAATGCAGTTCCCATCAAATTACCAACAAAATTCTTTACAGACCTGGAAATATACTCGCTTATATAGACCTACAAGATATGGTAAACATAATGAAATCTACACACCTAAAGAAGATAATCAAGAAAGTGGACACAGGCGAAGGTGATTAATCCTCATTTAGAAAGACAAATGAGATGTGCATTGAATGTATGACAGGAGTCTACTGCAAAAGGCATCTGAAAGACTCTACCTAGCAGTGTTTCAAAGCAGACACTAAGACTCATAACCAAACCCTCGGCAGAGTGCAGGGAATCATATGAAAGAAGGGGAGTTAGTATGATATGGAAAGGATAGGAACTCTACAAGGACCAAATATATCTGGGCACAGGGTCTTTTCTGAGACTGACACTCAACCAAGGACCATCTATGGATATAACCTAGAACTTCTGCTCGGATGTGGCCCCTGGTAGCTCAGTAACCAAGTGGTTTTCCAAAGTAAGGGGAACAAGGACTATTTCTAACAGGATCTCAAGGGCAGGCTCTTTGACCTCCCTCCCCACCCCAGGGGAGGAGCAGTCCTGTTAGGCCACAGAGGAGGACTTTGCAGCCAGCCTTGAAGATACCTGATAAAACAGGGTCAGATGAAAGGGGAGGAGGTCCTCCCCTATCAGTGGACTTGGAAAGGGGAAAGGAGGAGACCAGGGAGGGAGTTGGGGAGGGGGAGGGAATGAGGGAGCGGGATACAGCTGGGACACAGAGTTAACAAATTGTAACTAAAAAGAAAAATAAAAATTTAAAAAAAAAAGAAAAGAAAAATTCTCAACTTCATATGAAATAACAAGAAGCCCAGAATTGCTAAAACAATCCTCTACAATAAAAGATCTTCTGGAGGTATCTCCAGTCCTGATCTCAAGCTGTACTATAGAGCAACAGTAATAAAAACTGCATGGTACTGGTATACAAACAGAATGGTGGATCAATGGAACCGAACAGAAGACCCAGAAATAAACCCACACACTTATGGATACCTGATCTTTGACAAAGATGCCAAAACCATATAATGGAAAAAAGATAGCATCTTCAACAAATGGTGCTGGTCCAACTGGATGTCTACATGTAGAAAAATGAAAATAGCTCCATACTTATCACCCTGCACAAAACTAAAGTCTAAGTGGATCAAAGACCTCAACATAAAACCAGACACATTAAATCTGTTAGAAGAAAAAGTGGAGAAGACCCTAGAACTCATTGGTACAGGAGACAACTTCCTAAACAGAACACCAAGAGCAAAGGCTCTAAGAGCAACAATCAATAAATGGGACCTCAAGAAACTGAAAAGCTTCTGTAAAGCAAAGGACACTGTCATCAAAACAAAACAAATTCCTACAGATCGGGAAAGAATCTTCACCAACCCTTTATCTGACAGAGGGCTAATATCCAGTATATATAAAGAACTAAAGAAGCTGAAAAGCAGCAAACCAAGTAGTCCAATTAATAAATGGAGAACAGAGCTACACAGAGAATTCTTTGTAGAGGAATATCGAATGACAGAGAAACACTTAAAGAAATGCTCAACCTCATTAGCCATCAGGGAAATGCAAATCAAAACAAACCTTATACCCATTAGAATGGCCAAGATCAAAAACTCAAGGGACAACACATGCTGGAGAGGTTGTGGAAAAAGAGGAACCCTTCTCCACTGCTGGTGGTAATGTAAACTTGTACAACCACTCTGGAAATCATTTTGGCTCTTTCTCGGACAACTAGGAATAGCGCTTCCTCAAGATCCAGCCATACTACTCGCTGGCATATATCCAAAATAAGCTCAAGTACACAATAAAGACATTTGCTCAACCATGATTGTAGCAGCTTTACTTGTAATAACCAGAAGCTGGAAACAACCCAGATGCCCCTCAACTGAATAATGTATACAGAAATTGTGGTACATCTACACAATTATATTTTCAGCAATGAAATACAAGGAAATCATGAAATTTTGCAGGTAAATGGTGGGAACTGGAAAGGTTCATCCTGAGTGAGCTGTCCCAGAAACAGACACTCATGATATATATTCACTCATATAGACATATAATATAGGATAAACCTACTAAAATCTGTACATCTAAAGAAACTAATCAAGAGGGAGGACTCTGACTAAAATGCTCAATCCCCATCCCAAGCAAAGAGGATGGACATGAGAAGAAGAAGAAAACAGGAAACAAGTTAGGAGCCTGCCACAGAGGGCCTCTGAAAGGCTCTGTCCTGCAGACTATCAAAGCAGACGCTGAGACCTATGGCCAACTGTTGGGCAGAGTGCATGGAATCTTATGAAAGAAATGGGAAATAGTAAGATCTGGAGAGGACAGGAACTCTACAAGGAGAGCAACAGAACCAGAAAATTTGAACATCGGGGTCTTTGCAGAGACTCATACTCCAACCAAGTACCATGCATGGAGATAACCTAGAACCCTTGCACAGATGTAGCCCATGGCAGTTTAGTGTCCATGTGGGTTCCATAGTAATTGGAAGAGGGACTGCCTCTGACATAAACTTATTAGCCTGCTCTTTGATCACCTCCCCCTGAGGGGGGAGCAGCCTTACCAGGCCACAGAAGATGACAATGCAGCCACTCTTGATGAGATCTGATAGACTAAGATCAGAAGGAAGGAGAGGGGGCTTCCTCTATCAGTGGACTTGGGGAGGGGTATGTGTGAAGAAAGGAAAGGGAAGGTGGAATTAGGAGGGGTTTATGGGGGGATACAAAGTGAATTAAGTGTAACTAATAAAAGTTAAAAAAATAAAGAGTGGAGAAAAAGAAACCAATAAAATTAAAGATGTATAGGAAAATACAATCAAACAGGTGAAGGAAATAAAACTGTTCAAGACCTTGAAACTATAAATAAACTGGAACTGGAAGCAATAAAAAAAAGACTTCCTGAAGCAATTCTGGAGATTGAAATCCTAGGAAAGCGGACAGGAATTATAGACAAAAGCATCACCAACATAATAGAAGAGATGGAAGAGAGAATCTCAGCAGAAGAAGAGATTATTGAAGAAATTGATACACCAGTCAAAGAAAATGATAAAACTAAAATGCTCCAGACACAGAACATCCACAAAATCTGGGACACTTTGAAAAGACCAAACCTAAAAATAATAGGAATGGAAGAAAAAGAATATTCTCAACTCCAAGGCCCAGAAAATATTTTCCACAAAACCATAGAAGAAAATTTCCCAGACCTAAAAAAAGAGAGGCCTACAAACATACAAGAAACTTAAAGAAAACCCAATAGATTGGACCGAAAATTAAATCACCCCTCCACATAATAATCAAAACACAAAATGTACAGGACAAAGAGAGAACATCAAAAGCTGCAAGGGAAAAAGGTCAAGTCACATATAAGGACAAACCTATCAGAATTATACATGATTTCTCATCAGAAACTCTCAATGCCAGAAGGGCCTTCACAAATATCTTACAGACAACAAAAGACCAGAGATATCAGCCCCAACTACTATGCACAGCAAAACTTTTAAACACCGTAGTAGGAGACAACAAGATATTCCATGAAGAAACAAAATTTAAACAAAACCTATCCACAAATCCAATTTTACAGAAGAGACTAGAAGGAAAGCTCCAGCTGAAGGAGGCCAACTATACACAGAAAAAATACAAATAATAAATAACCCCACATCAGCAAAACCAAAAGAAACTCTGGAGAGATCAAGGATATAAGGCTTAGACCCAGACATAATAAAGGCTATATACAGCAAGACAATAGCCAACATCAAATTAAAGGCAGAAAAACTCAAAAAGCAATTCCACTAAAATCAGTGACAAGAAAAGGCTGCCCACTTTCTCCAGACCTCTTCAATATTGTACTTGAAGTACTAGCTAGAACAATAAGAAAACTAAAGGAGATCAAGGGGCTACAAATTAGTAAGGAAGAAGATAAAGTACTACTAATTGCAGATGATATGATAGTATAAATAAATTACTTCAAAAATTCCACCAAAGAACTCCTACAGCTGAAAAATAACTATATATAGCAAATTGACTGGTTACAAGATTAATTAAAAAACTTAGTATTCCTCTGATACAAAAAACAATAAATTGGCTGAGAAAAAAATTAGGGATATTATACACTTTCATTACAGCCACAAAAACATAAAGTATCTTCGTGTAACTCTAACCAAGCAAGTGAAAGACCTGTATGACAGGAACTTCAAGTCTCTGAATAAAGAAATTAAAGAAGATATCAGAAGATGGGAAGATCTGCCATACTCTTGCATCAGTAGAATTAACATAGTAAAATGGCTGTCTTACCCCCAAAAATCTACAGATTCAGTGCAACCCCCATAAAAATACTAACACAATTCTTTACAGACATTGAAAAAACAATTCTAAACTTCATATGGAAAAACACAAAACCCAGAATAGCTAAAACAATCCTGCACAATGAAAGAACTTCAATAGGTATCTTTTTATCTGACCTCAAGCTATACTACAGAGCAATGGTAATAGAAACTGCATGGTACTGCCAGAGAAATAGATTACTTGATCAATAGAATCTAATCAAATGACCAGAAACAAGTCCACATAACTACAATCATTTAATTTTTGACAGAGAAGCAAAAACCATACCATAGAAAAAAGACAGCATCTTCAACCAATGCTACTGGTCTAACTGGATGTCTACATGTAGAAAAATGCAGACAGACCCACATTTATCTCCCTGTACAACAATCAAATCCAAGTGTATCAAAGGCATCAATATAACACCAGATACACTAAAACCTTTAGAGGAGAGAGTGGGGAAGAGTCTTGAACTAATTGGCACAGGAGGAAAGTTCCTGAACAAAACAACGACAGCTCATGTTCTAAGATCAACAATTAATAAATGGGACCTCTTTAAACTGAGAAGCTTCTGTAAGGCAAAGGACACTGTCAATAAAATGAAACAACAGTTTACAGAATGGGAAAATATCTTCACCAATCTTACATCTTACAAAGAGTTAATATCCAAAATATATAATGAACTCAAGAAATAAAACACCGGCACAGGGGTCTTTTCTGAAACTGATACTCCAGCCAAGGACCACTTATGGAGATGGCCTGAAACCCCTGCACAGAGGTAGCCTATGGCAGTTCAGTATCCAAGTGGGCTCTATAGTAATGGAGACAGGGACTGTCTCTGACAGGAACTGATTGGCCTGCTCTTTGATCACTTCCCCCTGAGGGGGAAGCAGCCCTGCCAGGCCACAGAAGAAGACAATGCAGCTAGTCCTGATGAGAACTGATATTCTAGGATCAGAGGGAAGGGGAAGAGAACCTCCCTTATCAGTGAACTGGGAGAGGAACATGGATGGAGAAGAGGGAAGGTGGAATTGGGAGGGGAGAGGGGAAGGAGGTACAGGGGGGATACACAGTGAATAAACTGTAATTGATAAAAATTTTTTAAAATTTTTTTAAGTTTCTATTAATTACACTTTATTCATTTTGTATCCCCCCATATGCCCCTCCCTCCTCCCCTCCCAATCCCACCCTCCCTCCCCTTTCTGCATGCATGCCACTCCCCAAGTCCACTGATAGGGGAGATTCTCCTCTCCTTTCTGATCTTAGTCTATCAGTTCTCATCAAAATTGGCTGCATTGTCCTCTACCGTGGCCTGGTAAGGCTGCTCCCCCCTCAAGGGGAGGTGATCAAAGAGCAGGCCAATCAGATTATGTGTTTATTTGTGTTTTTTAAAATTAAAAAAAAATTAAAAAACACAAATAAACAAAATAACCCAATTAAAAATGGGGAACAGAAAAAAAGTTCTCAACAGAGGAATATCTAATGGCTGAGAAGCACTTACAGAAATGATCAACTTCCTTAGTCATCAGGGAAATGCAAATTAAAACAACTCTCAGATGCCATTTCACACAAGTCAGAATGGCTAAGATCAAAATCTCAAGTGACAGCACATGCTGGTGAGGGTTTGGAGAAAGGGGAACCCTCCTCCATTGCTGGTAGAAACTTGTACTATCACCTTGGAAATCAATCTGGCTCTTTCTCAGAAAATTGGAAATAGTTCTACCTCAAGAGCCAGCTATACCTCTCCTGGGTATATACCCAAAAGACATTCCACCATATAACAAGGATATTTGCCCAACTATGTACATAGCAGCTTTACTCACATAGCTAGAATCTGGAAACAACCTAGATATCCCTTATTGGAAGAAGCGGTAAAGAAACCGTGGCACATTTACACAATGGAATACTACTCAGCTAATAAAACCTGTTAATTTTGCAGGCAAAATAATGGAACTTGAGAGATCATCCTGATTGAGGTAACGCAGACCCAGAAAGACACACATGGTATGTAATCAATTATAAGTGATTATAGCCATAAAGTAAAGGATAATCGTACTACCAGGCACAGACTCAAAGAAAATAAGTAACAGATAGGATCCAAGGGAGACAGAATAGACAGAGGTAGTGGCTGAAGAGAGGGAACAAGGCAGGGAAGGGAGTGCAGAGAGTAAGTGGGTAGAGAACAGACCTGGAGAGAGCAAGGGTGAGAGGGCAGAAGAAACACTGAGAGAGGAGATATCTCTTTGACAAGCTGGAGATCTAAGGCCAAATAGGTTCTTGAGAGCATATGAGGGGCCCTCAAGCAGAAACTCCTAGTTGCAGAGGCCATAGAGATTTTTGAGGACACCCACTAACTAGACTAGTCTCCTAGCAGAGGGAGGGAACACCAACCCATCCACAGAAGCTTTCACCCAAAATTTACCCAGCTTACAAAATGTACAAGGATAATGACAGAGCAGAGATCTAGGGAATGCCCAACCAATGCCTGACTCAGCCAAAGACCCATGTAATCAGAGAGTGCTCATCACTGACACTCTGAAGGAAGCTCTGCTAAAATTGCAGGCAGAAGTCCGACAGAGTTGTCTTCTGAGAGGCACTAACCAGCAGTGCCTCATAACAGATGCTGAGACACACTGCTAAACATTGCTTGAAAAGTATGGTGTCTTGTGGAAAAGTGGAATGAAAGATGAAAGGACCTGGAGGTAACTGCACCTCCACAAGAAGACCCGCAGAGCCAACTAGCCATTGCCTAGAAAGGCTTGCTAAAACTGAAGTGTAAACCAAAGACCATGCAGGAACGTGACCTAGGATCCTTACAAAGATGGAGCAGATGGGTAGCTTAGGCCTCATTTGGGTCCTCTAGTAAGGGAAGTGGGGACTGCATTGGACAAGGACTCACTTGCCAGGTTTTTGATCACTTCCCCCTGGCAGGACTGCCTTGCCAGGCCACAGGGGAAGAGGAAAAGCTCAGTCCTGATGTAACTCCACAAGGTAGGCTTGATGGGGAAGGGAGATCTCCTTTTCTTAGGAAGGGGACAGGGAATGAGGAAATGGGGGTGGAAATGGGAGGGGAGGAAGAAATGGGGCTTCAACAAAGATGTAAAATGAATTATAAATAAAAAATTAACAATGAAAAAAGAAATATAAAATGAGATCTCTACCATATAATATTTTTAAAATATAAAATTTGTGCTCTAGCCTGCAGGGTATCAAAGCAGATGCTGAGACTCATAGCCAAACTTTAGGCAGAGTGCAGGGAATCTTATGAAAGAAGGGGGAGATAAAAATACCTGGTGGGGACAGGAGCTCCAAAAGGAGAACAACAGAACCAAAACGTCTGGACACAGAGGTGTTTCCTGAGACTGATACTCCAACCAAGGGCCATTCATGGAAATAACCTAGAACCCCTGCACAGATGTAGCCAATGGCAACTCAGTATCCAAGTGGGTTCCCTAGTAATGTGACTGTCTCTGACATGAACTGATTGGCCTGCTCTTTGATCATCTCCCCCTCAGGGGGATGCAGCCTTACCATGCCACAGAGGAAGACAATGCAGCCAGTCCTGATAAGACCTGATAGAATAGCATCAGATAGAAGGAGTGGAGGAACTCTCCTATCAGTGGGGGACTGATATGGATGGAGGATATGAGTGGAGAAGAATGGGGGAGGGAGGATTGGGAGTGGAAAAGGGAGGGAACTATAGGTGCGATAAAAGTGAGTAAACTGTAATTAATAAAATAAATATAAAATATAAAAAGATGTGTTTATTATCTTAATAGAAATTGTAAAACACATTAGAAGAAAATTCATGAGAAAAAAGTTTAGTTATTGTAAGCAGAACAAGACCTAAATCAAAATTAAAAAAAAAAAAGCTCTTCTAAATCAGCATTCTTCAAATGCTTACTTAGAGTGACTGCATGCACTTCTCCTAGGAGCGCTTTAGAAATATTTACTCTCAGTCTTCAACTCAGGATTTTAACTTAAAATAAACTCTAGTGATTTGTGTCACAGCAAGTAGTTTTCAACTCTGCCTGTAATTTAGCATCTTCAGAGGAGTATGCACAAATTTTACTCTAACCAATTGAATCTGGATTCACAAGTGTGGAGGTTCAGAAAACCATTTTTATTTAAAAGCTCCTTAGTGAACCTTATTTATTTCATGAAGGAGGAACTTCTGTCCTTGTAATTGAATCAAAGACTCAGGAATAAACCCACACATCCACAGACACCTGAGTTTTGACAAAAAAGCCAAAACCATACAATGGAAAAAAAAATAGCATCTTCAACAATTGATGCTGGTCTAACTGTTTATCTACATGTAGAAAAAGGCAATTTGATCCATATTTGTCCCCCACACGAAACTAAAGTCCAAGTGGATCAAAGACTTCAACATGAAACCAGACACACTAAGCCCACTAGAAGAAAAAGTGGGGCAGAGCCTTGAACTCATTGGCACAAGAGACAACTTCCTGAATAGAACACCAAGAGCTCAGGCTCTAAGATCAACAATCAATAATTGGACCTCATGAAACTGAAAAGCTTCTGTAAAGCAAATGATATGATCTTCACCAACTCTACATCTGACAGAAGGCCAATAATCAGAATATATAAACAACTCAAGAAATTAAATACCATCAAATCAAATAATCAAATTTAAAAATGGGGTACAGAGCTAAACAGAGAATTCGCAAATGAGGAGTATTGAACAGTGGAGAAACACTTAAAGAAATGCTCAATAGGCTTAGTCATCTAGGAAATACAAATCAAAATAACTCTGAGATTCCATTGCAAACCCATCAGAATGACTAAGATAAAAGCTCAAGTGACCTCTTGTTCAGAGGAAGTCTATAGGCTGCTCAGTTTCCAAGTGGATTCCTTAGTAAGGGGTATAAGGGCTGTCTCTGACATAAACTCTTTGATTGCCTCCCTCTGGGGAGTGCAGCCTTGCCATGCCACAGAGGAAGATGATGCAGCCAGCCTTGATGAGACCTGATAGGCTAGGGTTAGATAGAAGAGGAGGAGGTCCTTCTCTATCTTGGGATTTGGGAAAAGGCTTAGGGGAACAAGGGAGAGGGTGGGTGGAACTGGGAGGAGATGAGGGAGGGGGCTACAGCAGGGGTACAAGGTGAATAAATTATAATAAACAAACAAACAAACAAATAAATAAATAACTCAAGTGACAACACATGCTGGAGAGGATGTGGAGAAAAGTATATATATTTAACTCTTCAACAATTGACCAATGCTTAAATGCAAATATAGTGTCAGAGAAAATATTTACACCACAGATATAGTGGAGATACCTAAAAAGTTAAGAGATCTTTCAAGATAATTAACAGACAACCCAAGCACTTTTATTCTGAGATTCCATAAACAAGAAAGAACCAAGCAACAACACACTTCTAAACAGATAACTTTCATGAATGAGAAGATGGCCATGACTTTGAAGAACACATTCTGATTTTCTAATATTTAGACTGACCAACTAAAGCTAAAGGACTGAGGGCAAGGTGACAGTGTAAGAAAATGTAAACTTTGATGATAATGAAGGGATATAACATTCCCCTTGGAAAGCTATTGAACAATGCTGTCAGCACTCCACACAAATTTGTCTCACAATTTCATCTCTTAGAACATTCACATTACTGTCAAAAAAGGTTTATGAATCCATACTGTGGGAAAACACACAGAACATTAGTAAGAGATTGTAGAAATGTTAATTGTGACTAAATGTGTGCTGAAAAATGTTCAGCAGTAAGAAAACGGAGCAAGCCTATAGTCTAGCCCTATAGTCTATTTACAGTAGATTGTTGAGCTAAAAGAGAAATTTGTAGACGTCTTTTATTTGCCTTACTTTTGCTTTCAGATGTGATTTACATGCAGAGTCTGACAGAAAGCTGGTTTCACTAAAATAATTGCTCTCAGCTAAGGAAGGGAGGTAGAAAGGCAAAGGGGAGCCTTTTAATCTTTGCTATTTACATGGCTTTTCTTCCTTGACCACTTTAAATACACTTTTATTTGGCCTGTGGTTATAGCATAGTGTTAGTTTTTTAGTTAATTACCTAGTTAATTACCTAGGACCTATTAATGTATCCATACAGCATCCATCCATCCACCCATCCATGCATCCATCCATGCATCCACCCAAGCAGCCATCCATCCAAGCATTCATCTATCCAACCATCTAACAGTCCATCCATTCATCTGTCAGTCTTTAAGTTCGGATGCATGTTACCATAAGCCTAATATTGGGAGGATGAGGTGAGAGAATGAGTCCCAGTCTGGGCTGGGCTACAGAATGTCCTGTCTTGTTTTAAAAAGGTTTAAATTTTTTTCTAGTTTAGAATAGGCCTTTTATATCTGGGAAGAAAATGCTTCTGTGGGCATTTACAGAATATAATTTTTAGTTGCAGTGGTTCAAAAAATTAAAAACAACCCTACATATCATCTAAAACTCAAGGCTGTTATAAGCAGAATCATACACGTATCCACTTTCAGATATTTGGTATCATGTAGATGTTGGTCTCATGTTATATAATGACATAAAGCATATAGTGTCTAAAGTAACACTAGTGAAATTTGGCTCTAAGAAAGTTATTATCCAGTAAGAAGTCATCTGTCAGGACTAAAATTACAAAGTTTAAAATACATTCCAGAATTTTCCAGAAAAAGAGTTAAAACAACATAGGATACAAGAGTCATGACAGGGTCTGCATCCTCATTCCCAAGGCTGCAATGTATTTACTCATATTTAGCAATAATGCAAAAATTAGACCACTGGCTCTTGAGAAGGATTAAGAATTTGATGATATATGACGGACTTTCCTATCTCCTACTATTCACAAAGAGAGGAGAGGATGTGGAGAAAGGAGAACCCTCCTTTATTGCTGGTCAAATGTAAACTTGTACAACCACTTTGGAAATCAATCTGGTACTTTTCACAAAAAAAAAAGTTGGGAATAGCACTACCTCAAGATCCAGCTATACCACTCCTGGGCATATACCCAAAAAATGACCCACTGTTCAATTAAGGACATTTGCTCAACTATGTTCATAGCAGCTTTATTCGTAATAGCTAGAATCTGAAAACAACCTAGATGTCCCTCAAAGGAGGAATGGATACAGAAATTGTGGTATATCTACACAATGGAATAGTACTCAACTATTAAAAATAAGGAAATCATGAAATTTGAGGGCAAATGCATAGAACTAGAAAAGATCATCCGTAGTGGTGTAACCCAGAAACAGAAAGACAGGCATGGTATACACTCACTTATAAACAGATGTTAGCTCTATAATACAGGATAGCCATTTATAGATCTAAAGAAGCTAAACACTAAGGAGGACCCTAGGGAGGATGCTTAAATCTCATTCAGAATGGCAATCAGGATAGACACCAGAAGCAGTGGAAGAGAGGGAACAGGAAGAGAGGCTACTGTAGAGGGTCCTCGGAAAGGCTCCACCCAACAGTGGTTTGAAGCAGATGCTGACACTCACAGCCAAACTCTGGGCAGTGCGCAGGGAGTCTTGTGGAAAAAGGGGGTTAGACAGATAGAAGGACATAAAAGGGACAGGAGCCTTACAAAAAGACCAACAAAACTAAAAATCTGATCTCAGGGGGTCCTGCAGCAACTGTTGTACCAACCAAAGATCATGCATGAAGAGGACCCAGACCTGCTCAGATGTAGCCTTTTGGCAGCTCAGTCTTCATGTGGGTTCCCAAGTGAGAGGAGCAAGAGCTGCCTCTGTCATGAACTCAGTTGCGTGCTCTTTGATCACTTGCCCCTGGCGATGGGGCCTTAGGAGCCACAGAGGAAGAGGAGCCACACAGTTCTGATGACACTTGAAAAGCTATGGGCAAATGACAAAAGAGGAGAACTCCTGAATGGACCAGGGGATGGGGATAAGGGAGTAGAGGAAGGGTGGATGGGAATGGGAAAAGTTAAGGAAGGGGGTTTCAATCGGGATATATAATGAATAAAGTGTGAAAAAATTAAAATTAAAATTAAAAAAATAGAAAAGAGAAATGAGAACTTTAATAAACTTAGTTTATAAACAAGAAATCAATATCAAACAAAAGAAAACATCTACCTGATAATTCAATATAGTGTTGAAATAATTTCAGGGTACAAAATTAAATTTTATATTATTAAGCAATATTTAAAGAACATTCTTGTTCAACCTTGAGCATCTGTTATCAGTGAAAACTGATAAACATAAAAGACCATGCAGGGGCCAAGATGGCGACTAGCACACACAGTTTCCGAGCTGTGGAAGAGATAAAGTTCTGAGTTGATGAGTGGAAGAACTTCTGAAGTCAGGGAAACAACGGAGAGACTTTCTAAACAACAGGGAACATCGCAGGAGGTGAAAACCTTGGTCTCGGGTCACCCAGGGACTTGTTTGGGGAAGGGGAGAAACGATCCTTTGATCTCTCGGCACTCCCCTCCCCCAGACCTCCCTCCTCCTCGGCACAGCAGACTCGCCTTTCTCAGCGCAGACCTAACTGCCTGGGGCCTGCAGCCACTGAGGCGGAGCCCCAAGCCCTTTATTGGCAAAGGCCAGCAGTACTGTGTCTCGGAGCCCCAGATTCACGCGGCAGCTGCTGCACCATCCTCCCAGGGCCCGAGTCTGCTAGATGCCATACTAGCTCCACAGGAGCGCCATCACTGACGGTACGGCCCGCCCAATCCCACAGTGACAGAGAATACGCTATATACTCACCAAAACCAGACAGAAACGCCATACAAGCTAGACACACCAGGCGCTGGGCCTCTGAAGCTTGGAGAGCACAGTAAAGAGACCCCAGGACTTCCCAGAAAGCATCTGGACTAGCAACCCAGTCTCCAGTTACAGCGGGACTTTCTAACCTGGCGGCAGAGCAGCACTGAGTTGGCGGGGCACATCAGCCTTCCAGTTTAAGACTAACTAGGGCCAAACCAGAGAACAGAAAGGCTGGTTACCCCGATTCCTACTGACGTGACCACCCTGAAATCTCCAGCTGCAGCAAGACCTCATAACCTGGCAGTGACAGCAGCACGGAACTGGCGGAGCACATCAAAGAAGCAGGGCCAAACCAGAGAGCAGAGACCCCAGATACCCCGATCTCTGCCAAGTGACCTGCCTGTAAGTGAGTGCACCCTTGAGAATCTGCAGCTCCACTGATCCTGGGTCCTTCTAAAACAGAAGCCAGGCATCGAACCCCCTCCCACCCATATACCCACTTTGGAAAATAGAGGGGCACTTGGAACATTGAAGTTCCTGCTCTGTGGGTCTAATTGAGGAGTTAAGGCAGTTAATGCCAGAAATTGCGCTGCGATCATCACTAGCGCCTGTGACATATACATTGCAGAGCCCCTCCCACACACTCAAGGGTTCAACATTAGCCATCACTCTGTCCCTCGAGACACATGCCCACACCCACTTACACACACACACACACATATACACACGCACACACGCACGCTTGCATTTGCCTCTGTTTGTGCCTGCGTACTTTCCTCCCACAGGTACAGCTAGTCCTCAGCACATGCTAAGGACACGGGACCTCTCTCAACTTCCTGAAGAATTCTCCAGACTCGAGAGAGAGACAGTACCAGTCTGATCAGCAGAATCCAAAAACAAACAGGGAAGGTCTCAGATAAGCCAATGGCCAGGGGTAGGCGAAAGAACACTTCCAACATAAATCAGGACATCATGACTTCACCAGCAAACCCCAAAATCGATGGATACTCCAATTCATCAGAAGCACAGGAAAATGACCTTAAAGCCATGCTTGCTCAATTATTTGAGGCTCATATAGAGGAAATGCACAAATCTTTCAAAGAGTTGGCCAGTCAATTGGAGGTAAAGAAAGAAGAAATAGACAAAACCCTTAAAGAAACACAGGCAAACATAGCCAAACAAATAGAGGCACAAGTAGAGAAAAAATTAGTGGCATACAAAAAGGAAATGAACAAAGAAATAGAGTCCATCGTAGAGAGACACGAATCCAAATTCAAACACATGAAAGAAATGGTGCAAGGCATGAAAACAGAATTAGAATCAATAAAGAAAACACAAAATGAGAAAACTCTTGAGCTGGAGAACTTGGAGAAAAGATCAGGAACCAGAAAAGTAAGCATCACCAACAGAATACAAGAGATGGAAGAGAGAATCTCTGGAGCTGAAGACACACTTGCAGAAATTGATACTTCTCTCAAAGAAAAAGTAAAATCAGAAAAATTCCAATCACAAAATATCCAAGAAATCAAGGATGCTATGAAAAGACAAAATCTAAGAATAATAGGAATTGATGAAAAAGAAGACTCCAGGCTCCAAGGTCCAGAAAATATTTTCAAGAAAATCATAGAAGAAAATTTTCCCAACTTAAAGAAAGAGATGCCCATAAATATACAAGAGGCCTACAGAACACCAAATAGACTAGACCAGAAAAGAAACACATCACGTCACATCATAGTCAAAACACTAAATCTACAGAACAAAGAAAAGATATTAAAAGCAGCAAGAGAAAAAGGCCAAGTAACATATGAAAGTAGACCTATCAGAATCACACCAGACTTCTCATCAGAAACTATGAAAGCCAGAAGGGCCTGGGCAAGCATCATGGAGACTCTAAAAGATCACAAATGTCAACCCAGACTACTATACCCTGCAAAGCTTTCAATCAACATAGATGGAGAAAACAAAATATTCCATGACAAAACTAAATTTACGCAATACCTATACAGCAAACCAACCCTACAGAAGATACTAGAAGGAAAACTCCAATCCAACGAAAACGAATTCACCCAAGAAAACAGGGCATACAGATAATATCCCAACAAAAATGAAAAGAAAACAAGCAATGAAACAAGGTAAGATCATCGACTCCATTACAAAAGGAACTAACATGCATTGGTCAATATTATCTATCAATATTAATGGACTCAACTCACCAATAAAAAGACACAGGCTAACAGAATGGTTATGGAAACAGGACCCAACATTCTGTTGCATCCAAGAAACACACCTATGCAACAAAGATAAACACTACCTCAGAGTAAAGGGCTGGAAAAATGTTTTTCAAGCAAATGGTGCCAGAAAACAAGCTGGAGTAGCCATCCTAATAACTAATAAAATAGACTTTCATCCGAAGTTAATCAAAAAAGATAAGGAGGGCCACTATATTCTCATCACAGGAAAAATCCAACAAGAGGACATCACAATTTTGAATATCTATGCCCCAAATACAAGAGCACCTACATTCGTAAATGAAACAATATTAAAGCTTAAATCATACATTGATCCTAATACCTTAATAGTGGGAGACTTCAACACCCCACTCTCATCAAGGGACAGATCAACCAGACAGACACCAAATAGGGAAATAAAAGCACTCACAGAATCCCTAAATCAAATGGACCTAATAGACGTCTACAGATCTTTTCACCCAAACTCAAAAGAGTACACCTTCTTTTCAGCACCGCATGGAACCTTCTCCAAAATAGACCATATAGTTGGTCACAAAGCAAGCCTCAACAGATACAAAAGGATTGAAATAATCCCTTGTATACTATCTGACCACCATGGACTAAAGCTGGACATCAACAACAACAGAAACAACAAAAAGCCGACACGCACATGGAAACTGAACAACTTACTACTCAATGAGAGCTGGGTCAAGGAAGAAATAAAGAAAGAAATTAAAGACTTTCTAGAATTCAATGAAAATGAAGGCACAACATACCCAAATTTATGGGACACATTGAAAGCAGTGCTCAGAGGAAAATTTATAGCACTAAGTGCCTACAAGAAGAAATCCGTAACATCACATACAAACAACTTAATGGCCCAACTGAAAAACCTAGAAAAAAAAAAGAAGCAGATACACCCAAGAGGAGCAGACGGCTGGAAATAATCAAACTAAGGGCAGAAATCAATCAATTAGAAACAAATAAAATTATCCAAAGAATCAATGAAACAAAAAGCTGGTTCTTTGAGAAAATCAACAAGATAGACAAACCCTTAGCCAAACTAACTAAAAAGCAGAGAGAAACCATACAAATCAGCAAAATCAGAAAGGAAAATGGGTACATAACTACAGACACTGAAGAAATCCAAACGATTATTAGGTCATACTACAAAAGCCTATATGACACAAAATTTGAAAATCTAAATGAAATGGATAACTTTCTTGACAGATTCCATCTACCAAAATTAAGTCAAGATCAGGTAGAAAGACTGAATAGTCCTATATCTCCCAAGGAAATTGAAGCAGTCATTAACAGTCTCCCCTCCAAAAAAAGCCCTAGACCAGATGGCTTCAGCGCAGAATTCTACAAGACCTTCAAAGAGGTACTAACACCAATTCTCCTCAAACTATTCCATAAAATAGAAACAGAAGGAACACTATCAAACTCATTCTATGAAGCCACAGTCACTTTGATACCTAAACCACACAAAGATCCAACCAAAAAAGAGAACTTCAGACCTATCTCTCTTATGAACATTGATGCAAAAATACTCAATAAAATACTTGCAAACCGAATCCAAGAACACATCAAAGATATCATCCACCATGACCAAGTAGGCTTCATCCCAGGAATGCAAGGGTGGTTCAACATACGGAAATCTATCAATGTAATCCACCACATAAACAAAATGAAGGAGAAAAACCACATGATCATCTCCTTAGATGCTGAAAAAGCATTTGACAAAGTCCAACACCCATTTATGTTTAAAGTCTTGGAGAGATCAGGGATACAAGGCACATACCTAAAGATAGTAAAGGCAATATACAGCAAGCCTATAGCCAACATCAAACTCAATGGAGAGAAACTTAAATCAATCCCACTGAAATCAGGGACAAGACAAGGCTGCCCACTCTCTCCATATCTCTTTAACATTGTACTTGAAGTCCTAGCCAGAGCAATAAGACAACTGAAGGAGATCAAGGGGATACAAATCGGAAAGGAAGAGGTCAAAGTGTCACTATTTGCAGATGATATGATAGTATACATGAGCGACCCCAAAGATTCAACCAGGGAACTTCTTCAGCTGATAAACACCTTCAGCAAAGTGGCAGGATACAAAATCAACTCAAAAAAATCAGAAGCCCTCGTGTATACCAAAGACAAAAAGGCTGAGAAAAAAATTAGGGAAACAACACCCTTCACAATAGCCACTAATAACATAAAGTACCTTGGTGTGACTCTAACCAAGCAAGTGAAAGACCTGTTTGAGAAAAACTTCAAGTCTTTGAAGAAAGAAATTGAAGAAGATCTCAGAAGATGGAAAGATCTCCCGTGCTCATGGATTGGTAGGATTAACATTGTGAAAATGGCCATCCTGCCAAAAGCAATCTACAGATTCAATGCAATTCCCATCAAAATACCAACTCAATTCTTTACAGACCTTGAAAAAAAGATTCTCAGCTTCATATGGAGAAACAAAACACCCAGAATCTCCAAAACGATCCTGTACAACAACAGATCATCTGGAGGTATCTCCATTCCCGATCTCAAGCTGTACTACAGGGCAACAGTAATAAAAAACTGCATGGTATTGGCATAGAAACAGAAAGGAGGATCAATGGAATCGCATAGAAGACCCAGAAATAAACCCACACACCTATGAATACTCAATATTTGACAAAGAAGCCAAATCCATTCAATGGAAAAAAGACAGCATCTTCAACAAATGGTGCTGGTCCAACTGGATGTCTACATGCAGAAAAATGAAAATAGATCCATATTTATCACCCTGCACAAAACTAAAGTCCAAGTGGATCAAGGACCTCAACATAAAACCAGATACTCTAAATCAGTTGGAAAAAAAAGTGGGAAACAGCCTAGAACTCATTGGCACAGGAGACAACTTCCTGAACAGAACACCAACAGCACAGGCTCTAAGAGCAACAATCAATAAATGGGACCTCATGAAACTGAAAAGCTTCTGTAAAGCAAAAGACACTGTCATCAAAACAAATAGACAGCCTATAGATTGTGAAAGAATCTTCACCAACCCTTTATCTGACAGAGGGTTAATATCCAGTATATATAAAGAACTAAAGAAACAGAAAAGCAACAAACCAAGTAATCCACTTAAAAAATGGGGAACAGAGCTAAACAGAATTCTCAAAAGAGGAACATCGAATGGCAGAGAAGCACTTAAAGAAATGCTCTTTGTGTCTTAGGTGTGTTTCTTGTATGCAACAGATTGCTGGGTTTTGTTTACGTATCCATTCTGTTAATCTGTGTCTTTTTACTGGAGAGTTGAGTCCATTGATGTTGAGAGAGATTAATGACCAGTGGCTGTTAGATCCTTTGATTTTGATGTTGGCTGTGTTCATAAGTTTGTGTGCTTGGTTGCTTTTTGTTTTGCTGTAGTAAGGTTAATTATTTCCTGTGTTTTCTTGACAGAAGCTAATTTTCTTGGGTTGTATTTTCCCTTCCAGTGTCTTCTGTAATGCTGGATTTGTGTGTAGGTATTGTTGAAATTTGTTTTTGTCATTGAATATCTTGTTTTCTCCGTCTATGAGGACTGAGAATTTTGCAGGGTATAGTAGCCTGGGTTGACATCTGTGTTCTCTTAGGGTCTGCATGATATCTGTCCAGGCCCTTCTGGCTTTCATAGTTTCTGTTGAAAAGTCAGGTGTGATTCTATCTCCATCCCTGATCTCAAGCTGTACTATAGAGCAACAGTTATAAAAACTGCATGGTACTGGCATAGAAACAGAATGGTGGATCAATGGAATCGAACAGAAGACCCAGAAATAAACCCACACACTTACGGACACCTGATTTTTGACAAAGATGCCAAAACCATACAATGGAAAAATGATAGCATCTTCAACAAATGGTGCTGGTCCAACTGGATGTCTACATGTAGAAAAATGAAAATAGATCCATACTTATCACCCTGCACAAAACTGAAGTCCAAGTGGATCAAAGACCTCAACATAAAACCAGACACATTAAATCGGCTAGAAAAAAAAGTGGGGAATACCCTAGAACTCATTGGTACAGGAGAAAACTTCCTGAACAGAACACCAACAGCACAGGCTCTAAGAGCAACAATCAATAAATGGGACCTCATGAAATTGAAAAGCTTCTGTAAAGCAAAGGACACCGTCATCAAAACAAAGCGACTGCCTACAGATTGGGAAAGAATCATCACCAACCCTCTATCTGACAGAGGACTCATATCCAATATATATAAAGAACTAAACAAGCTGAAAAGCAACAAACCAAGTAATCCACTTAAAAAATGGGGAACAGAGCTAAAGAGAGAATTCTCTGCAGAGGAATATCGAATGGCAGAGAAGCACTTAAAGAAATGCTCAACCTCATTAGCCATTAGGGAAATGCAAATCAAAACAACCCTGAGATTTCACCTTACACCCATCAGAATGGCCAAGATGAAAATCTCAAGGGACAACACATGCTGGAGAGGTTGTGGAGAAAGGGGAACGCTTCTCCACTGCTGGTGGGAATGTAAACTGGTACAACCACTCTGGAAATCAATCTGGCGCTTTCTCAGACAACTAGGAATAGCGCTTCCTCAAGATCCAGCCATACCACTCCTAGGCATATACCCAAAAGAGGCGCAAGTACACAACAAGGACATTTGTTCAACCATGTTTGTAGCAGCTTTATTTGTAATAGCCAGAAGCTGGAAACAACCCAGATGCCCCTCAACTGAAGAATGGATGCAGAAACTGTGGTACATCTATACAATGGAGTATTACTCAGCAATGAAAAATAAGGAAATCATGAAATTTGCAGGTAAATGGTGGGACCTGGAAAGGATCATCCTGAGTGAGTTGACCCAGAAGCAAAAAGACACTCACGGTATATACTCACTCATATAAACATACAATATAGAATAAACCCACTAAAAGCTGTACATCTAAACAAACTAAGCAAAAGAGAGGACCCTAACTAAAATGTTCAATCCCCATCCTGAAAGGCAAAGAGGATGTACATCAGAAGAAAACGAAAATAGGAAACAACCTCGGAACCCGCTACAGAGGGCCTCTGAAAGCCAGAAGAAAACAGGAAACCACCTTGAAACCTGCCACAGAGGGCCTCTGAAAGCTTCTGCAGTATAGACTGTCAAAGCAGATGCTGAGCCTGATGGCCAACTGATGGGCAGAGTGAATGGAATTTTATGTAAGAAGTGGGAAATAGTAAGAGCTGGAGGGAACGGGAACTCCACAAGCAGAGCAACAGAACAAGATAATTTGAACACAGGGAACTTCCCAGAGACTCCTACTCCAACCAAGGACTATTTGTGGAGATGACCTGGAACCCCTGCACAGGTGTAGCCCATGGCAGTTCAGTGTCCAAGTGGGTTACATAGTAATGGGAAGAGGGACTGCCTCTGACATAATCTGATTGGCCTGCTCTTTGATCACTTCCCCCTGGGGGGGAGCAGCCTTACCAGGCCACAGTAGAGGACAATGCAGCCACTTTTGATGAGAACTGATAGACTAAGATCAGAAAGAAGGAGAGGAGGACCTCCCCTACCAGTGGACTTGGGGAGTGGCATGCATGCAGAAAGGGGAGTGAGGGTGGGATTGGGAGGGGAGGAGGGAGGGGCTTATGGGGGGATACAAAATGAATAAAGTGTAATTAATAAAAAATAAATAAAAGATTTAAATAAAAAAAATTACAAAAAAAAAAAAAAAAGAAATGCTCAACCTCATTAGCCATTAGGGAAATGCAAATCAAAACGACCCTGAGATTTCACCTTACACCCATCAGAATGGCCAAGATGAAAAACTCAAGTGATAGCACATGCTGGAGAGGTTGTGGAGAAAAGGGAACCCTCCTCCATTGCTGGTGGGAATGTAAACTGGTTCAACCACTCTGGAAGTAAATCTGGCGCTTTCTCAGACAACTAGGAGTAGTGCTACCTCAAGACCCAGCTATACCACTCCTAGGTATATACCCAAAATTTGCTCAAGTACACAACAAGGACATTTGTTCAACCATGTTCGTAGCAGCTTTATTTGTAATAGCCAGAACTTGGAAACAACCCAGATGTCCATCATCGGAGGAATGGATACAGAAATTGTGGTATTTTTACACAATGGAATACTACTCAGCAATCAAAAAGGAGGAAATCATGAAATTTGCAGGCAAGTGGTGGGATCTAGAAAAGATCATTCTGAGTGAAATATCCCAGAAGGAGAAAGACAAAACTTGGTATATACTCGCTTATATAGACCTACAAGATATGATAAACATAATGAAATCTACACACCTAAAGAAGATAATCAAGAAAGTGGACACAGGCGAAGGTGATTAATCCTCATTTAGAAAGACAAATGGGATGTGCATTGAACTTATGACAGGAGTCTACCACAAAAGGCATCTGAAAGACTCTACCTAGCAGTGTTTCAAAGCAGACACTAAGACTCATAACCAAACCCTCGGCAGAGTGCAGGGAATCATATGAAAGAAGGGAAGTTAGTATGATATGGAAAGGATAGGAGCTCTACAAGGACCAAATATATCTGGGCACAAGGTCTTTTCTGAGACTGACACTCAACCAAGGACCATCTATGGATATAACCTAGAACTTCTGCTCAGATGTGGCCTGTGGTAGCTCAGTAACCAAGTAGTTTTCCAAAGTAAGGGGAACACGGACTATTTCTAACAGGATCTCAAGGGCAGGCTCTTTGACCCCCCCCCCAGGGGAGGAGCAGTCTGTTAGGCTACAGAGGAGGACTTTGCAGCCAGCCCTGAAGATACCTGATAAAACAGGGTCAGATGAAAGGGGAGGAGGTCCTCCCCTATCAGTGGACTTGGAAAGGGGCAGGGAGGAGACCAGGGAGGGAGTCTGGGGTTGGGGAGGGAATGAGGGAGTGGGATACAGCTGGGACACAGAGTTAACAAAATGTAACTAAAAAGAAAAAAAAAAGAAAAGTTAATTTTATATAAAAAATTAATTTTATCTTTACCTATAGTTAGTTAAAATATATAATATATAATTTGCCATTTTCAAAAAAAAAAAAAAAAAAAGACCATGCAGGGACCTTTTTGTCTCCTACTGTTCACAAATGCCCCATTTTTGGCTATATGTTTCTATACTCAGCTAGGAATCTGAATTTAAACTTAAATAAGAGTATGAAAAAAATGTGTGTGTTTTTTTTAAAATTTGTTCTTCTATTGCATACTGAGGAGACAGTATTGCAAGTATGAAGAAAGTCATTTTGATTTTTGTTACTGTTCATAGAGGCTAAAATAGCCTTTCCTGGATAAGGAATAACAAGAACATACTTTCAACTTTAGTTACAACAGTGCTTATATATCTGAATTCACACCACATAGCATGGGCCAGGGATTTCAGCTTATAACTATTTTTGTTGAGGTTCAACCTTTACATTTTTATGGAAATACTAATAAATTACATTCTTTCATTTTCTTTAATAATCAAAGGACTTGTCTCTTTTAGCCACATTTCATTATACAGATAAGCCCAATGCCTGCACAACACCTTGTGTGGTAAAGTTGAACTGCTACACTGCTATGTTTATCTTTACAAAATTAACTGTAAAGTCAAAGTGTTAAAAAAATACTTCCCAACCGTTTTATTCAAGTAGAAGCATAATTATTTTGACTCTTAATTGGAATTGACACTGGGGGGGTTGTCCCTTAATAAAAAAAAAAAGAAAGAGAAAAAGAACAAAAGGGGAGGAAAGGAAAGAAGGAAGAGAGGAACAAATGGAAAGTTATAAATTTTCCTCCTTATTATTACATTAATTTTATTTAAGATCCTTACATCCTCCAAAGGTTAATACAGCAATCCTCTTTCCTTATGATCTCTGGAAGGGAAATGCAGTGCAGATTCACCAAGTCATCCTTAGCAAGGCACTAGGGCAAGCCCCACCCCAGTGGCTGTTAAGCCTCTGTAACCTGCACTGCACAGGAGTGCTTTCCTGTGAGAGCATCAAACCAATTTCAGAAGCAAGGCCACTTGAGAATGACAGATTAGCTTCAGGGAAGGTTGACTTAACTCAGTGGGGAGTGAGCTTAAACACTAAGAGGCAGAGTAGAAATATAGATTCCCTAAATGAAAAGCTATATTTCTCTCTGTGTTATGTAAGCGAAAAAAAAAAAAAGTCTACAGGGTCACAGCCATTAGTAATTGAAATTTTTATAGTTGACTTTAATAAAAAATGTCAGACATAGAACAGGTCTCATCATTAGTCCTAGATAAAAAGGCAGACAGGTAAGTAAGGAAATTTTACTTCAGTATAAAACAAGTTACTCATAAACTATTATGATAGCATGGCAGCATAAGAAAACAAATGCACATAAGTATACAGATATGCATATATAATATGTAATGTGCATATACATTTATGATTTTAGTTAATTAAAACATTCTTCTACTGTTTCCCAATTATTTACCTTTTGAAGGTACCTGTATAGCATGTACCTATAGAGCATGGTCCAAGAGTACTGGGAATGGGCTTCAGTGATAAAGCCTTTCTGAGGGAGAAAATATGTGTGTGTCTTTATGACTGTGTTGTGTGCAAGAAAGTACAGGGAGAAGGAAAGAGAGGAAAAGAGAGAGCAGGAGTTTGGGGGGATACAAAGTGAATAAAGTATAAGTAATAAAAATTAAATTAGAAAAGAAAACAAAACAACAAAACAAAACCATAAAACAAACTGATGTTAGTTGACGTAGTTAGGGCTGAATTTTTTTGTTTGTTTGTTTGTTTTTTTTTTGTTTTGTTTTTTAGTGGCCTTTTTTTTATTTCCATGGCATAATAAAAAATCAAAGTGACAGTCTCATCCACAATTGTCTAAAAAAAATTAAAGAAAAACTCAATTTGCATTTAATTATTCTACATCAAAATTTCATTATAAATGTTTTACATTTATATCTCTAAGTGGCCAATATACAAGCAGAGTATGTGCCTCTATAGACTAAAACATGTTTGAATATTCTGTGCTGTTTGTAATTTCTAATATAAATCTTTGGCACTTTGTGTTAATTTTGTTTTTTGAGTTGAGAATTAGAATGTTTTTGCATGTAGTTTCATATCAATATATAAAGAAAACCAACAAATAATTTGTGAATATATGAATTGACTTTTAATTTTTTCTATCAATAAATTACAATGTCTGATAATACTATTTTATTTTTCTATATTATATGTCTTTTTTGCTTTTTATGGACTATGCATAATTGTATATTTCATAGCTATAGTCATAAGAACCTTCCCTCATTTATTATTATAGACGATAGCTATCAGCAATTTACCACAAGAAATGCTCAGCACAGAAGGCTGAAAAAATGTATCAGAGGTTAAGAGTGCAGCCTGAACTTAGAAAATAGTTTGTTTCCAACACTCACATTAGACAGCTCACAATGGCCTGTAACTTTTTTAAATTTATTTACTTTTTATTAATTACAGTTTATTCACTTTGTATCCCAACTATAGCCCCTCTCTTGTTCCCTCTCATTCCCTCCTCCCTCTTCTCCTATGCTGCTTCCTCATTCCACTGAGAGGGGAGGTCCTCCTCCCCTTCCATCTGACCATATTCTATCAGATTTCATCAGCGCTGGCTGCACTGTCTTCCTCTGTGGACTGGTAAGGCTGCTTCCCCCTCAAGGGAAGGTAATCAAAGAGTCAGCCCCTGAGTTCAAGTCAGGGTACAATGCTAAACAGATAATTCTCAACAGAGGAACAATGAATGAGAGAAACACTTAAATGAATTTGGTTCTTTACAAACTGTTTCAAACAAGAATTGGTTTTGGGTCCTGTTGTGGGATATTGTGTACAGGACTCATGTTCTAAACTGTATCTCATAGCTCCTACCAGTTTGAGGCCACTTAACCCTGGTTAGAATCATTTTATAGGTGTGTGTGTGTGTGTGTGTGTGTGTGTGTGTGTGTGTGTGTGCATGCGTGACTGAGGAGACCTTAAGAGGTTGTGGGGTACCTTGGAGCTAAAATTCCAGTTTTATGCATGAGCAGCCTGCCATGGGTGCAGGAAACTAAACTTCGTTTCATTGCTAGAGCAGCTGAACTCTCTCTCCAGTCCTCCAAAATAAGCTTAAAAATATTAAAGGGACTTGGAAACTTCTTTAAGACCCTGGGTAGAAATGAAGCTTTCTGCTTCTAACAATATTAATGCTTAAGGACTCAGTTTTTAAAATAAAATATTGCCCAATTTATTAAAAACCAAAGTGGTTATGTATGAAGGAATTGGAAAAGAAGAGAGAAATGTTGATGGGGTTTGTTCCTATCCCTTATCTGAATTCACCTTGAAGAAAGTACAGTCACGGTGTGCTACATTGCAATGGTACTCAGCAGACAAAAATTTAAATTTATTTTCAGTCACTATCGTGTCCTTTCTTACAGTACAGTTGTTTAAACATTGCAGAAGCTCAGGACAGGTTCTACCCAGAAGTAAATAATTAAGGGTACAAATAAGTTTGCCCTCACCTAAAACACACTATGGTTAATGGTTTTCAGTTATAAACCTTTTATCTTATTAAAAATTCCAGGCTTTGGGAGGCCGTTTAATGGGTAAGAGCACCTGCTCTGAAAGAACGAACACCTGAGTTCGGATTGTCAGGACCCACATAAAAAGGAGGTGTGGACACACATTCTCGTAACACCAGTGCCATGCTGGATGCGGCAGGGACATGAGGCTTGCTGGCCAGCTATTTTAAGCCAAAGTGTTCATCTTAAGGTTTAGTGAGAAACCTTAACTCCAGGGAATATGACAGAAATTGACAGAGTAGAATATACAAGGCCTCTTCTGGCCTCTGCACTCACAGAATTGGATAATATAGTACACACAGAAAAACATATCATATATACATACAACACACACACACACACACACACACACACACACACACACACAAGTTGCTCCCTTCCCTGGATAGAGATGGTGTATAAATTTTTTAACCTATGGGAGACTAATTTCATAGTCTATATAATGCAGACTGTATTGGGACATTATGCGTCTACATATGTGTGAAAATATGAATCTACATATACAGGCATATTTGAAATATATTTACAATAGTGCTTTAACACATTGTGTCCACTTAATAATCAGAAAAATTACTATTTTTACTAGTCATCTTGTAATAAAGTTGTTTAAGATAAGTTATAAATCCACCCATTTTTTCCTTAGCTTAATATAATATCATTTCTTCTACTTAATATATAGGTCACAGACATAGTCTTACTGTATAAACAATTCATGGGCACATATTTAAGTCTGAACTTGTCAGATCCAAGTTAACTTGTCATTTAATGAGCTGAATTCTCCATCCACCAGTTCCTCCCCATCGCTTTGTCCACCATGAAAGGATCTGGGAGGGTCTGTCTTCCTAGAATTGGAAGAGCAATGCTTTAGTTACCAAAAAAGGTAAAAAGAAGCTTTTTTATTTCATGCTTGTTTAGGGCATCATTGCACATGCGGGCTCCAAAATTTAGAGAGATTTGGGGTTGAAATGAAAAGGACCCCAAGTGCTTAACCAGCAAGTCAATTTTTATAACTGAGTAGAAGGTTAATTTTAAGGAAAAGGTTGGGAAAATTAAATTTCAGCTCTTGACATTACAGTTATCAACATTGGTATTCACCTATTTTTTTTCCAAACTATGTATTGTCATTCCCTCCCAGTTTACAGTGCTTTTGAATAGTAAATTTTATGGTTGGGAGAAAGGGCTATTTGCCATGTCTGGGTATTCTGAAATGTTGCACATTAGTGCGTTAACTCTTTGCCTGTTAATGATTCAGTAACTGCTGTGTTGTCTGTTAAACACTTATCTATTATAACCAAATTATCATAAATCATGTTGACAATACTCAGCAATATTAATAGTTATGCACTGGTGAAGTGAAGCATTGAAGATTAAGACCTCATGCATAACTGAATAGTAGAACATACAGGGATGTACAAATTTCTAGCCTTCTTTTGTGACTATACACTTCCTGATGTCAGCATTGGATACTTTTGCCAGTTAAGTACCAAAGATTTCTTTGAACATGTAATTGGGATTTTACTTCTTCATGCATACAAGTCTATGGTTTTGCCTTATATCCACATAGTACATATGATAAAGGCAAATATTTTAAAAACCATAAAATCTATTTGTGTTAGGAAACCAAAGCAATCCTACTTTGTTAGACTCTACCTAGCAGTGTTTCAAAGCAGACACTAAGACTCATAACCAAACCCTCGGCAGAGTGCAGGGAATCATATGAAAGAAGGGAAGTTAGTATGATGTGGAAAGGATAGGAGCTCTACAAGGACCAAACATATCTGGGCACAGGGTCTTTTCTGAGACTGACACTCAACCAAGGACCATCTATGGATATAACCTAGAACTTCTGCTCGGATGTGGCCCATGGTAGCTCAGTAACCAAGTAGTTTTCCAAAGTAAGGGGAACAAGGACTATTTCTAACAGGATCTCAAGGGCAGGCTGTTTGACCCCCCCCCCCCGGGGAGGAGCAGTCTGTTAGGCCACAGAGGAGGACTTTGCAGCCAGCCCTGAAGGTACCTGATAAAACAGGGTCAGATGAAAGGGGAGGAGGTCCTCCCCTAACAGTGGACTTGGAAAGGGGCAGGGAGGAGACCAGGGAGGGAGTGTGGGGTTGGGGAAGGAATGAGGGAGCGGGATACAGCTGGGACACAGAGTTAACAAAATGTAACTAAAAAGAAAAAAATAATAATAAAAAAAAAGAAAAAAAAATTTTAGAACTTTGTTTTCCCTAGGTAACAAAAGCAACCATGTGAAGGAAAGTTTTTATACTTTCTGTAAGCTCTATTCTTCCTTTAGAATAAATATAATTACTTTAGCATTTTGAAAGGAAAGAATGAAAGCTGTTCTATTAAAAGTAATTCCATTGTGTGATTTGAGCTTTAATAATGTTTCAGTTATGAATGTAGGCCTACTTGGATTTAGGACATAGATGTTCAGGATTGTGATGTCCTTATGGTGGATTTTTTCTTTGATTAATTTTGGTTGAAAGATATTAAGATAGCTACTCCAGCTTGTTTTCTGGGTTTGTTTGCTTGGAAAACCTTTCTCCAGCCTTTTATTCTGAGATAGTGTCTATCTTTATTGCTGGAGAGGATGTGGAAAAAAGGGAACCCTCCTCCATTGCTGATGGGAATGTAAACTTGTACAACCACTTTGGAAATCAATCTGATGCTTTCTCAGATAATTAGGAATAGCGCTACCTCAAGATCCATCTATTCCACTCCTAGGCATATACCCAAAAAATGTTAAATTATACAAGAAGGACATTTGCTCAGTCATGTTCATAGCAACCCTTTGTAATAGCCAGAAGCTGGAAACAACCCAGATGTCCCTCAACTGAGGAATAGACACAGAAATTGTGGTACATTTACAGTATAGAATACTACTTAGCTATTAACAACAAGGGAATCATGAAATTTGCAGGCAAATGGTGAGGACAAGAAAAGATCATCCTGAGTGAGGTAACCCAGATGTAGAAAGACACACACAGTATATACTCACTCATATAGACATATAATATAGGATAAACATACTACAATCTGTACACCTAAAAAACTAATCTAGAGGGAGAGCTCTGGCTAAAATGTTCAATCCCCACTGTGAAAGGCAAAGAGTATGAACATCAGAAGAAGAAGAAAACAGGAAACAAGTTAGGAGCCTCCCACAGAGGGCCTTTGAAAGGTTCTGCCCTACAGACTATCAAAGCAGATGTTGAGACTTATGGCCAAACTTTGGGCAGAATTCAGGGAATCTTATGAAAGAAATGGGAAATAGTAAGACTTGGAGAGGACAGGAGGTCCACAAGGAGAGCTACAGAACCAAAAACTTTGAACACAGGGGTCTTTCCTGAGACTCATACTCCAACCAAGTACCAGGCATGGAGATAACCTAGAACCCCTGCACAGATGTAGCCCATGGCAGTGCAGTGTCCAAGTGGGTTCCATAGCAATGGGAACAGGGACTACTTCTGACATTAACTGATTGGCCTGCTCTTTGATCACCTCCTCCTGAGTGGGGAGCAGCTTTACCAGGCCACAGAGGAAGACAATGCAGTCATTCTTGATGAGACCTAACAGACTAGGATCAGAAGGAAGAAAAAGAAATCCACCCCTACCAGTGGACTTGGGGAGGGCATGAGTGGAAAAAGGGGAGGAAAAGAGGGATTGGGATGGGAGAAGGGAGGGAACTAGAGGGGGGATTCAAAGTAAATAAAGTATAATTAAAAATAAAATAAAATAAATTAAAAAATACTAAAATATATACTCCTAAAGAAGCTAAACAAGAAGTAGGACCTTAGGGAAGATGCTCAGTTCTCATTGAGAAGGGCAAGCATGATAAACATCACAAGCAGGAGAAGACAGACAACAGGAAAAGAGCCTACCTCAGGGGGCCTCTGAAAGACTCTACTGATTGAAGTATCGAAGCTGAGGCTGAGAATCATGGCCAAACTTTGGGCAAAGTGCAACGAATTTTATGAAAGAAAGGGGAGGTATAAAGACCAACAGAGTCAAAAATACTGGGTTCAGAGTGCCCTATAGAGACTGATACCCTGACCAAAGACATTCACGGAGAGGACCTAAAACCCCTGCTCAGATGGAGCCCATAGACTGAGTCTCCAAGTGGGTGTCCTAGTAAGGGGAGCAGAGGCTGTCTCTGGCATGAACTCCATGGCAGGCTCTCTGATCACCTCCCCCTGGTGGGTGCACTCTTGCCAGGCCCCAGAGGAAGACAATGCAGCAAGTCCTGATGAGACCTGATAGACTAGGATCATATGGGAGGGGAGGAGGACCTACCCCATCAGTGGACTAGGGGAGGAACATGGGGGAGAAGAGAGAGGAAAGGTGGAATTGGGAGGAAAAGGGGGAGGGTGACACAGCTGGGATATAATGTGAATAAATTGTATTTAATAATGAATAAACAAAAAAGAAATAAATAGAAAAAGAAAGTTAAAGTAATTCCACTGATCTACTCAGCCATTCATTACCCAAGCACAGTCCACACTATTGTAGAGTAACACCTTTGAGAACTGTGGTAGAGGACAAATGGCATGTCTGGATATATTTACTGCGGGTGAGAAATTGGGTGGGGACCATTGGAGGAAGGTGAAACAAGAAGTTTGGGACCTCCCATCACAGCAGAGTGATGAAAACTAGAAAGCAAAGGTGCTCAAAATCATCCCATCTGATACGCCAGCAGCCCACTGTGCTAAACTTGCGTGGTGGGGAGAAATAGAGGGTTGAAAAACAACAAAACAAAACAAAACAAAACCAAGGTGTCCTAGAGTATGATATCAGCAAGCTTCCTAGATACAATCTGTGGGAAAAGAAGCCAATGTCAGGAATCTATCAAAAGAAGCCAAACAACAGAGTAACTTGCTGTAGTAGCTGAAGGGGACAAATTTGCTCATTGGAAGTAAGAAAGACATCTCTGAGTTTAACTTCTCTACACAGCCTGTTTGTACCTTTACATTTGTGAGGCTACTTTTTGGATATGAATGAGAAAAAAATAATACCAAAGATAAAGAATTGTGACCTACTTCACAGAGCCATTAAGAATAATAATGCACAATGCCACTTTGGAATCTGTAAAACACTTGATTCAAAGTGAACTCTTCTTATCCAGGCTAGGCATAATCCCAGTCTTCCATATCACCACCTACCATAGGATGCTTATTACACACTAAACATTGCAATGAAACCCTGTATTCCCAAAACTGAGCAAACAAGGAGTGTAGGCCAAATAAAAGTAAAAAAAAAAAAACCACCTTATTTTTCCTATTAAAAATAAAACATGGGAGATACTAAGACCTGGAGAAGACGGGGGCTCCACAGGGAGAGCAACAGAACCAAAATATCTGGGCACACAGGTCTTTTCTCAGACTCATACTCCAACCAAGGACCATGCATGGAGATAACCTAGAACTCCTGCTCAGATGTAGCCCAAGGCAGCTCAGTATCTAAGTGAGTTCGCTAGTAATGGGGAACAGGGACTGTCTCTGACATGAACTCAGTGGCAGGCTCTTTGATCACTTGCCCCTGAGAGGAGAGCAGCCTTACCAGACCACAGAGGAAAATAATACAGCCAGTCCTGATGAGACATGATAAGCTGGGGTCAGTTGGAAGGACCTCCCCTATCCGTGGACTTGGAGAGGGGCTTGGGAGGAGATGGGGAGGGAGGGTGGGTTTGGGAAGAGATGAGGAATGGGGATACAGCTGGGATACAAAGTGAATAGACTGTAATTAATAAAAAAAAATTAAAGATGGGATGCCCCTCTCACTGAATACTCTTACCAAGAACCTCTCATTTCTTAGGGGTTTTACTTCTGTTATTTGTAATTCTAAGGTTTTTTTCTCTCTATTTCATTAAAAAAGTATGGGGTTAATTTAAAAAAAAAAAACCTGTGTAGGCCTAGAAAGCTTTACAATCTAGGAATATCTTTATCCTGGACCTTGGAACCCACACTTTGAAATGCTGTTTTCAAAGGGCTGGCTGGGGATGTAGCTCAGTAGATAGTGTGCTTGTTCAGCATGGACAGAATAGTAGGCTAGGTCTTGGAAATCTTCAAGACCCACCAAAACAAAATATTAAAACCTACATCAAAAAGTTATCAAGAAGGATGTAACGCCTCTCTCTCCCTATTTCTGGAAAAGTCCATGAACAATTCATTAGCATCTCACCCTAAAAGTACCCCGTATGATACAGATATGAAAAACTCATTTAGCACTTGGGTAACACAAATTACCTAAGCTTCAAAACAGCCGTGTGTGAAAAAGAGTGCTGTCTACTACTGCTGAAGACTAGAGAATGTGTGTATGAATGCTTTGCCTGTTTTGTTGCATGTGAAGATAAAATTTCTTTATTTGCAATCTCATACTGATAGTGAATTTGATATCTCTGCGTATTGAAACCTGACTTAAAATATATGAGGTTTTCTGGGTTGGAAGAAATATTTTTAATAAGTTCTCCCCAAGAATAAATAACACTGTGTTTAATATCCTGAAATAATGCATTGCTGAATGGCTTTAAATGAAACCTCTAGCATTATCACCCATGATTCTGACTATTTATCTAGCCGAATTTGTATTCTGAACTAGTCTTATTTTACATTTAGGGGAAGGAAGCCCGAAGTCCAGAATCTCTTCTTTAGGGGCTTAAGAAAATAATATTAGATCTGAGATGGCTGCCAGAGTGAGCTGAGACACCCTGTAAGTTGATTCAAGTTCCATGGGCATGACAGATAATGCCTGCAGCCTTTGCAGTGTCTTATCTATTGGCGATACCATGACTACCACCTCCAGAAAGAATCATAACGTGGGCAGAAAGAGGTGCTGCTTCCATTCCTTCAAAATCTCCATCTATTCCCAGGAAAATCACCGACATTGTGTAACAGACCTTTAGGTATGAGTATCAGAGGGTCTCAGCCTGTGAGTCGCGGCCCCTTTGGGATCACATATCAAATATTTACACTGTGGTTCATATCAGTAGCAAAATTACAGTTATGAAGTAGCAACGGAATAATTTTATAGTTGGGGGTCACCATCATATGAGGAACTCTATTAAAGGCTCGCAGCACTAGGAAACTTGAGAACCACTGCTATAGACAGTGTCATGTTAGAAATAATGAAAAACTCCCCGTTCCTGAGCCAGAAGTTTTATACCTCAGTACAAAAGCACCTCATAGTTCTGGAAAGTGGGTCACATACTTAAATATATACACAGATATTTTCTGAATTTGTTTTTCTATTTTCTCTACATTGTTAGACTGCTATTGGCAAGGAGACAGAATAAGAATTTCTTCTCTTTTTTAGCAAAACTGTAAATAAATTCAGTTTCCAGTTTTCATAAAAATGATGCCCTTTCTTTTAGACATGTGCTAGCATTCACGTGTCAAATGGCTGTGGTGGGTTATTTCTGTGGCTGGAACTTCACATCTTTATTATCCCTCTCAATTTAGATTTTAGATTTATCTACTTATCATCTATCTCTCTATCTCTCTCTCTATCTATCTATCTCCTATCTATGTATCTATCCACATATCTATCTATAGCAATCTAGCGTGTGTGTATGCACACACACACTATGCACATGAACACCCATGCACACATCACACAGTATAACCAGAATGATTTATATGAATTAATCTTTTTAAAAATGTGCTCATATGTTTATTTACAAACTTAGATTTTCAAATCAGAAATAAAAACAATTTATCACTAGTAAATGAATTTTAATATATTTGATGTATAAAGCCTAACAATATTCCAGGATTTGACTTGAGTAACACCTTCTACCAATGTGTATGAATATGAAGTCTTCTAAAAATAGTCTATCAAGCTCTCGTTGAGCTGCTTTTCCTAAACCTCAGCTGTGTTTACTCTTTGGTGAATTATTGCTTTACAATGACATATTTTAAAAATATAAATGTGGTGAATCCTAAGTATCTTAATATATGTACCATCATGTCTATGATATTTTCTAAGATTTAATCCAATATTTATTGTTTAAAGGCTTATTCTTTTTAATACTGTCTATTATCAAAAACATATTTGGTAATAAATTGGATTTCTGGCCACTTTACTAAAGACAATCTATTTTTAACTTGGTAGAATATAGATCAAGCCAGGTAATGCAATTTCACAGTGAAAAATAAGGCATAACACTGAAATAATGAGTTTATTTATTTGTGATTTCTACATTGTAGAAAAATTGGCCAGCCTCAAAGATGAACTCAGTGATAGAATTGCTGGAGCACAATTGTCATATTTTCCTATATGTAATCTAAGTGAATTTTTTAGCAAATCATATATTATAATTCCTATTAAGATATAAGCAAGCCTATAACTAAATGCCCTTGAATTTCCAGTTACATAATATCATGCTTAATATCATTACTATTTTAAGTTCTGTTAGGCTTCAGTATGAAAAAACTTATTATAGGGTATAATACCTAATTTATTAATTTATTGAAATGTACCCCTCAACTTTGAAGAGAATGTCTTCGAGGATATAAATTGTCTCTGAAGTCGTGCTTAGCTCTTGTTCTCTGTACCATGGATTTTAAAAATCACAAATCCCACAAACTATACAGATGTTCTTGTAAAAAGTACTTCCCAGGGGCTGGGGAAAAAACTTCAGGAAATAGCACTTCCCAGGTTCTAGAGAAATAACATAGTACCTGCTGTGTAATCCTGAGGACCCAAGTTCAGATCCCCAGAACCTATGAAAGAAGCTGGGCTCACTGGCAAATGTCCGCAACCTCGGCATTGAAGACGTGTAGACAAGTGGCCCCTGACACACTAGCCTGAATCATTGTGCTCCAGGTTGAACAGAAGACTCTCAGAAAGCAAAGTGGAGACAATTGGGGAAGATGTTTGTTGTTGATCTCTGCCTTGTATATGCACACACACACAGACACACACACACACGCACACACACACACACACATGAGAGAGAGGTTGGGAGAGGAGTGAATATTTTCAGCTAGTGTTTATTCTATTAGATCAAAGTAGTAGATTGGAGTTTTACAATTTTTTTTTTTTAGGTTTATATATCTTCAAAACTGTCTGCGTTGTTTATTTTATATCTGTGGTAACATAGAGATATAGACCTATCATAAAAAAGAAGTATTGCAATGGAGCCATGTGCTTCTAGTTGACTTTCAGATTTGTTGCTTTCAGACAGGAAATGAAATTTCAAGATGAGGCAGATTCTGTCAGTACCACACATATTCCTGAAACCTGAACACTGATTGATTCTACGTACTCGCAATTGTGAGAATCAACATGACTGTCTAGGGAATGTTCTAGAAATATGAAAGGCTATTCTTTCCCTAAGCCAACAGGTATTTCCTATTTTCTCCACCTATGTAAGCTAATTACATTTAGATTCTCATGTTAGGATTTATTCCTGGGGAAAATGAAATTCGGGCTGATATCAGTACACAACTGCTACAGTTTGAGCCCACAGTGCAAAAGGCTATAGAGAAGTCAGGTGATTGTAACAATGACAGAAAATGCAATTCATCTTATTTGTGTTGGACATGTACAAAAGGTAATGTTAAATGTATTTTAGGAGTATCTTAATAACCCCAATTTTCTATTTTTTTAACATAGAATTAGAAGAATTTGGGCATCTGAAACTTCAGTTGCAGGCTATTTGTGTTGCTTGTGTTTGATGCTTTAGGACTCTGAGTCCCAAGTTCTTCACTTTTAATTAACTTTTTGAAAACAAAAATCTCATCTTGAATTTTCTATAGATTATCTTAAACTGTCTCCACCTCCCAAGATCTGGGATTCCATGTATGTACCAACATGCTTGGTGTTAATTTTATGTGTTTAATATGACATTAGTCTTGATATATTGCCCAGGTTGGCTTTAAATTTGTGGGAATAGGTGATCCTCTAACCTTACCTTCTTCATCAGCTTAGCATAGGATGTGCTATCTTATTTGGCTTCTTCATCTTTCACATGCAGTTGAACTCTCTCATTATGATATCATGGAGTGCAGCTGAGATGGAGAGATGTATGTAAAACAATTTACTGCATGAAGAAAATCCTCCCAAAAACAGATTGAATCTTTCCCAGGGTTACTTAATTCACTGAAATAAATGAAAAAGTTTGCTTACAAGCTTGTTTTCCCCAGTAGCTTAGTATAATATTTTGCACCTGGCTTTCTTTCCTTTTTGTGAATTTCATGCACTCCTGTATACAAAAGACAAAAGGGCTGAGAAAGAAATTAGAGAAACAACACCATTCACAATAGCCACAAATGACATAAAGTACCTTGGTGTAATCCTAACCAAGCAAGTCAAAGACTTGTATGAAAAAAATTTCAAGTCTCTGAAGAAAGAATTAGAGGAAGATATGAGAAGATGGAAAGATCTTCCATGCTCATGGCTTGGCAGGATTAACATAGTAAAAATGGCCATCTTACCAAAAGCAATCTACAGATTTAATGCAATTCCCATCAAATTGCCAACACAATTCTTTACAGACCTGGAAAGAAAAATTCTCAACTTCGTATGGAATAACAAGAAACCGAGAATTACTAAAACAATCCTCTACAATAAAAGATCTTCTGGAGGTATCTCCATCCCTGATCTCAAGCTGTACTATAGAGCAACAGTTATAAAAACTGCATGGTACTGGCATAGAAACAGAATGGTGGATCAATGGAATCGAACAGAAGACCCAGAAATAAACCCACACACTTACGGACACCTGATTTTTGACAAAGATGCCAAAACCATACAATGGAAAAAAAGATAGCATCTTCAACAAATGGTGCTGGTCCAACTGGATGTCTACATGTAGAAAAATGAAAATAGATCCATACTTATCACCCTGCACAAAACTGAAGTCCAAGTGGATCAAAGACCTCAACATAAAACCAGACACATTAAATCGGCTAGAAAAAAAGTGGGGAATACCCTAGAACTCATTGGTACAGGAGAAAACTTCCTGAACAGAACACCAACAGCACAGGCTCTAAGAGCAACAATCAATAAATGGGACCTCATGAAATTGAAAAGCTTCTGTAAAGCAAAGGACACTGTCATCAAAACAAAGGGACTGCCTACAGATTGGGAAAGAATCATCACCAACCCTTTATCTGACAGAGGACTCATATCCAATATATATAAAGTCTAGTTTTAAAAAGTCCTAAACTAGTCTGTAACAGGAACTCACTGTGCTACTGATACTTGTTTTTAAAAGATGTGAAACTTTGAGGTCATCCACTATCTCTGGCTCTTACAATTTCTTTGGCCCCTCTTCCACAGAGGTTCCTTCCTTGTATAAAATAATCAAGTAATTAAGACAATTGAAAGAAAAGAAAAATTACCATTTCTAAGAACACAGCCATAAAACTGTGCTCTCCTTTCCTCCCCTCCTCTCTTCTCCTCCTCTCTTTTCCTCTCTTCTCTTCCCCACCCCTCCTTTCCCTTCTCCTCTCCTCTCCTTCCCTCCTCTCCCCTCCCTTCCCTTCCCTTTTCCCTCTGACCCTAGTCTATCTGGTCTCATAAGGATTTGGCTGCATTGTATTCCTCTGTGGCCCGGCAAGGCTGCTCCCCCATCACATGGAAGTGATAAAAGAGCCAGCCACCAAGTTCATGTCAAAGACAGTCCCTGTTCCCCTTATTAGGGAAACCACTTGGACACTGAGCTGCCATGGGCTACATCTGTGCAGGGGTTCTAGGTTATATCCATGCATGGTACTTGGTTGGAGTATCAGTCTCAGAAAAGACCCTTGTGCCCAGATATTTTGATTCTGTTGGTCTCCTTGTGGATCTCCTGGCTTCTCCAGGTCTTACTATCGTCCTCTTCTTTCAGAAGATTCCTTGCACTCTGCCCAAAGTTTGGTTATGAGTCTCAGTATCTGCTTTGATACACTTCTGGGTAGAGTTTTTCAGAGGCCCTCTGTAGTAGGCTCCCATGTTCATAGCAGCTGTATTCGTAATAGCCAGAACCTGGATACAACTCAGATGTCCCTCAACTGAGGAATGGATAAAAAAAAAAAAAAAAAAAAAAAAGTGTGGTACATTTACACAATGGAAATACTATTCAGCAATTAAAAATAAGGAAATCATGAAATTTGCCCACAAATGGTGAAATCTAGAAAAGATCATCCTGAGTGAGGTATTCCAGAAGCAGAAAGACACACCTGGTATATACTCACTTATAAGTGGATATTAGACATATAATATAGGATAAACATACTGAAATCTGTACACCTAAAGAAGCTAAGCAAGAAGGAGGACCCTGGGTAGGAGGATCATTCCTCACTCAGAAAGACAAGTGGGATGTACATTGTAGGAAGGAAAAAATTAATGCATTTTTAGGGTACACAGTTCAATCGATAGCAATATCTGTAAATCATTTGTTCATGGAAATGGATCCCTCTTGCATTGCTGCCTTTGTGGGGCTATAATCAGTTTAGTTGCACAGAACTTCATGCTTCCAATTCACACCTTAAGATTCCAATCCACATGCTTCTGAAGGCTAATACTTTGTAGTTGCTATGTAGTTGTTGACAATTTTTTAATTTAAATTTATTTTTTATAATTTATTCACTTTGCATCCTGTTTGTAGCCCCCTTGCTCATCCTTTCCCAGTCCCTCCTGCACTTCCTCTCCCCCCTTATTTTCCTCCCCTATTACTCAGAAAGGGGAAGCTCTCCTCCAATACCATCTGATGCCAGCCTATCAAGTCTCTTAAGGACTGCCTGCATCTTCTTCCCCTGTGCCCTGGCAATGCCAACTCCCCACCACCACCAAGGGGAAGTGATCAAAGAGCAAGTAACAGGGTCCATGCCAGAGATAGCCCCTGCTCTCCTTGCTAGGGACCCACATGGAGACTGAGCTGCTTATCGGCTACATCTGAGCAGGAGTTCTAGGTCCTCTCCATGTATGGTACTTGGTTGGAGCTTCAGTATCTGCAGGCCCCATGGCCCAGTTTTTTTTTTTTCTCTGTATGTCTCCTTATGGAGCTCCTGTCTCCTGCGGGTCTTTCTATCTCCCCTGGAAGAATGGATACTGAAACTATGGTACACCTACACAATGGAATACTACTTAACTATTAAAAACAAGGAAATCATGAAATTTGCAGGCAAATGGATGGAACTAGAAGAGAGTATCCTGAGTGAGGTAACCCAGAAACAGAAAGACAGGCATGGTATATATTCACTAATAAGTGGGTATTAGCCTTATAATATAGGATAGCCATCTTCAGATCTAAAGAAGCTAAAGACTAAGGACGACCCTAGGGAAGATCTTTAAATCTCATTGATAGTGGCAAACAGGATAGACACCAGAAGCTGTGGAAGAGAGGAATTGGAGGTGACCACTGCCATTCTTCTCAAAACAGGATGGGAGTCTACCATAGAGAGTTCTCTGAAAGGATTCACTCAACAGAGGATCGAAACAGATGCTGAGACTCATCTCCAAACTTTGAGCAGAGGGCAATGAGTCTTATGGAAGAAGAGAGGGTTGGGATTAAAGGGACATGGAGGGGACAGGAGCTCCAAAAGGAGACCAACAAAGCTAAAATACCTGAGTCCAGAGGGTTCTGCAGAGAGTGATGCACCAATGGAGGACCAAGCACAGAGAGGACCTAGACCCCCTGCTCAGATATGGCCAATTGGCTGCTCAGTCTCCATGTGGATCTCTGAGTGAGGGGAACAGGGGCTGCCTCTATCATGAACTCAGTTGACTGCTCTCTGATCACTTGTCCCTGATGACGCAGCCTTGCCAGGCCACGGAGGAAGAGGATCCAAGCAGTCCTGATGAGACTTAACAAGCTATGAGCAGCTGGCAATAGTAGAGATCGCCTTCTTTCAGTGGAATGGACGGGGTGGGGAGTGAAGGGTGGGGATGAGAAGAGAGACAAAAGGTGGGACCAGGGGAGTTGAAGAAGAGGGCTTTATAATGAGTAAATTGTGAAGAAAAATAATAATAAAAAAACCGATTCCCTGCAGTCTGCCTAAAGTTTGTCTATGAGTCTCAGCATTTGCTTTGATACCCTGCTGAGAATTTTATCTTTGGATTTTTGTTTTGTGAATGTAGCTTTATGGACTCCAAAGACTGTATCATTGCTTGGCACCTTGAATGCTAGTATGCTCTTTCTGTCTTCTCTAGATTCATTTTATGTAGCTAGTTTTTTGATCACTCAGCTGCTAAGAACCTTATCTGTCTTCCACCCCACATCTTCAGAGAGGACTCAGTCTTTTCCTGGCAGCACTTTGGAAGGAAAGCCTATGGTCAGACTATGCCTTTGTGGAGGGTCAAAGAGATCTGTATGAAAGGGTATGAGTTGAAATATTGGTCACAGTAGGATATGTAAATCCTGTGGGAAATTTGGGGTAAGGTGTGGCACTGGTCACCTCATCTTCCAGGTGGGGAGCACTATGGTGTGTGTTTCTGAGAATCCAGTAAGGGTAGATTTTTTTCATTCCAGATTCAGTATCAGAATGTATACCGAAGTAGAGGTTATAACCTTTGAGGATTATTCAACCACTGTGGCTTCCAAAGATGAGGCTTCAGAAGGAGATAAGATTGGATGGCTTCTCACCACTGGCTGAGTCATGACTGTTGATGGCTTCTTGAGAAGTAGGGTTGCAGGATGTGTCACATATTTTAGATTAATTGTCAACTTATCGGGCAAAACCTGTGGTCCTGTGTAGCTTAGCACTTCTATTGAGAGCAAACGCATGCTTGAGAAGTATGAATGGACATTTTAAATACGTTATTTCTGATGAAGAGAGAGCTCAAAAAAAGAAACATGTTTTATATTTTTATTTAAAATATTTTAAGTTGTACTGTAAAAAAAAAACTGCTAGTTAAATCAGCAACACTATGCTTTTATTTTGTACTAATCAGAAAAATGATATAGTTGGTCCTGCTAATCCTGTACTCATTAACATCATTTTTCTTTTCCTATTTGGACTGTATTCCAATTCAGTCTTGAGTTTCAGCAACTTGATTACCAATGATGAAAGTTGTAAAAGGGTAATAAAGGGAAAATAATACAAAATCAGCACCAAGAAGGTATAATCCACAATTTTTTGTTCAGTTATTCTGCACTAACTGAATGGAGTTAAATTAGGATGATCATGTAGCAAAATGCATTTAAATTCTGTTTATTATGAATTGAAAATGATCTTTCAGGCCACTATTAGTGGTTGTAGAAATGTCTTATGTAGAGAAAAAATAGAAATTCCTTGTAGATAGATACAGATTCTTAGCCTCTTGAACATGACTATATTGTGGAAATTTTAAGAATCCATTCATGCTGAGAATTTTAAAAACACCATTATTTTGTTTAAGAAAAGGCAGACTGGATGTTCAAAAGACAAATTAACCACCATCTGTGAAGCTGAAATAATGCTTTAACACCAGCCTTCAAACACTCAGCTCACCATTCACTTGATCACTTTGGTGAATTAAGAAAAGAATGTGACCTGGAAAGGATCATCCTGAGTGAGTTGTCCCAGAAGCAAAAAGACATACACGGTATATACTCACTCATATAAACATACAACATAGAATAAACCCACTAAAATCTGTACATCTAAACAAACTAAGCAAAAGAGAGGACCCTAACTAAAATGTTCAATCCCCATCCTGAAAGGCAAAGAGGATGGACATCAGAAGAAAAAGAAAACAGGAAACAACCTAGGAACCTGCTACAGAGGGCCTCTGAAAGCCAGAAGAAGAAAACAGGAAACAACCTCAGAACCTGCTACAGAGGGCCCCTGAAAGCCTCTGCCATGCAGACTGTCAAAGCAGATGCTGAGCCTGATGGCCAACTGACGGGCAGAGTGAATGGAATTTTATGTAAGAAGTGGGAAATAGTAAGAGCTGGAGAGGACAGGAACTCCACAAGGAGAGCAACAGAACAAGATAATTTGAACAGAGGGAACTTCCCAGAGACTCATACTCTAACCAAGGACTATCTGTGGAGATAACCTAGAACCCTGACATTGCAGCCACTTCTGATGAGAACTGATAGACTAAGATCAGAAAGAAGGAGAGGAGGACCTCCCCTATCAGTGGACTTGGGGAGAGGCATGCATGCAGAAAGGGGGGGAGGGTGGGACTGGGAGGGGAGGAGGGTGGGGCTTATGGGGGTATACAAAATGAATAAAGTGTAATTAATAAAAGTTAAAAAAAAAAAGAAAAAAGAAAGAAAAGAATGTGAGATACTGTGTCTGGTTGCTTGTAGATATTTGTGAGAGATGGCAGTCTAGCAATCTTAACTGGCTCTATTTCCAGAAAAAACAAGTTTCTTTAGTGTGTAATATTCTATGGAACCCTTCAGAACTCCAGCCCCCCGCAATCAAAATTAAATCACATCTGTACTTTAGTTGTGTGTGTGTGTGTGTGTGTGTGTGTGTGTGTGTGTGTGTGTGTGTAGGCCTGAGGTTGACATTGGGTGACATCCTAGATATCTCTCAACTTACTTATTGATACAGGGTCTCTCACTGAATTCAGAGCTCACTTCTAGCCATTTACCTCAAGGATCTCCTGCCTCTACCTCCCACATGTTTGCAGGTGGGCCACCTCCTGCCTGTGTTTTACATGGTACTGAGAAGCTTAACTATGGTCCCCATGACTGTGTGACAGACACTTTATCATCTAAGCCACCTTCCCTTGCCCAAATCACACATTTTTTTTTAAGTTTGACAACAGCTAATAAAATCTTAGTGAAAATTACAATTTTTAAACCAGCTCTTTGAGACATTCTATGCAAAGCACTTTAAGCCTTTTTCATTTACTCTTTCACAACCCATTTTTTTTCTTTCTCTAATGGCTCCATGTGGATATAAGAATGCATTATCCATGGACAATTGCAACAAGTACTTTTTCTGAGAAACCTTCTCTGAGATATAATGGACTTTTAAAAACAAAACAAAACAAGCAAGCAAACAAAAAACCAAAGCTCAAGACCTCAAACTCTTCCAGTGTTTTAACTCTCCCAGAGGTAATTGCTGTGATGCAAGCATAAACCAGCTAAAGTACAACAGGATTGATCCAAACCGCGATCTTCATGAAACAGAAATCGTAACCATTTCTTTATTATAATAAACCTTCTGTCAGTCACTCTTGTATCTCACACAGAAAGTCCAATGACAAGTGTGCAGACATTCTGTGAGCACTGTTTACATTCACAATAGTTCTGTAAAGTAGGATAATGCCTTATTTTCTTGTGAAAAGCTAAAAACTATTGTGACAGTACAAAGTACTTTTGTGAAATTGTCGATATTATTTCTCTACAAATGTCATACAGATGCCACATTTTTCCGTTTCTTCACATTGTTATCACTTATCCTTAGGGAAGAAAATGTATAATAAGTGCAGTCATGTTTACTTATTGGCAGACATCTTCCCTGAAAATAAGCTGATGGGTGATTTTGCTGTTGTGGGAACCTCACGGAGTGAGTGTGTGCACACATATCTAATTGTTATGTGTCAGTCACATCAAGATGTGCGATAACCACACATTGTTAGATATTGTTGCCACATTCTTTTATGTTCTTTATAAGCAGATTACTCTAAAATAATAATGAAAATGTCATATTGGAAATACATTAAGCATTAGTCTAGCTGTTATTATCATGTTTATACAGAGTGTAATTGTATTGCTTTACTATTATATAATGGCAGGTAGAGAAACGGCATACGTACAGTCACAAAAACATGAGTATGAACTGAAATGTCTGAGAAAGCTGCACAGCATCACTAATCCTCTAGAGTGCTTGACCTCAACTGACTAGAAGACCATTGTTACAGAAAGAAGAACATTGTGGTTCAAGAACCCAAATTATCTTGGGCTCTTATAACTTTTAGTAGACATTTACCTCCAGTTTTTTATTATGTCTGCTATAACAACATCTTAGAATGTGTTGCTAAACTCAGCCAACCTCTAACCAATCCTAAAAGCAAGGAATGCTAAGGAATAGCTTCTGAGAACTACAGAAAATATGTCCACCTCACTGATGCTTGCTTGCTCCATGTACCTGCTGACATATTTGGTAAATATACTGTTTTATAGCTTAATTTTGTCATGTGACTTTTAAAATTTAGGTAACCTCTCCCAAGGTGGATGAGAAATGACACATGGGGAAACTTGAGTCTATGTTCCTTGAGCACGAACACTGATATCGGCACAGAATAAAATGTCTTACTGTGTATTTTTAAAGCAGAGTTACTATTTTTCATTGACATGAATAATGGATGTGAGGACTGATTTTGACAGATACAACATCTATAACTGGTAGAGGTGTGCCAGCGCTGCAATCGCCTTGGGGAACTTCTGTATACGTGGTCCATCACTGTCTCATCTGCCATTATGCGAGACATTCTGTAATTCACATACCTGTGATCAATTACATGATAATGATGATTAATAGTAAAATAATCTTCACCTTAAGTAGAAATATAATTTGTCACTTTTATGAAGGAACACTAATATCCTTACTTTCTGTGGTTCAGAAACGTAACCTGTCAAAGACTATACTTATAAACAAAAGAACAGAATGTAAAACTCTAGTTTGTTTACTCAAAGGTTAAAATTCTATATCTTTATCTACCTAGTTACAACTGTTAATGTATTAATAAATATATAATTATATCTGAATGTTCGATAAAATAAAAATGCCCTAGGAATATTATAAGCAAATAAGCTTTTTCATTTAGATCCTAATGTTTTATCAAAACAAAATATTTCAGTAAGGTGACCCAAAAAGGGGTGATTATTTTATACTTTCTAGTCACAGGAGTCATATGTTGAACAGATGCCTTTCCTTGAAGAAGTGCTTCTTCCTGTGCAATCTCAGTAAAAAGAAGAGGACTCTCATGGGTGGTGTGGGTAGATAATTCCAGTATGAAAAATTTTTAAGTGATGAATTTAGGCTTTCTTCAGCTGTCTGTAATTCTTTCGAACTTTGGCAGAAAGAAAAAAACTCCACAAAAAACTAAACTAAACTAAACAACAAAAAGAATATAACTGAAGAGGAGTGAAGTTTTATTTGGGAACAGCTTTGCCTAGGAAATAGCTGAAGATTTACTGATTGAGGCTCAAACACCAAAGTACGGAGACTTTGAATTAAAAAAAAAAAAGATGATATTCTGCAAAATGTGGTTCCAATCTTTTAGTATTTGCCAAATCATTGAAGAGAGTCTTTTGATCTTCCCATGTCTGGATGAAATACCTTTACAAGATTCTAGCTTTTACAAAATTTCACTAACTAGGAAATACTCTAACTCTCAGAAAAAAGACAACAAATGTTAGCGACACTCTGCCAAGCCTATTTTTGTCTATTTTTTTCCTGAGGACTGTCACCTAGCAGACATTACCTACATCACAAGACAACCACATATGCCTTCCATCATTTCTCTTATATCTCGTCACCAGCCCCACACAGGAAACTTGAGCCCCCACCTAAAAGTTTGGCTTTTTTCTAGAGCTCAGATTGTGTGTAAGCATCAACCATCTGGCTCTTCTGGGAGATTTAATTCTGTATCTCTCATATATGCTTGTGCAAGTTAAATCAGCCCATCTGTTTTTTGTTTTTGTTTTTTTTTTTCCTACTGATATGCTTATTATTAACTCATTTCAGCAAACACTTGGAAGGAATTGGGGAAATTTTCCTTTAGACTTGAGAGTTAATAATCATTATCAAGTTTATTGAATTCAGAATTTCCTAGGATTTAGGGGCAAATTTCTGGGTGTGTCTGTGAGGCCATTTCCAGAGAAGACTAATAATGGAAACACCTACCCTGAATGAGAGAGGCACCACTTCCACAGACTGAAGACAGGAAATAAAAGGAAAATGTTAGCAGAATATTAACATTCTCCTCCCTCTCTGTCTTCTTTGCCTCTGTCATGCAAACTGAGTTCCTGGGCCATGACTTGTCAGCCATGATGATCTGAACCCTGTAATAACATTACCTGAAATAAACCATACCTCTTGTAAGTTGTGTCAGGAATTCTTCCACAGTGATGAAAAAGTAACTAATTGTGTATACAATGTTGAATTTATGTTGCAACTTTAATATTCACAGACAAAATATTACTAAAATCTTAAATCTCTTATGAAACAGTTATATATTTTGGAAGGCTCATTGTCTACTGGGAGGTAAATTATGCAAGAAAAAGTATTGTCAAAACATTCCCATAGTAAGGGGAACTATTTCTGACACGAACTCAATGGCAGGCTCTTTGACCTCCCCATCCCCCAAGGGAGGAGCAGCCCTGCTAGGCCACAGAGGAGGACTTTGCAGCCAGTCCTGAAGATACCTGATAAACCAGATGAAAGGGGAGGAGGTCCTCCCCAATCAGTGGACTTGGAAAGGGGAAGGGAGGAGATGAGGGTGGGAGGGTGGGATTGGGAGGGAATAAGGGAGCAGGATACAGCTGGGATACAGAGTTAATAAAATGTAACTAATAATAAAAAATATAAAATATGTATTAAAAAAACATTCTCGAGGGGGCTGAGAATATGGCACAGGAGGAGCTGGGGATACTTTTTTGACAAAGCAGGAGGCCCAGAGTTAGGATTTCAGGAAACTCCATGAAGGCTGGAGGGGCAGTGCATGTCTGTAATCCCAGCCTTTGAGGTAGAGACAGAGCAATGGGAGATGGAGCTGCTGTGTTCCTGGTTACCAAGTCCAGACGAAATGGCAAGCTACAGGTTCAGTGAGATATTCTATCTCAAAAATCTAAGGTCCAGAAATGATTGAAGACACACACATACACACACACACACAAGAGAGAGAGAGAGAGAGAGAGAGAGAGAGAGAGAGAGAGATTAACAAACAAAAATATAAATGTTCTCTGATATTACACACATATATAAATATTAAATATTTGATTTTAAAATTGAACTAGTGAGACCCAGAATAGAAAAGTAAATTATGTCATTAGTTGATCTTATACTACTAATTATTGTTTAGAAATCTCTTGATAATGTAGTATGGCAATACTCTAATATTTACCAAGCAATTCCTATAGACAAAGCTATTAATAGACATGGAACTGGACTGATCTACTGTGTTATCAAGTAAATTTAAAATAATATCATTTAGAAAAGATGAGGGTTTAGGTTGAAGACTTTTCAGCTAGAAAGTAAGTTTAGGTTTCTACATTACCAGTGCTTAGCAAACATTAGATACTTGGGAAATGCTTGTTTGATTATCTGTTGGTGTCATTAAGATAAAAATGTAATATGCTTGCAAGATCTTTGCACTTAAAATTCAAAATAAAAGAGTCAGTGCATTGGACCAGTGGTAAAGGTACTTGCCTGGGGACCTGAGTTTGATCTTTGGAATTCACATGGTAGAATGAGAGAAGCAAGTACTGCAAGTTGTATTTTGACCCCCACATAAGCACCTTGCAATTTGTTTTTTTTTTCTCTTTTTTTAACTTTATTTTTTTCTTATCAGTTACATTTTATTAACTCTGTATCCCAGCCATGTCCCGATCCCTCATTCCCTCTCAGTCCCTCCCTCCCTCATCTCCACCATGCCCCTTGCCAAGTCTACTGATAGGGGGAACCTCCTCCCCATTCATCCGATCCTGTTTTATCAGGTATCTTCAGGACTGGCTGCAAAGCTCTCCTCTGTGGCCTAACAGGACTCCCCACCTCCTCCTTTGGGGGGTGGGGAGGCCAAAGAGCCAGTCATTGAGTTCCTGTTAGAAATAATCCTTGTTCCCCTCACTATGGGAAACCAATTGGTTACTGAGTTACCACAGGCTACATCTGAGCAGAGGTTCTAGGTTACATTCATACATGGTCTTTGGTTGCATGTCAGTCTCAGAAAAGACCCTGTGCCCAGATATGTTTGGTCCTTGTGGAGCTCCTATCCTTTCCTCATCAGACTAACTCCCCTTCTTTCTTATGATTCCCTGCACTCTGCCAAAGGTTTGGTCATGAGTCTTTGCTTTGAAAACAGTGCTAGTTAGAATTTTTCAAATGCGCTCAGTAGACTCCTGTCAATGTTTATTGTGCATCCCATCTGTCTTTCAAAACGAGGATTGATAATCTTACCCCATGTCTGCTCTCTTGATTATCTTTTTTAGGTGTATAGATTTCATTATGTTTATCATATCTTATAGGTCTATATAAGTGAGTATATACCGTGTTTGTCTTTCTCCTTCTGGGATATTTCACTCAGGATGATCTTTTCTAGGTCGCACCATTTGCCTGCAAATTTCATGATTTCCTCCTTTTTGATTGCTGAGTAGTATTCCATTGTGTAAAAATACCACAATTTCTGTACCCATTCCTCCGTTGATGGGCATCTGGGTTGTTTCCAGGTTCTGGCTATTATAAATAAAGCTGCTATAAACATGGTTGAGCAAATATCTCTTTTGTGTACTTGAGCAAACTTTGGGTATATACCTAGCAGTGGTATAGCTGGGTCTTGAGGAAGCACTATTCCTAATTGTCTTAGAAAGCGCCAGATAGATTTCCAGAGTGGTTGAACCAGTTTACATTCCCACCAGCAGTGGAGGAGGGTTCCCCTTTCTCCACAACCTCTTCAGCATGTGTTGTCCCTTGAGTTTTTCATTTTGGCCATTCTGATGGGTGTAAGGTGAAATCTCAGGGTCGTTTTGATTTGCATTTCCCTGATGGCTAATGAGGATGAGCATTTCTTTTAAGTGTTTCTCTGCCATTCGATATTCCTCTGTCGAGAATTCTCTGTTTAGCTCTGTTCCCCATTTTTTAATTGGATTACTTGGTTTTCTGCTTTTCAGCTTCTTTAGTTCTTTGTATATACTGGATATGAGTCCTCTGTCAGATAAAGGGTTGGTGAAGATTCTTTCCCAATCTGTAGGTAGGCGTTTTGTTTTGATGACAGTGTCCTTTGCTTTACAGAAGCTTTTCAGTTTCATGAGGTCCCATTTATTGATTGTTGCTCTTAGAGCCTGTGCTGTTGGTGTTCTGTTCAGGAAGTTGTCTCCTGTGCCAATGAGTTCTAGGCTGTTCCCCACTTTTTCTTCTAACAGATTTAGAGTATCTGGTTTTATGTTGAGGTCTTTGATCCACTTGGACTTTAGTTTTGTGCAGGGTGATAAATATAGATCTATTTTCATTTTTCTGCATGTGGACATCCAGTTGGACCAGCACCATTTGTTGAAGATGCTGTCTTTTTTCCATTGAATGGTTTTGGCTTCTTTGTCAAAAATCGAGTATTCATAGGTGTGTGGGTTTATTTCTGGGTCTTCTATGCCGTTCCATTGATCCTCCTTTCTGTTTTTATGCCAATACCATGCAGTTTTTATTACTATTGCTCTGTAGTACAACTTGAGATCGGGGATGGAGATACCTCCAGATGATCTGTTGTTGTACAGGTTTTGGAGATTCTGGGTTTTTTGTTTCTCCATATGAAGCTGAGAATCTTTTTTTCAAGGTCTGTAAAGAATTGAGTTGGTATTTTGATGGGAATTGCATTGAATCTGTAGATTGCTTTTGGCAGGATGGCCATTTTCACAATGTTAATCCTACCTATCCATGAGCACAGGAGATCTTTCCATCTTCTGAGATCTTCTTCAATTTCTTTCTTCAGAGACTTGAAGTTTTTCTCAAATAGGTCTTTCACTTGCTTGGTTAGTGTCACCCCAAGGTACTTTATGTGGTTAGTGGCTATTGTGAAGGGTGTTGTTTCCCTAATTTCTTTCTCGGCCCTTTTGTCTTTGGTATACAGGAGGGCTTCTGATTTTTTTTGAGTTGATTTTGTATCCTGCCACTTTGCTGAAGGTGTTTATCAACTGGAGGAGTTCTCTGGTTGAATTCTTGGGGTCGCTCATATATACTATCATATCATCTGCAAATAGTGACACTTTGACCTCTTCCTTTCCGATTTGTATCCCCTTGATCTCCTTTAGTTGTCTTATTGCTCTGGCTAGGACTTCAAGTACTATGTTGAAGAGGTATGGAGAGAGTGGGCAGCCTTGTCTTGTCCCTGATTTCAGTGGGATTGATTTAAGTTTCTCTCCATTGAGTTTGATGTTGGCTATAGGCTTGCTGTATATTGCCTTTACTATGTTTAGGTATGTGTCTTGTATTCCTGATCTCTCCAAGACTTTAAACATGAATGGGTGTTGGACTTTGTCAAATGCTTTTTCAGCATCTAAGGAGATGATCATGTGGTTTTTCTCCTTCATTTTGTTTATGTGGTGGATTACATTGATGGATTTCCGTATGTTGAACCACCCTTGCATGCCTGGGATGAAGCCTACTTGGTCGTGGTGGATGATATCTTTGATGTGTTCTTGGATTCGGTTTGCAAGTATTTTATTGAGTATTTTTGTGTCAATGTTCATAAGAGTAATAGGTCTGAAGTTCTCTTTTTTTGTTGGGTCTTTGTGTGGTTTAGGTATCAGGGTGACTGTTGCTTCATAGAATGAGTTTGGTAATGTACCTTCTGTTTCTATTTTGTGGACTAGTTTGAGGAGAATTGGTGTGAGCACTTCTTTGAAGGTCTGGTAGAATTCCGTGCTGAAACCATCTGGCCCAGGGCTTTTTTTGGAGGGGAGACTGTGAATGACTGCTTCAATTTCCTTGGGGGATATTGGGCTGTTCAGTCTTTCTACCTGATCTTGACGTAATGTTGGAAGATGGAATCTATCAAGAAAATTGTCCATTTCATTTAGATTTTCAAATTTTGTGGCATATAGGCTTTTGTAGTATGACCTAATGATTGTTTGAATTTCCTCAGTGTCTGTAGTTATGTCACCCTTTTCATCTCTGATTTTGTTCATTTGGATAGATTCTCTCTGCTTTTTAGTTAGTTTGGCTAAGGGTTTGTCTATCTTGTTGCTTTTCTCAAAGAACTAGCTTTTTGTTTCATTGATTCTTTGAATAGTTTTATTTGTTTCTAATTGATTGATTTCAGCCCTGAGTTTGATTATTTCCAGCCTTCTGCTCCTCTTGGGTGTATCTGCTTCTAATAGTGGAAGACTTCAACACTCCACTCTCACCAAGGGACAGATCAACTAGACAGAAAACAAATAGGGAAATAAAAACACTTACAGAGACCCTAAATCAAATGGACCTAATAGATGTCTACAGATCTTTTCATCCAAACTCAAAAGAGTATACCTTCTTTTCAGCACCGCATGGAACCTTCTCCAAAATAGAGCATATAATTGGTCATAAAGAAAGCCTCAACAGATACAAAAAGATTGAAATAATCCCTTGTATTCTATCTGACCACCATGGACTTACGCTGGACCTCAACAACAACAGAAATAACAAACAGCCTACACGCACATGGAAACTGAACAACTTGTTACTCAATGACAGCTGGGTTAAGGAAGAAATAAAGAAAGAAATTAAAGACTTCCTAGAATTCAACGAAAATGAAGGCACAACATACCCAAATTTATGGGACACATTGAAAGCAGTGCTCAGGGGAAAATTTATAGCACTAAGTGCCTGCAAGAAGAAATTTGTAACATCACATACAAACAACTTAATGGCCCAACTGAAAACCCTAGAAAAAAAAAGAAGCAATTTGTTTTTAAGAATCATTTTATTTAAGTATCCTCTCTAGGGTCTTCCTTGTTGTTTAGCTTCTTTAAGTCTATAGGTTTTAATATGTTTATCCTGTATTATAAGGCTAATATACACTTAAAGTGTGTATATACCATGCATGTCTTTCCTAGGGAGGATGCTTAGTTCTCATTCAGAAGGGCAAACAAGATAAACACTGGAAGTGGTGGAATAGAGGGAACAGGATGGGAGTCTACCATAGACGACCTTTGAAAGACTCCACTCAGCTGGGAGAGCACAGGGAGTCTTATGAAAGGGGAGATAGAAAGACCTGGAGGGGACAGGAGCTCTACGAGGTGACCAAGAAAGCCAAAAAATCTGGGCCCAAGTGGACCTGAAGAGACTGATGCTTCAACCAAGGACCATGCATGAAGAGGATCTTGTTCCCCTGCTCAAATTTAGCACATAAACAGCTCAGTCTCCATGTCAGTCACCTAGTAAGGGAAGCAGGAGCAATCTCTGGCATGAACTCTGTTGCCTGCTCTTTGATCACTTCTCCCTGGTGTAGTGGCCTTGCCACAGAGGAAGAGGATCCAGGCAGTCCTGATGAGACTTGATAATCTGGGGTCAGATAGTAGGAGAGGAGGACTCTCCCTTTTCAGTGGGGCTACAATTGGGATACAAAATGAATAAATTTAAAATAATAAAATAAAATAAAATAAAATAAAAAAAGAATCATTTCGTTGATGCATTCATGTAGAAGAATCACAGCAGTAGGTTTTCCCCTAGGACCCATGACCTATTTAGTTTTAGGCCCTTAGCTTCATTAATAGTAAGGGTTCTAACCTGGGGGGGGGCTTAATTCAAATCAAGAAGGTGGTTGGTTGCTCCCATAACATTTGTGCTACTACTGCCCTGATGGGCATATCTCATGATATACTTGCTGGCAGGTCACTGTTATAGCTTGCAGTGCTTGTGGCTGTGTGAAACCAGTAAGTGATTTTATCCTCTGGTAGCTTGTGTAAATACCTTCCCTCACTACAAATACGGAAGAGGTGAAGCTTCTAGTGCAGTAAGTGGATGGCGGATCTGGAAGGGGTTGGGACAGGGCGAAGAACATGATCAAAATATATTTTATGAAAAATTAAAAAATAAAATGAAAACCTAGATACAAAATTAAATAGCACATAATTATAGTAAAGTGATAAAACTTACCTATCAGTTGTAATACTTTTCAGTAACTGAAAATCCATGAATATTAAGCTCCAAGCTAAATGATTTGAGAATGCCATTTAGACCACTTCATGGGCTTATATGTCTATTTTCTGGAATGTAGCAAAACTGCAATCAATTATAATAAAACTCAAGATTCACTTTTTTATATTTATTACAGTTTATTCACTTTGTATCCCAGCTGTAGCCCCCTCCCTCTCCCCTCCCAATCTCACCCTCTCTCATCTCCTACAATGTCCCTCTCCAAGTTCACTGATAGGGGAGGTCCTCCTTCCATTCCATCTTACCCTAGCTTATCTGGTTTCATCCGAACTGGCTTCATTGCCTCATCTAAGCAGAATGCAGGGAATCTTAGGAAAGAAGGAGGAGACAGTAAGACCTGGAGGGGACAGAAGCTCCACAAGGAGACCAACAGAACCAAAATATCTGGGCACAGGGGTCTTTTCTGAGACTGATACTCCTACCAAGGACCATTCATGGATATAACCTAGAATCCCTGCTCATATGTAGCCCATGGCAGCTCTGTATCCAAGTGGGTTCCCTAGTAATGAGAACAGGACTATATCTGACCTGAACTCAGTGGCTGGCTCTTTGACTGTCTCCTGTGGATGGGAGAGCAGCCTTGCCAAGATTCACTTTTAACACCCTGAAAAAGTACATGGGAAATAGGAGAGATGTGGAAAGCCATGTATTGCTACAAAATCACAGCATATTAAATCAATTTAAGAGCAAAAGATTGGAACTTTGCAATAAGCTTTAGGGGCAAATAAGGTCTTGTGAGCAGCACAAAGCCTTGCTACATGTAACGCAGTACACATTTCATTCACAACTGAGCACAGCATGGGCAGCCTATGCTACAAGAGGGGTCAGGGTTAATCTATAGAATATAGTCAGGATCACAAAGGAGGCATTTTCATTCTTTTGCTTAAGCAAGAGCCTACAAACCTCTAACATAACACAGTCTCTCTCTCTCTTTCTCTCTCTCTCTCTCTCTCTCTCTCACACACACACACACACACACACACAAGCACACACACTTTATAGTCATTACAATCAATTATGTGAATGGGATTCACAAGAATTTTAGGAAAGCTGGTCACTGCTCTGGTTACAATTAATAATTCTACTCTTCACCCTGTAATCTAGGTTACATGTCTACAATCAGCCATTCCATTGACAAAGCACAGTGATTTAGGTAAGAGGAGAATTCCAAATGAGATGCCGTGAGCAAAATCTACCTTAGATGCAAAAACATCTTCATTAAGATCTTATTATGATTCTTCACTTCACATGCAAAGAAATTACTTTGAAATTACCTAATTTACTTTTAGTATTATTCTTGCAATGCTATATTACAGATCTTTTGATATTTGCTATGTAATTACATATCAGCAAGAAAAGGGAGGGCTAGGTGGCCAACAAAACTCTTTTGAAATGATTAAGATAAAATAGTAAATCTTGCTGTGGTGACTGAATCATCCAGGAATCTGTTGTCAACACACTCCAGCTATGGTCTCTGGGAAAGCTAAGCTTCATTCTCTATCAGTCTAAATTGTGACAATCTTGGTGTATACAGATAAGAGCAGGGGAAGGCAGACTTAGTTGGGTAGACAGATATGATCAGAAAAAGAAAGCAAGGAAATAAATATCTTTTAATTTGTCAAATGCAAGCAAACTAATAGCAAAGGTTCTAATAAACAGGATTGCAACTAAAACCAACACTTTAAAATCCTGCTTAACTTTACAGCCTGATATGAGAGGATAACCATTGGCTAAGAACTCCTCTTATAGTGAAAGTGTTGAGGATAAGTGACTGCTGAGACCTCAACCTTGTATCAGTCACAAGGCACAGCAAACATCTTCTAAGAGAGAATGGAAAAAATGCAGGCAGGAAGATGGGAGAAGTCCTGTGAAATGCTATCTTCTGAACATGACACGGCCTTTGCACTCAAAAACTCACAGCAGTTGTGGTCACCTACACAAGACCTATGCAAGAAGAAGTCAGGCAATATTCCAGTGCGAAGATGGGAAGGGTATTTCAGGACTAGCTTTTAACTGAGGAACTATTAGCAGTTGATGGCTGTCAAGCAAGGGAAAACATATTTCTTCATGGGTGAAAACGTTGGTAGGTTGTCTATACTTTAGTGGATGTTTCTGTACCTATGTCCATGTAAGAAGCACTAATTGGACTCAGTTAATTTTAAAATATCTATCTATCTATCTATCTATCTATCTATCTATCTATCTATCTATTAAGGAAAGTGGAGCCTGCAAGCAAGACATCTTAGCAGGTAGAGGAGTTCATACATAGGCTCAAACACCTGAGTTCAGTCGTTAGATCTCACACAGTGTTAGGAGAACCAGCTCCTAAGAGCTGTACTCTGATCTCCATTTGTCTGCATGCACACACCCTGCACAGCAAAGTAATAAATAAACTTTAAAAAACATGAGAATGAGAGGAGAATGGGAAGTTAGAGGAACATTAGAGAAATGAGGGTAAAATTGGAGGACTCCAAATAGATTTAATCAAGAAACATTGTATAAATATGTGATATAATCAAAAAAATTAAAGAAAAAAATGTGGTTTTTTGTTTGTTTTTAAAATTTACTGTTTGAGGCTCTCTGATCACCTCGCCCTGGAGGATACAGCCTTGCCAGTCCACAGAGGAAGACAATGCAACCTTTCCTGAGGAGACCTGATAGGCTAGGGTCAAATGGAAGAGAAGGAGAACTTCATCTATCAGTGCAGTAGGGGAGGAGCATAAGAGGAGAAGATGGAGGGATGGTGGGATTGGGAGGAGACAAGGGAGGGGAAAACAGCCGTGATACAAATTGAATAAATTGTAGTAAATAGTAATAAAATAATATATGTTTTAAAAATGTCTTATCATGTCCATCCTAACTCCCTCCCTCCAAATCTGTCTGGGTATCCATAATACATTGCCCTTCTAAATTCATGCCTCCTTTTATTTTTTATTTTTTAAATTCAGTGTGTTTAATTTGTGATGTCAATAGATGTGTAAGTGTGGGGTCAGTCACTGGGCATGGGTAACCACCTTCTCACAGAAGCCAGTGATTATCAATAGGTTCTCAACCGGGAGTGAGGCCTTGGAAACCTCTCTCCTCTGTATGTTTTGATTTTAAACCAGCATGAACATGTGCAGGTCTTGAAAGAGTGAGCACAGATACTGTGAATTCATGTGTGACACAGCTATGTCATATGCAGAGGACAGTATTCAACTACCCTCCGTCTCTTGCATTCTTTCTCCGTATTCTGTGATAACGCTGCAGATGCTCCATCTTTGGTTGAACATTCATAGTCACCTATCCTCAGCACTTTGATCAGTTATGAGTCTCTTCTTAAGCCACTGCCCACTTCAGTAAGAAGCTTCTGTGACCAGGGCTGCGAGTATCACACATTTATGGATACAATACTAATCAATATTTAGAAAGCAGTTTGACAACATAGGTAGAAGAAAAATCACGAGTTTCTATCCTAAAGCCTATGACTTCTCTAGCCATGGGTTTTGACCACATTTATGTACCTAGCATGAATTTTCTCCTGAGTAAAAACCCTAAAACAAGTCAGGAAATTAGTTACACCCATAAACAGTTTAGACATTGTTGAAGAAGTTGGCACATTTTGCTTGGAATCCCAGTATCTTGTAGCATGCAGGGTCTAATTCTGAATGAGACCTCTGAGGTCTGCTCTTCCCTAGTAGCCTGCAAAGTATCTTCCAGCACTATGAAGTCTATCTAGTGTGGAGGGAGTTTCCCAGTCAGTTTAAGACTGATTTATCTTAATAAAATGTAACTGATAAGAAAAAAGTAAAATAAAAAAAAGAAATCTGTAAAAAAAAAAGACTGATTTATCTGTTTCCTGCATGTTCAGCATCAAAGTCTTTCCATCAAGTAAGAGTGGGCAACCAAACACAATGGTGACAGCTTGTGTTATTCACGGTGTCTCTGGGACATTTCTGACCGTTAAATAATAGGAAGGTAACCTGTGCCTACCACTGAGATTTTCTAATAACACATGTATTCTGGAAGCAGCATTGTTTACCTTGTACCTCTATTGAAATTCCTTTGCATACTCTATATTAATTATCTTTCAAACTAGTAAGTTTTTATAGAGCTTCTTCACAAAGCATTTGCTTTACTTAATTCACTCTACTCTCCTTTCCCTCACTCCTCTACACACATTTTTTAGGCATTTAGCTTTTAATATTCTATTTCCTGTTGTCATATCGCATACATTCTATTGTCTTCTTTTGCTATCTTTTTATTTAGGTTTCAAGTTCGAAAAGTTTCCATGTAGTTTTTTTTCTTAATGCGTTGTTTTGATATCTTAAAAACCTAAACAAAAATTAAAATTATTTCGATCAGGGTTAGGGACATAAGTCAGTTATTCAAGTGCTTGGATTCCTGAAGTCTCCCCAAATCCCTACCTACCCACCCTCCATCATACACAAGGAAAAAAACCCACAGACATGTCACTATACTATACATTTGTAACCCTTAAGCTGAAGACACACAAACAACAATCCATGATAGCCTGCTTGTTGAGTTCCAGGCCATTAATAAAAATGTCTCAAAACACAAGAGAAACAAGCACAGCTTAGCGGTGACTTGTGTGTAGCATTGAAAAACATGACCTAACTTTCCTCAGCAACCATTAATTACTGCTAATGGTCCCTCTGGTAGCATATACTTTCAGTAAGAGAGAGAACTGACACAGATTTTCTATGCAAATAGGCTGACCTTGATATGTTATCCTCTTGACTCAGTTTCCCCAGTATTTGGGTTACCGGTAAGTGCCCCCATACCTATCACATTAATTTTAAGAGCCAGAGGACCAGGAAATTTTCTGTGAGATAATGTCTTTTACATATGTCAGGGAAGTGAAACCCATGCACTCTTAGCAATATGATCACCTAAATAAATCCTACAAAATGATATCAGTTGATATCAAAATATCGCAAGGTTCTGCACCTAGATGATGAGCCACCAACAATTAATGACTGATAATAGAATGAGCAGTCTATCAGGCTTCTCCAGAAATGAGCCCTCAACAGGCTTTCCAGTCCCAGATGGTCATCCCTAAACAAGTACACATATGAGCAATACTAAGGGGACTTGCTAGACTATGCATAGCGATAGTTACAGAAGCTGAAGTCATGAATTTGAGATACAGGATAGGGGAGGAGCTTAAGAGACCAAGTTGGAGGCAGAAGTGATGCACACACAGTACTCATCCATCTCACCCATAAACTGCTCAATAAAGCCTATTTTTAAGGTTAAAAATAAAATAGTCCATGTTCACAAAACAAAATACTCAAATATTTATCAGCCAAATATCTGCCCTTTGCCATAGTGAGAATAAATGTAATATAGTTACAAACACAGTGTCATAAGGCAGTGGAGAAGGCATCTCTACAAAATATATACCTCCTGTACAATTTATTTTATATGAAAGTAAAGAAAATTTTAAACAAGACAATCATTCATGTTAAGGTGCTAAAACTTCAAATAATACTTTCAATGAAATTATAATAGAATTTAGCAGTTGCTTTCAAGGACACCAAAAATTAGCCAGGCACAGTGGTGCTCACCTTAGTTAGCTAGGTATGATACTACACACCTTTAATGGCAGCTTTGGGGAGGAAGAGACAGTAGCGCTCTGTGATTTTTGAAGCCAACCTGAAAATGGAAGTGAATTCCAGGCTGGCCAGGTGTACAGAGTGAGAACCTAATTCAAACGTAAAAATTAAAAGAAAACTAAACTAAAAAACCCTAAATCGAACCAAATGAAAACAACAACTCCTCCCCCTCAAAAAACAAAAACAAAGTCAAACCTAAATCCCATAAAACCCCGACAACAACATCTAAAGGGAACTGAGAGTTAATTACTTCAGGTAGTCTTCAGAGTAATTTCAAGATTCTACTTATTTCACTGGACAAATATTTCCTGCAGAGAAAGTTTAAAAGATATATTTTAATAGTATCTCTCTTTTATCATTATCATAATCACCATCATTACAATTATTATTATTTACTATTTATTAATTTTGTATCCTGGTTATATCCCCCTTCCTCAGCTCTTCCTGGTTCCACTCTCCTTCCTTCCCTCTTTCTCCCCTATCCTTCATCCCTAGTCCACTGATACAGAAAGTACTCCTCCCCTACTGTCTGATCCTATCCTATCAGGTCCCCTCAGCACTGCCTGAACCCTCTTCCTCTGTGGGCTGGCTAGGTTGCCCCACCAGGAAGAAGTGATCAAGGAGAAGGCAACTGGGTTCATGTCAGAGACTGTTTCTTCTCCCCTTACTAGGGAACTCATTTGGAGACTGAGCTGTCTATGGAGTGCATCTGAACAGGGGGTCTAGGTCCTCTCTCTGCTTGATCTTTGGTTGATGCATCAGTCTCTACAGTCCACCCTGAGACCAACAATTTTGGCTTTGTTGGTTACTTTAAACAATTTATTCTTGACAATTTCATTCATTTATACAATTCTGATCACATCTGTCCCTCTCTTACCTTACTCTTACACTTCTTACGCCTATTAACCCTCCATCCCATGAAAAACTTGGAGGATTTGAAGGGGAGAAATGGGCATGAATATGATCATAATTTATTGTATACACATGTAGAATTCTTACGCAGCTTTATTTGTAATAGTCAGAAGCTGGAAACAACCCAGATGCCTCACAGTTGAGGAATGGATACAGAAATTGTAGTACATTTACACAATGGAATACTACTCAGCAATTTAAAACAAGGAAATCATAAGATTTATCTTGAGTGAGGTGTCCCAGAAGCAGTAAGACACGCACAGTTTATACTCACTCATTAGTGGATATTAAGTATACAATATAAGATAAATATACTAAAATCTGTACACCTAAAGAAGCTAATCAAGAAGTAAGACTCTGGGTAAGATGCTCAATCCTCATTCAGAAGGGCAAAGAGGATGGACATCAGAAGAGGGAGAAAACAGGAAACAGGAGGGGAGCCTACCACAGAGGGTCTCTGAAAGAGTCTACTCTGCAGGGCATCAAAGCAGATGCTGAGACTTATAGCCAAATTTCGGTCAGAGTGCAGGGAATCTTATGAATGAAGGGGAGACACTAAGACCCAGAGAGGACAGGAACTTCACAAAGAGAGCCACAGAACCAAAAAATCTGGGAACAGGTGTCTTTGCTGAGACTGATACTCCAACCAAGAACCATTCATGGAGATAACCTAGAACCCCTGCATAGATGTAGCCCATGGCAGTTCAGTGTCCAAGTGGATTCCCTAGTAATGGGAACAGGGACTGTCTCTGATAGGAACTCATGGGCTGGCTCTTTGATCACCTCCCCCTCAGGGGGGGTGCAGCCTTACCAGGCCACAGGGGAAGACAATGTAGCCACTCCTGATGAGACCTCATAGACTAGGGTCAGATGGAAGGAGAAGAGAACTTCCCATTCAGTGGACTGGGGGAGGAGCATGGGTGGAGAAGAGGGAGGGAGTGTGGGATTGGGAAGGGAAGAGGGAGGGAGCTACAGGTAGAATTCAAAGTGAATAAACTGTAATAAATAAAAAATCAAAAAGAATAACTTAAAGACAAAAGACTTTTATAAGTCAATGAGCCACCTACATTCTCCTTTACCGATAAAGAGCATGCTATAGAACTTGAGATAACCACATACATGAACTTCACATTCACAGTCCCAATTTAAGTCAAGACATGTAGACCAGAAAAGTATGTTAAAATATTTTCCCACCAGAATCTACCTTCTTGCTACCAAATATTCATGAACCATTCAGATACAAAATGCATTCACTACATTTCATTCAAAGCCAAACCATGGCTAAAATGATGCTCAGGTAAAATTTGACTCCTGAGTAGTGGAACACATATTCCCCTTGTGTGGAATTTGTCTAATGGTGTATCATAAATCAGTGAGATACAGAAATGAATGTCATAAATCATATAGTGATCATGTAAATACATGATCACTAAGTATAGCATACAATTTAGTTTAGAGGTATGTGATAAGATAATGACTTATAAGACAAAGAAATATGTGTTATTGTGAACAGGATAGTTACCACCATAAAATGAGAAAGATGGATTGGTTAATAGTAGATTTGGGGTGCTGTCTAGTTTGAGGTGTTGATGTAGAAAGGAGGATTCTTTCTTTCTTTCTTTCTTTCTTTCTTTCTTTCTTTCTTTCTTTCTCTTTCATTCTTTCTTTTACTAAAGTTAAAGACATGAAACTTTGTATTTACAGAATTCAAAGATTTACTTAGTTCTGGATGTTCGAGGTTTGGCCCAAGCCTCACCTTTGTGTAAACCTTGTGTCAGCAGAATCAAGACAGCATTTGAAACCTCAAGTTGATTTGTGAGGGAAAGGTCTTTCTTCCTTGTGACACCACTCTTCAAGGCCTCAACACAGAGTAGCAGTGCTCTGGAGGCCAAGTTTCTAACAGGCAGCCATTTTGAAATAGATCACATCTAAACTTCAAAGATTTGTAAGAAATTATCTAGGTTTCTCAAATAACAAAATTTATTATTGTATGCACATGTACTGTACATGAATGTTTTATATAATCAATAAAGAAAATCTGTTTATGACAAATAATTCATTAATAAATCAGAATTCCACCCTCAAAATTGCTGATTATTGTAAAAAACATCCTTTTGCTTTTTGGGAATCGAAGAATGGAGAAAAAGAGACAAATTTCTAAGGATAGAGATGAATTGAAAATAATAATTTTCAGTGTTCCAGAAAATTACGTCTATACTTTTTAATAATTATTTTACTGTGAAAATTAATATGTAATTTATCTGACAAACCCCGAAGAGCATTTCTTTTAAGATGGTTTGGAAATCTTTATTGATTGATTACATCGAAAGTTTAATTGTGACACTTTGAAACATCTACTTTTCTGAGAAGTGAATTTTTTTTATTTATTAATTGTTTGTGAAAAAGCATTCTCTACATTTGATCTACCCGTCTGTATTCCTGATCTACTGAAGTAATATTTGCAACAGTGATGTTTTTGTCATTTCATCGAAGTCTTTTTGGAATATGGTATTAATGAAATAAATTTCTAATTTTAAAATTGTCACATATCACATGGAAAGAAATGTCCTTCTGTGAAATGCTAATGAATATGATCAGATGGAAGGAATTTCAGTGAACCTTTTATCTTCCATTATACTTGACTGTTTCGCATAATTTAATTTCATTTTATTTCAGTTTGACATAATATGAAGAATTCCATTGTCTGCTTTGCTCCCATTTCTCTTGATATTTCAAATATATTTAATTATACAAGGTCACATCTGAAGATATAAAACTCTCTGGGGAGAATGTAAATGAACTTCCCTATCAGATCACTTATGAATTCCTTATTACCCTAAAATTACATGACATTATCCTGAAGTGACATGAAATGTCTTACTTCTTGTCTTACCCATTCCTGGAATGAACGGAAATATTGGAGAAGAATGGTGCTTTTGAGAACATGATGCTCCAAGGAGTACATTCCCTCGTGCCTCAGGGTTCCCTACCTGCCAGAGCACAGTGGAGGAGGCCATTAGCACACTCTTGTTACATTTGCGGAGTGGAGCTCTGGGTTTGCTTTCTATGATACTGTGACTTGGAACCGCTGTTTGCAGCAGGAAAGAGATGCCAGAGTTCTGTTTATGATGAAATGTTTCGCACCATCCAGAGAAAACACTTCCTATTAATAGGCACTGCCTACAGATTGGGAAAGAATCTTCACCAACCCTTTATCTGACAGAGGGCTAATATCCAGTATATATAAAGAACTAAAGAAGCTGAAAAGCAGCAAACCAAGTAATCCAATTAAAAAATGGGGAACACAGCTAAACAGAACTCTCTGTAGAGGAATACCGAATGGCAGAGAAACACCTAAAGAAATGCTCAATGTCATTAGCCATTAGGGAAATGCAAATCAAAACGACCCTGATATTTCACCTTACACCCATCAGAATGGCCAAGATGAAAAACTCAAGTGACAACACATGTTGAAGAGGTTGTGGAGAAAGGGGAACACTCCTCCACTGCTGGTGGGAATGTAAACTTGTACAACCACTCTGGAAATCAATCTGGTGTTTTCTCAGATAACTAGGAATAGTGCTTCCACAAGATCCAGCCATACCACTCCTAGGCATATATCCAAAAGATTCTCAAGTACACAATAAGGACATTTGCTCAACTATGTTTGTAGCAGCTTTCTTTGTAGTAGCCAGAAGCTGGAAACAGCCCAGATGCCCCTCAACTGAAGAATGGATGCAGAAATTGTGGTACATTTACACAATGGAGTATTACTAAGCAATGAAAACTAAGGAAATCATGAAATTTGCAGGTAAATGGTGGGACCTGGAAAGGGTCATCCTGAGTGAGCTGTCCCAGAAACAGTAGGAAACACATGGTATATACTCACTCATATAGACATGTAATATAGGATAAACCTACTAAAATCTGTACATCTATAGAAACTAATCAAGAGAGAAGACCCTGACTAAAATGCTCAATCCCCATCCCAAAAGGCAAAGAGGAAGGACATAAGAAGAAGAAAACAGGAAACAAGCTAGAAATCCGCCACAGAGGGCCTCTGAAAGGCTCTGCCTTGCAGACTATCAAAGCAGATGCTGAGACTTATGGCCAACTTTTGGGCAATGTGCAGGGAATATTATGTAAGAAGTGGGAAACATTAAGATCTGGAGTGGACAGAAACTCCACAAGGAGAACAACAGAACCAAAAATTTGAACACCTGGGTCTTCCCAGAGACCCATGCTCCAACCAAGTACCATGCATGGAGATAACCTAGAACACCTGCACAGATGTAGCCCATGGCAGTTTAGTGTCCAAGTGGGTTCCATAGTAATGGGAAGAGGGTCTGCCTCTGACATAATCTGATTGGCCTGCTCTTTGATCACCTCCCCTACATCTGTGCAGGGGTTCTAGGTTATCTCCATGCATGGTCCTTGGTTGGAGTACCAGTCTCAGGAAAGACCCATGTGCTCAGATTTTTTTTGTTTCTGTTGCTCTCCTTGTGGAGTTCCTGTCCTCTCCAGATCTTACTGTTTCACATTTCTTTCATAAGATTCCCTGCACTTTGCCCAAAGTTTGATAATTCTATGGACAAAACTGTTAAGAGAAGAAGAAACCAGTGAATAAAGAAATAAAAATCACTTTGGAGTTTTAGTCGATAACGCTCACAGCATATAGTCAGTTTATTTGAGATTAAATACATGTAAGCAACTGTTCAAGAATTATTTGTATAATTATAAGTTATATGAGTAAGTTATATGATCAATAGTCTACAAATGTCTATTCATATAAAGAAACAAAATAAATGTGACCGTTTATATTCTATTCATTTCAGTTACTCCAGACCTGTGGGATACAGAGCTTAGCCTTATATAGAGCAGTAGACTGCATATTTAGAGATCTGTGTGACTGAGAATGAATCTTAGTTGAAGAATATTCTTTTAGTGCAAACAAAGGCTCTAATCTGATCCCTAGCACAGCACCAAGCAAGCCAACAACAACAAAAAGCCACCCCCAGAAAAAAATTTAAAGCTTTGAATCTAGGTCTTTGCCAAAACATTGAAATGGAAACAGCTTGATCCGCACAGGTAGAAAATGACAACATGATAGGAGGCTGACAATAGACAACAATTGCTTGCTATGTATCTTCTGAAAAAAGAAATTTAAATGTTATTGCTGCAAAAGACAACCCCTCAAAGAAAGAGATATATCTAGCCTTATTTAAATAATACTCAATGTATATGTATATGTATATGTAAATGTCACATGGTAGTCCATTAATCTATATATTCATGCTTTTGCATAATTGTAAACACTTAAATTTGTAGTAATTTCTTTTCTGTATTAAGTCATTAAACTGGCTTCTTGCAATATTGAATTTCGTGGCAAAAACTGAGAATCACTAAGCCTACCAATTTGGCTAGTACAGCTTAAATGAGATAATGTTTTTGAGGTTTTTTTTTTCTTCAAATTTATGACATTCTACACATGTATAAAATATTGTGAATATGTAAAAGGCCTGAATGTTATGGGAGCTTCACAGGAGACCAACAGAGCAAAAAATCTGGGCCCAGGGGTACCTGCAGAGACTGATGCTCTAACCAAGGACCATGCATGGAATGAACCTAGACTGTTTGTTCAGACGTACCTCATAGGCAGCTCAGTGTCCAAGTGGGTTCCCTAGTAAGGAGAGCATGGGCTGTCTCTGACATGGACTCAGTGGCCAGGTCTTTGATCACCTACCCCTGGGGGGGTGCAGGCTTACCAGGCCACAGAGAAAGATGGTGTAGCCAGTCTTGATGAGACTTGATAGGCTAGGGTCAGATAAGAGGGGAGTAGGACCTCCCGTTTCAGTGGGCTTGGGGAGGGGTATATTTGAAGAAGAGGGAGGGAGGGTGGGACTGGAAGGAGATGAGGGAGGAGTAATAGCCGGGATACAAAGTGAATAAATTATAATAAATATTAAATTAATAAAAATTAAAAAATATTTCTGAGAAGTGCTGTGATATAAATCTTCCCAAGTTCACTCTTTAATTAGCAACTGATTTTTCTATTGGAAAGTTTAACACAAGCAGAAATCATATCCATGATGTTTTTATTATGTTATCATAATTTAAGAGGATTTTAGGGTTACATTTCTGTTTTTTCGATGTAACATTTAAAAAAAAACTATTAATTTTGTTAATATGTTTGACAGACCATCAAAAAGCAGAACAGAAAATTCACAGCCTCTGTTAGTAGAAGAGAAACAGAAGAAACGACAGCAAAAATACCTGGATGTTCAAGTTGGGTAAAGAACTACAGTCAATTAAGTTCCATCCATTTTTAATGCTCAGTGGTTCTAAAAATATTTAATTATTATTAAACTACTCCATCTAAAGGAAACAGAGAGCATGGCAGAGATCAGAAGTACCTTTGTCTGTGCAAACACCATTAACAACTGTGATTGCACAACTGTTGGGAGATGTAGATCAAGGCTTTTAATGAACATCAGAGATGAGGGTTTCCTGTACAGCTCCAGCTAACAGAAAACTAATATTCAACATTTTATGTGCTGTTCCTACATAATAAATACAATTGTTTGCTCATCTATGAGGACAAAAAGCTGTAAACTGATCCATCAGAAGTTGGGGTCTGTCTACATATACAGGTGGCTATCTTTAGAAGTCGCTTAGGTAATGAATTCACCTACTGAGAACTGTTAATGAGTTATCAATTACTTCTTTTCTCTTTTCACAAAAAGAATATCTGAGCTAAAAGGCCTCAGATCAAAGAATAAAAATATTTTTTCCAAGGATAAACTGAATTGTAATTGTAATTTAAGACAAAAAAAATGCTTTGAACTCTGTGGAAATGACAGGAATCTGACCATGGCTATCTTCAGTATTCTCCATATTCTAAGTAACTGAGGGAAAGTTTGCATTATGTATGAGAACAGATCTTGTGAAGATGAGAAAATGTCTTCGATTTATAATTTATGCTGTTTTCCTTAAACGTGGAATAATGCCTGAGAATTAAATGAAATGAGGCCCACACCTCTCGAGGCCTACACTTCTCATCTGAGTCTGCATTGCTTATCTAGGAAGAATTTAACATCATCCTTTTGAGTTGGTGCTTTTGAAATATTTCAAAAGTATTTTTTAGAGAGTTAGGAAAGAAAATAGAAAAATTACATTATTAAGTTTTTTTTTTCTCTGCTTGTCATCATTTTCCCAAGATTTTAAGTTTTCATAGTTTAGAAACAACGTGAAAATATCCAGGATATGTTTGGTGACCTTGATTTTATTACTTATCAAAAAAAATACATAGTCTTAAAAGCCTTTATGAGTGTACTGAGGCTGAGCATCTAAATGGAAACTATTTTGGAAAATCCAATAACTGTGTTTTTCAGAACCAATACAGAGTCTATGGCTATACATATTTGTTTAAGTATCAATTTGAACTTGGTGTGTTTTGGGTCAAAAAATTGAAGTGCTTGTCAAAAAAAAAAATGAAATGCCCATCAAAAGTAGGATTTGGAGATGAGATGAGAATTTTCTTGTTTCAAAGTTTTGATACTCCATTCTAGCCTGAAAATAGATTGTATGCTTTATAAAAGTTGAGGTTTGGGGAAAAAAAATCAACTTTGCTAACTATTTGTTCTCTTAGAACTTTTAAATTATTGCATCAAGTGTAAACAGCTGGCTATTTTTACTGTTGTCTCTCTCTTCCTCTCCCTCCCCCTCTGTGTGTGTGTGTGTGTTTGTTTGTGTATGTGTGTGTGCATGCAAGTGTGTATGATATATGTAAGTGAGGATGATTAGGGATTCACAATCCTCCCTCATGTGTCTTCTGAGTGTTCTAGCTTGATACTGTACTTGATACATCCGGCTTGATACTGTAGACATGGTTGCTATGAAGTGAAAGATGCCTCAAATATAAAACGTGTTATGTATTAAAATGAGAATTTTAAAGTAGAGCATACCTGGTAAAAGTAAACCATGCTAGAGAATGAATATGGCACCCTATGAGTCATGTCAGATACTCTACCTTTTGTCTTCCTCTCAATTAGACATCATCAATTTCAAACATAGCTGCTTTCGTAGGTTGACTTCACAATACACAACTATCTTCAAATAAAGGTTTGCATCATTATCTAGAGATTACTAGTAATTTCAGAAGTCTTAAAACCTAAGCTCAGGGGTAACCAATAGACTCAGTCTCCAAGTGGGTTACCTAGTAAGGAAACCAGGAACTATCTCTGGCATGAACTCATGGCAAGGTCTCTCATCACCTCTCCCTGGCGGGTGCAACCTTACCAGGCCACAAAGGAAGATGGTGCAGCCTGTCCTAATGAAACTTGATGGGCTAGGATCAGATAGAAGGGGAGAAGGACTACAGGAGGGCCATAGGGAGAGAAGAGGGAGGGAGGGTGAAATTGGGAGGGGATGAGAGAGGGGGCCAAATGGATAAATTGGGACACAAATGGATAAATTGTAATAAATGACAATAATAATAAGAAACAAAAAAATAAAAAAATCTAACCCAAACTTAAAATTGAAAAAAATTAACTCTATATTGTTCCTGCTGCCTCTCATTTAAATACCTATATTAAATTTCTTATAAGCCGTTTTACAACCGTTTTACAAGTTTAGACACAGAATACATAATGTCAGTTTTATGACTTTCATGTAATTGAAAAATAATTGTTTTTCTTCAACCTGTCTCTGTAAAACACTCCCATTAAAATTGTCTCCTTTCTCTCTCTCTCTCTCTCTCTCTTTCTCCCTCTCTCTCTGTACTGCCCTCTTTTTTTAATTTTTTATTAATTACACTTTATTCATTTTGTATCCCCCCATAAGCCCTTCCCTCCTCCCCTCCCCATCCCACCCTCCCTCCCCTTTCTGCATGCATGCCACTCCCCAAGTCCACTGATAGGTGAGGTTCTCCTCTTCTTTCTGATCTTAGTCTATCAGTTCTCATCAAAAGTGGCTGCATTGTCCTCTACTGTGGCCTGGTAAGGCTGCTCCCCCCTCAGGGGGAGGTGATCAACGAGCAGGCCAATCAGATTATGTCAGAGGCAGTCCCTCTTCCCATTACTATGTAACCTACTTGGACACTGAACTGCCATGGGCTACACCTGTGCAGGGGTTCCAGGTCATCTCCACAAATAGTCCTTGGTTGGAGTATGATTTTCTGGGAAGTTCCCTATGTTCAAATTATCTTGTTCTGTTGCTCTCCTTGTGGAGTTCCCGTCCCCTCCAGCTCTTACTATTTCCCACTTCTTACAAAAAATTCCATTCACTCTGTCCATCAGTTGGCCATCAGGCTCAGCATCTGCTTTGACAGTCTATACTGCAGAAGCTTTCAGAGGCCCTCTGTGGCAGGTTTCAAGGTTGTTTCCTGTTTTCTTCTGGCTTTCAGAGGCCCTCTGTAGCAGGTTCTGAGGTTGTTTCCTATTTTCTTTTTCTTCTGCTGTCCATCCTCTTTGCCTTTCAGGATGGGGATTGAACATTTTAGTTAGGGTCCTCTCTTTTGCTTAGTTTGTTTAGATGTACAGATTTTAGTGGGTTTATTCTATATTGTATGTTTATATGAGTGAGTATATACCATGCGTGTCTTTTTGCTTCTGGGACAACTCACTCAGGATGATCCTTTCCAGGTCCCACCATTTACCTGCAAATTTCATGATTTCCTTATTTTTCATTGCTGAGTAATACTCCATTGTATAAATGTATCACAGTTTCTGCATCCATTCTTCAGTTGAAGGGCATCTGGGTTGTTTCCAGCTTCTGGCTATTACAACTAAAGCTGCTACAAACATGGTTGAGCAAATGTCCTTTTTGTGTCTTGCGCCTCTTTTGGGTATATGCCTAGGAGTGGTATGGCTGGATCTTGAGGAAGCGCTATTCCTAGTTGTCTGAGAAAGCGCCAGATTGATTTCCAGAGTGGTTGTACCAGTACTGCTCTCTCAAGTAGCTTCTGTTTCCTCTCATGAGAGTTTGGCATATGCTATTCTGTCAAATCTTTCTCTGATTCGTTTTCCTTTCAATTAGACATTGCTTTCAAAAATAGCTGCTTCCTTCTACAAACTAACTTTACCTTCATTGTTTGGGATTAAAGGTTTGTACTAAGGGTGTGTCTGTATTCCAGTCAGAGGGATTAAGGGATTAAAAGTGTGTGCATAGGGCATGTCTGTATTCCAGGCAGAGTAGCCAAATGGCTGGATTAAAATCTGTCTACAGGGCAAGTGTAGGCAAGTATTAATAGTGATTGAGGTAATGAAGAGAATAGTTAGATTTTTCTATAGACACAGTAAAACTTGTGGAAAAGTTATGTTAGAGCATAGATCTGTAGTTTTCTCCTGGTAAACTTTCCTTGCAGTAACAGAGCAAGTATCCATTACTCTGTCCAGATACTTGAACTTCAACCTGAAACCACTTCTTTCTGCTTTGTCAGGGAGGTGACTGTGAATGGATCTGATCCTTTATTTACTGGCGTTCTCAGAGTCCAACTTTTTGAATTTTATATTCTAAATATGTTCTGATAGATTCAGCATAGAAAGAATAATTCGTCCTTAGAGGAAAAGAATCTGAAAGAAACTACAGCCAAGCTCCAGACTATTTTAAAGATTCAGTCAACGAATCTGAAAAAAAATAACTTTAAATGAAGAAGAGTATTACACAAGAAATAATTATGTAATTGTAACTGAATCTCCACATAAATCTTCATTTTCTCTGTTGAAAAGATCGAAGCCGTTCTTCCTCTCCAGCTAATATAACAAAGCAAACAAAAGCTAGAGCTATCCCCTCACTTAGGTCAGGATGACCAGAGGTCCCACCCCTATTCTCATCTCTATTCTTACTATTATTGCATATTTATCAGTTACTAAAATGTGCCAGGTTGTTGCAGAAGATTACAACTTACAAGCTTGACAGCAGAATAGTACATTATTCACAGGTCCATTTCATGTTTACTGCCATCAAGAACTATAAAGATTTGATTTATAGCATTTACAAAACTATTTCTTCCCCCCACCAATTCCACATTGCCATCCCTTATATCAACCATAATCATATTTGCTGTCCTAGGAGACCAAGGCCTCATCTCTATGTCTTGATGTGCTACCCTCTTCATTCATTTTTTTCTACTCCAAGTACCAGCTCGGTGTTTGGTGTTTGGGAGCACAATGGCCACTGGAATCTCATGGAGGTTCAGTATCAAAGTTAGAGAAAGTTGTTATTTTTTAGTCAGAAAGAATATACCCGGCAGTTATGCATGAAATTGAAATAATTGGAATTACAACTTATTTTGTTGCAATAGGAGTCAAACCATGCATATGTTGGACAAATGCTGTATCACTGACCAGGCCAGGAAGAGTCTTTGTTTCTGAGTTTCTTGTGCACTTAATGTACTCATACTTCAAAGATATCCTTGTGGAGTAGCATTGGGGAAAACAGCCATTTTCTGGGTAGAGAGAAGTTTACAATGGATTGATTGCAGCTTCAGTAGTCATAATTTTTTGTTAAGAAATGAGGGAATCTGTGCAACAGTTATCTCAGAGTGATGGAATCTGGGTGGCTGCTGTGTCTCAGCATTGAAGAGCCTCAGAATCCCATGAAGGTTATTATGAATTAATTTCTGAATGTGTGGAACAGCCATTTAGAAATTGTCTTGTCTAACAAAAGTCTCATGCTAATAGAATTATTTTTCAGATTATTCATGAATCAGAAATAGGGCACATAAGAGAATTGCTTAGTTTGAAAATGATATGATTATCAGAAGTGGAATAAATTTCATCTTTCTATTTCCCAGAACCCCATTCTCAGCAACTCAGAGAATAATTTATACCAATTCTCATTTACCAGCTCTATTTCCAAACTTGCAACTATAAGACAGTAAATTCAATTCATAAGCATTTTGTCCAGATTCCACATTTTCAACATGTCTTTGTTCTGTTGGATATAACATGGATAAGGTCCACATACCAGGATGAAACCCTAGGATATTTGACTAGACAACTTTTTGAAAGGTATATGCAAACGTTCCATGGTGGACACTGTGCTGAAAAATTCAAGTGGAAAATAAGTCTCAATTAACATTGTTGTTGATAAAGTTCTTTTTCGTTCCACCATTCATTTCTTTAGTACTATTGGCTTCATCATTTTATTATCCAACTCTTTTCCACTTTTTCTTTTCTTTAAAATAGATTCATTTTTCATACAATATGTCCTGATTATATTTTCCCCTCTCTCTACTCTTTAGCGTTCCTTCCTACCATCTCTTCTCTCTGGATCGCCTCTTTTTCTGTCTCTCTTTAGAAAAGAATAGGCTTCTTTTTTTATTTTAATTTTATTTTTCTTTTTAGTTACATTTTGTTAACTCTGTGTCCCATCTGTATCCCGTCTGTGTCCCATCTGTATCCCGCTCCCTCATTCACTCCCCCTCCCCAACTCCCTCCCTGGTCTCCTCCCTGCCCCTTTCCATGTCCACTGATAGGGAAGGACCCCCTCCCCTTTCATTTGACCCTGTTTTATCAGGTATCTTCAGGGCTGGCTGCAAAGTCCTCCTCTGTGGCCTAACAGGACTGCTCCTCCCCTGGGGGGGGGGTGTCAAAGAGCCTGCCCTTGAGATCCTGTTAGAAATAGTCCTTGTTCCCCTTACTTTGGAAAACTACTTGGTTACTGAGCTACCACGGGCCACATCCGAGCAGAAGTTCTAGATTATATCCATAGATGGTCTTTGGCTGAGTGTCAGTCTCAGAAAAGACCCTGTGCCCGGATATATTTGGTCCTTGTAGAGCTCCTATCCTTTCCATATCATACTAACTCCCCTTCTTTCATATGATTCCCTGCACTCTGCCAAGGTTTGGTTATGAGTCTTAGTGTCTGCTTTTGAAACACTGTTAGGTAGAGTCTTTCAGATGCCTTCTGCAGTAGACTCCTGTCATACGTTCAATGCACATCCCATTTGTCTTTCTAAATGAGGATTGATCATCTTCACCCATGTCCACTTTCTTGATTATCTTCTTTAGGTGTGTAGATTTCATTATGTTTATCATATCTTGTAGGTCTATATAAGCGAGTATATACCATGTTTATCTTTCTCCTTCTGGGATACTTCACTCAGAATGATCTTTTCTAATAGGCTTCTAAGAGATCACAACTATTAACTTTCTAAGAGATAAGAACTACTAACTTTTTTTAAACATTTTTAATTAAAGGTAACTTTTAACTTACAGTGGGTCTGCCAAGATATAAGTCCGTCAAAAATTTATTATTATTGTTACAAAGATATATGGGTGTTCATTTGTGTGCATAGAAATATATAAATACAAACTGCTGAGTATGTTTTTGTTGTTTGTGTATTCAAGACTCAGTACTTTATGTTTGATAGTAGAGTAGCTAATTCTTCCTCTCGAGAGAGAGAGAGTCATTAGTTACTCATAGTTCCATGTGTAGTAGTATTTACACAGTTCTACCTTAGCATGTCCATTTATATTGTCATTGTTTGGTCTTGTTTATGTAGCCATTTCTCAGAAGGACTGTTTCACTGCAGATTTTCTGGTATTCTGGCTACTGCAATATTTCTGTCTCCCTCTTCTGCAATGTTCATTTCTTCAGCCATAAATGCAGGAGCTGTGATGTGGATGTATCCATTGGGGGTAGGCTACTCATACATGTAAGAGTCTATGGGGAAATCTCACCAAACAAATGCTAGCTGGGTACCAATACTGTACATGACTTACATAGTGTCCTAGAGGAGATGTTGTAGGCTATGATTCCGTATTCAGTGTATGATACTCTTACTCATAGTCAGAATATGCAAATCTGGAAATCAGAAAGTGGAAATAGGGGTGGTCCTTTTTGCTCTTGTGCTCAGTTGCCTCTCAGAGTCTGAGCATAAACCCCTGTTGCTGAAGACAGGATACAAACACAAAGACTGAAGCCAGGTCTAACCCGAAAGCCTCTTTCCTTTGGTCTGACTTCCACAGAACTAGAGAATACCATGTAAGATAACAAGGGAGAGAAACAATTGACAGCACTGTCTAGCTGCAATACCTGTAGGCTGCAGCAATGCAGTATGGCAAGCTATCCCTAAGATGCAATAAGAAGCGTTCGCATATTTGTGGTATCCAACAGCTGTCTAGTTGGACTTCAGGTCCACTCAATAGGAGGGAAATAATCCCTGGTACTAAAAAGCTAGAAAGCTTCCCGCGGATCTTAGAAAATATTCTATTACTACCACTTTTTGGAGCATACTGAGTCTTGTCCTTATGCCCACAGATATGTGTAGCTCTTATCTTTTATTAAAGAAACCACTCTTTACAGAAAATGGAGACTATCACAGACAACCACAACTGGCTACAGTGCAAAGAACTATTAACGTTAAATAACCAAGAAATCTTTTTTTCAGAGCCTTTGAAATTGCCAGAGACCTGTTCAAAAGCTAAATAATCCTTATTATACTGCATGACTTTATGACTCATATGGAATCTGGGAACTACTTTACTTGACCTGCAGTCAAATACAGAAGCATCCCATGCTCATTCCTTCTCTGTAAAAATAAGACACAGACATTGGGGGTCTTCTTGTACCAAAATCACTTCCATAGCCTAAATCAATGAGACCAAAACTTTGCAGAGCTCAAGTTTATACATTTATTTTGAGGAAATGTGCAAACAAAACTGAGCTGTATAGAATTTTGAAATGGTTGATCAAGGAATTGATGAATAGGTTATACTACAGCAATACATAGCAATCTATTTAGGAGTCAGAGCAATTATGATCTTACTTTCCAAGTAAGTAAGACTAAGTACATAGTTGCCTACACTAAGTTAGGACCAATGGGTGACTAGCAACTTCTTTTTTTTTAAATTTTTTATTAATTACACTTTATTCATTTTGTATTCCCCCATAAGCCCCTCCCTCCTCCCCTCCCCATCCCACCCTCCCTCCCCTTTCTGCATGCATGCCCCTCCCCAAGTCCACTGATAGGGGAGGTTCTCCTCTTCTTTCTGATCTTAGTCTATCAGTTCTCATCAAAAGTGGATGCATTGTCCTCTACTGTGGCCTGGTAAGGCTGCTCCCCCCTCAGGGGGAAGTGATCAACGAGCAGGTCAATCAGATTATGTCAGAGGCAGTCCCTCTTCCCATTACTATGTAACCTACTTGGACACTGAACTGCCATGGGCTACACCTGTGCAGGGGTTCCAGGTCATCTCCACGAATAGTCCTTGGTTGGGGTATGATTTTCTGGGAAGTTCCCTGTGTTCAAATTATCTTGTTCTGTTGCTCTCCTTGTGGAAACCTGCCACAGAGGGCCTCTGAAAGCTTCTGCAGTATAGACTGTCAAAGCAGATGCTGAGCCTGATGGCCAACTGATGGACAGAGTGAATGAAATTTTATGTAAGAAGTGGGAAATAGTAAGAGCTGGAGGGGACGGGACTAGCAACTTCTTAATACTAGTGTTCTACTTTTTCTTTCTTTCTTTCTTTCTTTCTTTCTTTCTTTCTTTCTTTCTTTCTTTCCTTCTTTCTTTTAAACGTAGTGTTAGAGTTTATGTGATGGTTTGCAACTTGTTTTATATTTTTTTGAATTTTATTTTTTTCTTATCAGTTACATTTTATTTTATTTTTTTTTAACTCTGTATCCCAGCCATGTCCCGATCCCTCATTCCCTCCCAGTCCCTCCCTCCCTCCCTCATCTCCACCGTGCCCCTTGCCAAGTCTACTGATAGGGGGGACCTCCTCCCCATTCATCTGATCCTATTTTATCAGGTATCTTCAGGACTGGCTGCAAAGCTCTCCTCTGTGGTATAACAGGACTGCTCCTCCCTTGGGGGGTGGGGAGGCCAAAGAGCCAGTCATTGAGTTCCTGTTAGAAATAGTCCTTGTTCCCCTCACTATGGGAAACCAATTGGTTACTGAGCTACCACAGGCTACATCTGAGCAGAGGTTCTAGGTTACATTCATACATGGGCCTTGGTTGCATGTCAGTCTCAGAAAAGACCCTGTTTTTTTCTTATCTTAAATTATATACACAGATGCTTAATATATATATATGACATATATGTAAATATAAATAACCTTCATTTAAATGTGATCCTTTATTTCTCTGTTAGCTTTGTGCAACATAATTTGAAGCCTTCAAGTTGTTAGAAATACACATTCCAGACAACAAAATAGGTGAAAATTTGAAAGACCTATATGTGTTCTTGATTATATTTTAAAATATTTTCCCCTTTAACTCAATTTTTAAGGGGCCTTAATTGATCAATGTAGCATAATCTCTGTTAACTCTAGTACGTCTCTTAAGGTGCCACTTGAGACAAATGCCTTATGGTCAGAATATTACATTTTATGAAATATATATATATGAAATGCGTTTGTGTTTCCTGTTGAGTTCACTTCTGTGATTTTTTTATTCCAAAAAAAATGCAGCATTTCTCTAGTGTCTACAGTGATTCCGTACGTTAATAGTTACATGTAATCCTAATGAACAATTAGGTGTTTTTATACAAAGTTACATAGACACATATAAATATACATACGTAAATACAGAGAGAATTTTTTAAATAAAAACTCAGTTATGTTATGTTACTTTGCTTTTGTTTAAATCCCAGGTCTAGGATATAGGGCTGATTCATATGGTCCACAGCAGCTAACTATGAAATATCTCATGCTCTAGCAGGGGCATGGTTTGTTGCAGCTGCAGTTCATTTAATTCTGGAGACTCCTGAGAGGGTATGAACGAGAGACCCAAGAGGGCACATGGCTTCTCTCCCTATGGCTACCAGGGATACTGCCAGTTCATTTGCTGCTGCATTTGCTTTTGCTGGATTACTGGTTTCCAGGTTCGGTGGACTGCCATTCAGATATTCTGATAAAGAAGGGTGGATTTGCCCCAAGCAACTCAATGTCCATATCAGCAGGAAGTAGCCTATAGAGGTCTATGACCCCTTTCTTCTCTAATCTTCTTTCTCTCCTACCTAGTATTGAGGGGTGGAAGGGTTTAGGGTGGAATAAAGGTTGGAAGGAAGGTAGAGGAACAAGAACTCAAATAAAATAGATAAAAATATGACAACAGGTAAATATGCAGAAGGAGAGAGGAGATTTTAGAAGATTGACATGTACACAGAATATTTGTAATATCTATCTTATTAAATACTTATCAAATAATTGTTTCATTCTGTCAAAGATTTAAGTTTAATCTATGTGTTAATAATACCAAACACAGTTTTTCTTAGGTATAACATTTTTTATGGTAAAGAATGGCTTTTATTAGGGGCAAGGAAGCACACATATATCATAAATACAGAGATAAAAGGTCCTTTGCAAAATAGAGTGGGAACTTGGGAAGCTGTTGTTTATTATTAATATTTAATTTTTATTTATATTTTAGTTAAACCGCAGGTATTCCTAAAGCAGCTGTATACCCAAATTATCGCAGAGAGACCAGGATTTATTTAATTAACCTAGAGCACAATGCTGAGCAATAATTATTCCATCTGAAACCTCAAAGCCCACATATTTTCCTCGCTTCCATATTGCCCACTTTATGCTTGCTTTTTAATCATATTTTAGGTCCAGTTCATCTCTCCTGGTTTTTCCAGGTCCTCTCCTCTCAGATCTGTACTCCCACTCGCTTCTTTCTCCTCCCCTCTGGAACAAGATGTACCACACTATTCTCTCCATTGCTCAGCATTGGCTGGTTGTTTTTTATTGGCAACACAGAGAACAAATGGTAGCATGTTTACACAAACTTGAACTGCAATGTTTTTGAATCAAATAGTGGGATAGACAACTCAGAATTTAAATTATATACATTCAACAAGAACATTATACCAACAGTAATAATGTTTTAATTCTGCAAAAATTTCTATCTTGAAATTTTAATTTATTGAAATAGTTCTGATATTGACTGCTTCCTAAAGGCTCATGGATGAAAGCATAGTTCCCACTCTGAGATAGGGAAGGCTTACTTAATCTAACACTGCGGATAGACACCATTGATACTTAGAGCTTTTCAGAGTTGATTGGGATTAGATACAGACTTTTGGGTAGAATACCCATGTTGATTATTGGTGGTCCTATAAGAAGAGGGAAAGAGAGAGAGAGAGAATAGAAAGATACACATACATACATATACACATACTCTCCTTGTCACTCACCATACTCTGTGATGCCTTAGGACTTAGCCAGCAAGAAAGCCATCGTAAGATGTGATCCCTAAACCTTGTTTCTCCAGTCTTTGAACCAGAATAACTCTCTTTATAACTTCCATAATAAAATGTTTTATCATAGCAATAAAAATTGACTAATGTAATAAAACAAACTAATTAATGTCAAATACTATGCAAATATCTAAAAACAGTGGTTCTATTTTCAAAAAATCTCTTAGAGTTTAACTGATACATCTTTCTCTGCTGCCATCATTAGTTTATCAACTGCTTATTAGACTCAAAGCAGAGACATAGCTATCTATAGCGTTATCTTTAGTCTACCTGTTGATATTTTTAATATTATGTTAGCATCATATTTTCTTAGCCTTTATCAGTTTTTAGTTGATATTGTTCTGTATTTTTAATTTTATTAGAAACTAAGTGGAAACAGTTTATCTTAAAATAACTTCTTAAGAAATATAGAACAAAACCCAAAGTTAGGATGAGCTTAGTTCAAGCAAACAACTTCAATTATTATAGTTTGCTATTTGGTTTTGGTTGCTATAATTAGATTATCTAAATTACGCAGTATATGCACATTGAACCTGTTAAATATTAAACAGGACATTTGTCTTCTCTAAATTTTACTTTAAGACTAATGGACAATTAATTTTCTCATAGTCACTCTAGTAAGTAAATAAGAACTTTAGTAAAAAGCCATTCTTTAGACACTCTTATCAGATCTTGGCAACACTTCCCACGTTACCCTGATTTCATATCAACACAGTGTAATTCAGGAGTCATTTTTCATCTTTAACTTTTAATTGTGTAAACTTTCTTCTTTGGGCACCAGGCAGCTTATTCAGATTTTGTGTAAGTGCGTGTGTGGCAGTTTGAGACATTTAAAGGTTATCTATTAATTTCCATAATATTTAGTTTCCTATTACTTCATGCATATTTACAGATGTATTCCATTAATCTATTCCTATAAGAAGATTAACCCTGAATCTGAACTGAAAATGGAGGGAGGTTTCTGTTTCTGACTGTGACAGAGCTCCCACTGTGGTCTATAGGGCAGGAACTTAGCCCCTGGCCAACCTTCAGTGTGTAATGTGTGATGTTAACACCAGATTGACACTAAATAATGTTGAGACATTCTGAGATTCTAGGTGTGCAACTGTTCTTCATGTCTTTAATAAAGGAACATCATTCTCATCAGACTAATTTGATAGGAGAGTCACAGTATTTATTTATTTATTTATTTTTATTTTATTTTTTTATTTTATTTTTCTTTTTAGTTACATTTTGTTAACTCTGTGTCCCAGCTGTATCCCACTCCCTCATTCCCTCCCCAACCCCACACTCCCTCCCTGCTCTCCTCCCTGCCCCTTTCCAAGTCCACTGATAGGGGAGGACCTCCTCCCCTTTCATCTGACCCTGTTTTATCAGGTATCTTCAGGGCTGGCTGTAAAGTCCTCCTCTGTGGCCTAACAGACTGCTCCTCCCCTGGGGCGGGGGGGGGGTCAAACAGCCTGCCCTTGAGATCCTGTTAGAAATAGTCCATGTTCTCCTTACTTTGGAAAACTACTTGGTTACTGAGCTACCACGGGCCACATCCGAGCAGAAGTTCTAGATTATATCCATAGATGGTCCTTGGTTGAGTGTCAGTCTCAGAAAAGACCCTGTGCCCTGATATATTTGGTCCTTGTAGAGCTCCTATTCTTTCCATATCATACTAACTTCCCTTCTTTCATATGATTCCCTGCACTCTGCCGAGGGTTTGGTTATGAGTCTTAGTGTCTGCTTTGAAACACTGCTAGGTAGAGTCTTTCAGATGCCTTTTGTGATAGACTCCTGTCATAAGTTCAATGCACATCCCATTTGTCTTTCTAAATGAGGATTAATCACCTTCGCCTGTGTCCACTTTCTTGATTATCTTCTTTAGGTGTGTAGATTTCATTATGTTTATCATATCTTGTAGGTCTATATAAGCGAGTATATACCAAGTTTGTCTTTCTCCTTCTGGGATACTTCACTCAGAATGATCTTTTCTAGATCCCACCACTTGCCTGCAAATTTCATGATTTCCTCCTTTTTGATTGCTGAGTAGTATTCCATTGTGTAAAAATACCACAATTTCTGTATCCATTCCTCCGTTGATGGACATCTGGGTTGTTTCCAAGTTCTGGCTCTTACAAATAAAGCTGCTATGAACATGGTTGAACAAATGTCCTTGTTGTGTACTTGAGCAAATTTTGGGTATATACCTAGGAGTGGTATAGCTGGGTCTTGAGGTAGGACTACTCCTAGTTGTCTGAGAAAGCGCCAGATTGACTTCCAAAGTGGTTGAACCAGTTTACATTCCCACCAGCAATGGAGGAGGGTTCCCTTTTCTCCACAACCTCTCCAGCATGTGCTATCACTTGAGTTTTTCATCTTGGCCATTCTGATGGGTGTAAGGTGAAATCTCAGGGTCGTTTTGATTTGCATTTCCCTAATGGCTAATGAGGTTGAACATTTCTTTAAGTGTTTCTCTGCCATTCGATGTTCCTCTTTCGAGAATTCTCTGTTTAGCTCTGTTCCCCATTTTTTAAGTGGATTACTTGGTTTGTTGCTTTTCTGCTTCTTTAGTTCTTTATATATACTGGATATTAGCCCTCTGTCAGATAAAGGGTTGGTGAAGATTCTTTCCCAATCTGTAGGCTGTCTATTTGTTTTGATGACAGTGTCTTTTGCTTTACAGAAGCTTTTCAGTTTCATGAGGTCCCATTTATTGATTGTTGCTCTTAGAGCCTGTGCTGTTGGTGTTCTCTCCATATCTCTTTAACATTGTACTTGAAGTCCTAGCCAGAACAATAAGACAACTAAAGGAGATCAAGGGGATACAAATCGGAAAGGAAGAGGTCAAAGTGTCACTATTTGCAGATGATATGATGGTATACATGAGCGACCCCAAAGATTCAACCAGAGAACTTCTTCAGCTGATAAACACCTTCAGCAAAGTGGCAGGATACAAAATCAACTCAAAAAAATCACAGTATTTATTAAATCCAAGGTCTTGTCGTTATTTTTTATATTTCACTTTGCACAACCTAACAGTACTGCAGGGTAGAGTTGTGTTTTGTTTTGTTAACTACAAAGTAATACATAAGGTGCCATAGATATAAATCATAAATCTCATGCATGCTGCTTGGAACCAAGTGCCCTAGTCTTTTTTTATTATTATTATTATTATTATCATTATTATTATTATTATTATTATTATTATCATCATCACAATTTATTCATTTTGTATCCTGGCTGGGGCCCCATCCCTTGTCTCCTCCCAAATAGACCCTCCCTTCATCTTCTCCTTCTATGTCCCACCCCTAGTCCACTGATAGGAGGGGTCCTCCTCCTCTTCTCTCTGTCCTAGACTATCAGATCTCATCAGGTCTGCTTGCATCTTCTTCCTCTGCGGCCTGGTAAGGCTGCAACCCCCAGGCAAAGGTAATCAGAGTTCATGCCAGAGATAGCCCCTGTTCCCCTTACTAGGGAACCTACTTGGAGACTGAGTCTATGGGCTGAGCAGCAGGTTTAAGTCCTCTCCATGAATGGTCTTTTGTTGAGGAAGGGCCTCTGAAAGACTTTACTGATCTAGGTATCAAAGCAGAGGCTGAAACTCATAGCCAAACTTTGAGCAGAGTGCCTGGACTTTTATGAAAGAAGGGGGAGAGAGAAAGCCATGGAGGTGACAGAAGCTCCAAAGGAGACCAACACTGCCACAGTCTTACTACATTACTAGTGAACAAGGCTGTAGCATGTATGGGATCTTTTTCTATGGATCCTCATAATATTTACTTTCTAGTTAACCTAAATCTGTAATGATTCCCACTAGAAGTACGGAGAAGGGGGAGTTAATGTGACTGGGAGAGGAGAGGAGCTCCACAATGACTAAATATATCTGTGCACAGGGGTCTTTTATGAGACTATTTCTCCAGCCAAGGACCAGGTATGGATATAACCTAGAACCTCTGCTCGGATGTAGCCCATGGTAGCTCAGTATCAAGTGGGTTTCCCTAGGAAGGGGAACAGGGACTATTTCTGACATGAATTCAGTGGCGGGCTTTTTAACCTCACCTCCCCACCGCCCCGAGGGAGGAGCAGCCCTGCTGGGCCACAGAGGAGGATTTTGCAGCCAGTCCTGAAGATACCTGATAAACCAGGGCCAGATGAAAGGGGAGGAGGTCCTCCCCTAACAGTGGACTTGGAAAGGGGCAGGGAGAAGATAAGGGAGGGAGGGTGGGATTGAGAGGGAAGGAGGGAGCAGGATACAGCTGGGATACAAAGTTAATAAAATGAAACTAATATTAAAAAATAATAATAAAGAAAAATGTTGTAGGGGTTCTTAATATTTACTATAGGTTTATCTTCTAGTAATGCTGCTGTTAATCCTCAGCAGCTGTATAACCAAATCACCACACAGAGTCTGGGTTTTTAGTTAACCTAGAACACAATGATGGGCAATATTTACTCCCTCCTAAACCTCCAAGCCCTCAGTTTCCTAACATTTAGATTTCCCCCATTATACTTGCTTTTTGTGAAATCTTAGGTCTGGTTCATGCTCCACGTCCTCCAAGATCTCTCCTCCAGCTCTGCCCTCTTAGCTCTCCTCTTGCCCCTCTCCTCCCACTCATCTCCCGCCTTCTGGCTCCTCCTCTCTTTCCTGTCCTCTGGCTCCTCCCTGCTCAACATTGTGTCTAGTTGCTTTATATTGTCCTGTTTACACAAGAGTTGAGACAAGATGCTTAGAATGAGTATCACAATGCAATATCCGGATTGAAATCAGAGAGTTGGGGGTGGGGTGGGGGAAAAATCAGTATTTGAATGAACAAGGGTAAGGTGTTTACATTAAAAAAAATTATACCAACAAAAAAATAAAATAAAATAAGAAATACTTCCACAACAAAATAACATTTCAAACAATTTTCAGTGAAAATAGAATGATATCAATTCCCTCTCTCTTTCCTTCCTCCAGTCCCCCACATTACCCTCCCTCCAATCTCTCTCATGTCTTCCCATTCTCATGAACCAAAATGTCTTAACAAATGGAGTTTTACCTAGTAATAACTTAGTCACTGATCAAAAATTAAAGAAAGCTTATGTCTTTACTCTGTCCTAATATTAGAGACCTATTTTAAAACTACAAGTGTGCTTGTGAACAGAGTTGAGATTGAGATACATTGTATGGCTCCCACAGAACTGTCCACTCCGAGTGTCATCGCATGTGCCTGGGGATAGGACTTTTACTGAAGTCAGGCCATTGACATCAGCCTTGAGATGATACCTGATTATGTGCTCTGTGGCTGTGAAGGCTCTGCGGAGAGCATGCGCTATGATCTTCCACTCACAGGATTTCTTGAGGAGAAACTCCAGGAATACTGGCTGGATGGAAAACTATACAGTACATTTCTCAAAGTTCACACATGGAGGTTTTAAGTTGTTACAGAAAAACGCAGTGCTCATTCTGACTGATTGGAAGTAGATTTCTGAGTATTTTTCACATTTTCATATAACTTGTTTTATTTAGTTAGCCAAGCTTCAAGACACAGAGATACCTTTTATATTATTATAATAATTCTAAACAATTTTTGTCACTTGAATCATGGAAACGTTTTTATTTTGGACTTTGCTTGGAAAGTAAAAAGGGTTTTAAGATAATTTTAAAATTTTGAAGTAATTGTAGATTCACATGCACTTTAAATAATTATGAGAGATTTTGTATACTTTACACTGCAATTTCCCCAATGACAACGTCTTAACTGACTATGATAAAATTTCACAGCCAGGAAATCTACATTGATACAGGCCACTGGTTGATACAGGTTTCACTATTTATAGGTGAACTTTTTTGTTAAAAGGCATGTGCATCTTCAGATCTACATGACTTTATCTCATATGTAGGCTGAACTGGAGACAGACACAGTCATTGCAAAGGTGTTACATCACAAGAATCTTCTGCATAGCAGTAATGTATTAATACTTTACAACTTTCAGCGAAATAAAGAAAATTGACATCTCTTTAGATCCTTTGTAAATATTTTATATTAGATATATTTTTGAATGCATATTGAATACAACATTAGGGTTTTTCCCTCATTTCTTCTTGCATCAAACGTGGCTTAAGAAAGGTTAACAGCCTTTTTTTGTAACAGCCAGAATCTGGAAACATCCTAGATATCCCTCTGTGAAGGAATGGATACAGAAATCGTGGTGCATTTACACAATGAAATACTACTCAGCTATTAAAAACAAGGAAATCATGAAAGTTTCAGGCAAATGGATGGAACTAGAAAAGATCATCCTTAGTGAGGTAACCCAGAAGCAGAGAGACATGCATGGTGTATACTCACTGATAAGTGATATCAGACATAATATATAGGATAAACATAATAAAATCTACAGATGTAAAGAAGCTAAACAACAAGGAGGACCCTAAAGAAGATGCTAAATTATCATTCAGAAGGGAAAACAGGATAGTACTGGAAGTGGCAGACGAGAGGAAACTGGACAGGAGCCTACCACAGATATCCTCTAAAAGACTCTATCCATCAAGGAATCGAAGAAAATGCAGAGACTCACAGCCAAACTGAGTGCAGGTAATCTTATGGAAGAAGGGGGATATAAAAGGCTCCAAAGGGGACAGGAGGACTTCCTTTTCAGTGGACTAGGGAAGAAGGATAAGGGGGAGGGTGGAACTGGAAGAAGATGAGAAGGTAACTACAGCTGGGATACAAAGTGAATAAATTGTAAATAATAATAATAATAATAATAAGCATATCTCATCATATTTAACCCTTTCCCCTTTAGCCCTTTCAAATGTGTCTCTTTCCCTTCTGAAACTCTGAGCTTTGTTCTCATTGCTTCCCGTACAATGAGAAATTAGAATTAGGAGATTCATTAAGAAGGAACCTATGAAAATGACTTCATTTTCCATTTCTTTTTCTTTATTTGTTTCTTTTTCTAAAATTTTGGTTATGTAGTATGTGCACGGGGGGTGCCGTGTGCATTATATACGTGTGTATGTGCTGTGGGAGTGTGTATGGTCTGTGCACGTGTGTGTGTTTTCTTTGTGTGTGTGCATGTTTATGCATATAACAGCGTACACTCTGAGGAGAGCGGAGGACACTGGGTGTTTTGCTTTACCATTGTTCTATTTGTTGAAAGGAGACTGGCTCTTTTGCCGAACCTGGAACTAGGTTGGTATCCATGACTCCTCAGCAATCCTCTTGTCTCTACCTGGAAAGCTAAGATGTTACATGTGCACACAGCCGTGCTTAGCTGGTTTACACGGGTGCTGGGATTCTCACTCGTGTAGAATGTCTTCTTACGCATCGCGGTATCTCTCCACACATGTATTTTTAAGGATGTTCTTTATTAGATATAAGAATAAAGATTTGATTTTTTGATTGCTTGATGCTGTTAGGATCCTTGAAATATATTGGACCAAATTGTTCTTGTCTTCATGGTTTTATAAGATAAACCTAAGCTTAGTCTCCTCTGTAAGAGTCATACTTTTTCTCATTTACAGCTTCAAACATTTTTCCTCTCTTCAGTTTTTTTTAATTGTTTTTTAAATTTTTATTTTTTAATATTAATTACAGGTTATTCATTTTGTGTCCCAGCCATAGCCCCCTCAGTCATTCCCTCCCAATCCAACTCTCCCTCCCTCATCATCCTCCCTTTCCCTTTCCAAGTCCACTGAAAGAGGAGGTCCTCCTCCCCTTCCATCTGACCCTAGCTTATCAGGTATCTTCAGGACTGGCTGCAATGTCCTCCTCTGTGGCCTAGCAAGGCTGTTCCTCCCTCGGGGCAGGGGGAGGTAAAAGGGTCAGTGATTGAGTTCATGTCAAAATAGTTCCTGTTTCTCCTTACTAGGGAAACTCACTTGGATACTGAGCTACCATGGGGTACATCCGAGCAGGGGTTCTAGGTTATATGCATACATGGTCCTTGGTTGGAGAAACAGTCTCATAGAGGGCCCCGTGCCCTGATATATTTTGTCCTTGTGGAGCTCCTGTCCTCTCCCAGTCAAACTAACTCCCCTTTTAGCATATGATTCTCTGCACTCTACCGAAGGTTTGGTTATCAGTCTCAGCATTTGCTTTGATAAACTGCTAGAGAGAGCCTTTCAGAGGCCCTCTGCAGTAGGCTCCTGTCCTGTTTCTTGTTTTTTCCTACTTCCCATGTCCATCTCATTTGTTTTTCTAAGTGAGGATTGATCATCTTACCCTGGGTCCTATTTCTTGTTTATCTTTTTTGGTGCACATATTTCAGTATATTTATCCTATCTTATAGGTCTAAATAAATGAGTATAAACCATGTGTCTATTTCTCCTCCTGGGATACCTCACTCAGGATGATCTTTTCTAGATCCCACCATTTGCCTGCAAATTTCATGATTTCCTTGTTTTTAATTGTTGAATAGTATTCCATTGTATCCATTCCTCCACTAAGGAACAACTGGGTTGTTTCCAGGTTGTGGCTATTATGAATAAAGCTACTATGAACATGGTTGAGCAAATGTCCTTATTGTATCCTTGAGCATCTTTTGGATATATGCCTAAGAGTGGTATAGCTGGATCTTGAGGAATCACTATTCCTAATTGTCTGAGAAAGTGCCAGATTGATTTCCAGAGTGGTTATACAAGTTTACATTCCACCAGCAATAGAGGAAGGTTCCCCTTTCTCCACAACCTCTCCAGCATGTGTTGTCACTTGAGTTTTTAACCTTTGCCATTCTGACGAATAGAATACCCAGAAATAAACCCAAACACCTATGAATACTTGATTTTTGACAAAGAAGCCAAAACCATTCATTGGAAAAAAGACAGCATCTTCAACAAATGGTGCTCGTCTAACTGGATGTCTACATGCAGAAAAATGAAAATAGATCCATATTTATCACCCTGCACAAAACTTGGACAAAAAGTCCAAGTAGATCAAAGAGCTCAATATAAAACCAGATACACGAAATCGGTTAGAAGAAAAAGTGGGGAAGACCTTGGAATTCATTGGCACAGGAGACAGCATCCTGAACAGAACACCAGCAGCACAGGCTCTTGGAGCAACAATTGATAAATGGGACCTCATGAAGCTGAAAAGCTTCTGTAAAGCAAAAGACATTGTCATCAGAACAAAACGACAACCTACAGGCAGGGAAAGGATCTTCACCAACCCTATATCTGACAGAGGGCTGATATCCAGAATATATAAAGAACTAAAGAAATTAAAAAGCAATAATCCAAGCAATCCAATTAAAAATGGGGTATGGAGCTAAACAGAGAATTCTCTATAGAGGAATATAGAATGGCAGAGAAACACTTTCTTCAGTTTTTATAATTTTAATTATAATATGTCTTGTATGCATTTCTTTGAATTTACTTTAATTGATTTACTTAGCTTCTGAGTTTCTAAGTTTACGTCATTTGAAAAACATAAAATATTTAGCTATTATTTTTTTTAAATAACTGATTTTGTTTTATTTTCTTTTTAATTTAATTTCTTATAATTTATTCACTTTACATCTTTTTTTAAATAACAAATTTATTTTTACCTTTATATACACATTTCAATTTACATTTATCTTGATAGAAACAACTTCAGTAATATTTTGCCAAATCAAGTTTTTCTTTGGGGGGCTGAAAATGTTTGATAGGACAGAAGTTTTTTTTTTGGGGGGGAGAAGTTTTATGTTGCTAGAATATATGTACCTTAGAATTATGGATTAAAAAGTGGTATGAAAGTGTCAAATAAAGAGTTTCACATATAACTTAGGTTTTTTTTTTCACATAAACTCTCAAAAGAGCAGGGTCTCATATATGTGATTGATTTTATTTTTATAAAGCCTTGAACAAATAATTTAAAATGAGGAAGAAAGATGCAAGAATTATATATGGAAGAGTTTATGAGTGATAAAGTGACTTTTTATAGATAAGCCCTTTATATGAAATGACAGAAATATCTTTCAGTTGTCACTTTACATCTTGATTGTAGCCTCTTTCCTTGTCTCTGTCCAGTCCCACCCTCCCTCCCACTTCCACCATTCCCCTCCTCTATTTCTCACAAAGGGAGAACCCTCCTCCCCTCTCATCTGACCCCAGCCTATCAAGTCTCTTCAATCAGGACTGCCTGCATCTTCTTCTGTAGACTAGCAATGGATCCCCAACTAGGGGGAAGTGATCAAAGAACCTTCTCCCCTTACTAGGGTACCCCCCCCCCATGGAGACTGAGCTGCCTATGGGCTTCTGAGCAGGAAGTCTAAGTCCTCTTCATGCATGCTGCTTGGTTAGTGCATCAGTCTCTGCAGGCCCCCATAGGTCTTGATTTATTGCCTCTGTAGGTCTCCTTGTGGAGCTCCTGTCCCCTCCAGGTCTTTCTGTCTCCCCCTTCTTCCATAAGATTTCCTGCACTCTGTAAAGTTTGGCTATCAGTCTCACTATCTGTTTCGATACTCTGCTGGGTAGAGGCTTTCAGATATATTCTATGTAACTTATTTCTGTACCTCTGTTACTCCTTTGGAAGAACATTTTAGGTCTTTTATGAGATTTAGTAGCTCATGCCTGTAACCTCAGCACTTGAGAAATGGAGCCAGGAAGGTCAAGAGGTCCAGGTTGTCCTTGGCTACATAGTAAGTTCCAGGCCAGCCTAAACTACAGGAGACACTGTTTTCTAAACAACTACCCCACCAAACAAACAAGCAAACAAAACAACAACAAAAATAAGTCCTAAACAAACACACACATACAAAGGTGCAGACAGAAACACATACACAGATGCACACATACACACACACACACACACACACACACACACACACACACACAAAGGCACCGCATACACACAGCAAAACACGTGAGCAACAACAAGCATATATAAACAAAACATGACAAACAAAAGTACAAGCTCACTAGATAATCAAATCACTGATATACATTGTGTTATCACTCTACTGTTGAGTACATTCAGTGATCTTCAAATTTTTATTTTTGTATTTATATTTAAAAATCTTCCTTTGGGGCTGGAGAAATGGATCGGCAGTTAATAACATTGCCTGCTCTTCCAGAGGACTTGAGTTTGATTCCCAGCAACTACATGGTGGCTCACAACCCTATACTGGAATCTGATACCCTTTTCTGACATGTAGGTGTACATGCAGACAGAGCACTCATATACATAAAATAAATACATAAGCCTTTAAAAATCTCCTATTTGATGCTGATAGTTTTATAATTACAATTGTTTTTTTTTTAGGATTCCTTTTTGTATTTGAAAAGTTTTTAATAAGTGAATTAAAAGTCGCCCAGCACACATGGGATTAATGAGTTTAAACTTCTGACACAGTGTGCTCCAAACATGTTTTTACTGTCCTTTCAACACTTGTGTACATTTGTTTATCATGGTATGACTATTTTATAATAATATTGTAGATTGTTTATATATATATGGCTTAACAAGATGCTCTAAAGCATACTATTCAAGTAACAAATATTTATTTCTTGCATTTCTGCTTATGAAAAAGGAGGATGGTATTGATAACCATGTCATAATGAGGATATATATACATATATATGTATATATATATTTGATTAGCAGATAGGCACCTTCATGTTATTTCCTTTGATAATAAAAAATACTTAATATCATCATCTTCCTATCATGACAGTGTTTTGAGGGTATTTTTGTTGTTCTTGTTTTTGAGACTAGCTCTTCCTGTGCAGTTTTGTGTGGCCTGCAACTCACTATGTATACGAGGCTGCCCTTGAACTCACAGAAATATATCTATTTCTATCTTTTCTGTGCTGAAACTATAGATGTGCACCACCATACCCAAATTATAAGAGCTTTATTATGAAAGCTGCATTTGTTATGACTTAATTGCTGCTTAAAGGCCCCAACTCCAAATATCATTACATTGTATACGATATATTAGAGGGCAAGGACACATATCTTAGTGCATAGAGAAATTTTGTTTTTGTTATGGATGAAATTAAAAGTGTCTTATATGCTTGATAAATAGTCTACCCCCGAGCTACACTCCCAGCTGAAAATTAAAGCATTTACACAGGGGTCCTCCAGAGACTGATGCATCAACCAAGGACCATGCAAAGAGAGGACCTAGAACCCCCTCTGCTCAGATATAGCCCATAGACAGCCCAGTCTCCATGTGAGTCCCTGGGTAAGGGGAGCAGGAGCTGTCTCTTATGTCTGCTTTGTTGCGTGTCCTTTGATCACATCCCTCTGACTGGGTGGCTTTACCAAGACACAGAGAAAGAGGATTCAGGCAGTCCTGATGAGACTTGATAAGCTAGGATCAGATGGCAATAGTGGACTAGGGGAAGGTGATACAGGGGAAGAGGGAGGGAGGATTGGGACAGGAGGAGGCGAAAGAGGGGCTTAAATCAGTATATAAAAAGAATAAACTTTAAAAAAAAACAAAAAAATAATTAATAGAAATGTTTAATCATTTTATCCCCCCTCTTTTTTTTTCAAGCACTGTCTTGAGTGAGGTATACAGAGAGCAAAGCATGTGATAGTACTGTCTTCTGCAGTGCCTGTGCTGATGGGAAAAGTGGGGGAAAGTCAGAATTTGCTGGCCACACTTTTCACTCACTCAGTCTCATTTATGCCTAGGGTAAATTTGTTACACTGTGAAATTAAGTCTTAAAAAAACGTTATATATGATAAATGATTTTCAGTGTCATTTTAGAAGCCAAACAGGTATACATTGTAAAGAATTGCCATAAAATAGTATCACAGTTCTTAACAGTGTAATTTATTTATGTATACTCTCCTTTTTAAAAACAAAAATAAAGATCTTTTATTGTTTTAGATTAAAATAAGTTTTTCTCATTTATTTCTAATTTTTATTTTTTTTATTTTTAATTACACTTTATTTACTTTGTATCCCTCCTCTAGTTCCCTCCCTCCTCTCCTCCCAATTCTTCCCTTCCTCCCACTTCTCCACCAATGCCCCTCCCCAAGTCCACTGGTAGGGGAGGGTTTATTTTTCTTCCTTCTGATCCTAGTCTGTTTGGTCTCATCAGGAGTGGCTGCATTGTCTTCCTCTGTGGCCTGGTAATGCTGCTTCCCCCTCAGGGGGAGGTGATCAAAGAGCAGGCCAATCAGTTCATGTCAGAAGCAGTCCCTGTTCCCATTACTATGGAACCCACTTGAACACTGAACTGCCATCGGCTATACCTGTGCAGGGGTTCTAGGTTATCTCCATGCATGGTACAGATCTTATTCAGAATAAACATTTTGGAGGTATACAGTCTTGAAAATCTCTTCACTATGAATTGAAGTGATTGTGTAACTGAACTAAAAAAAAAAAAAAATACAGGTCAGTTAATATGGTTCCATTAAGCTATAATACCTTCTATGACATAATTTAGCAATTCTTGCCTTTGTTGATTTTGTAGCTTGCTAATTAATATGAATCTAAGATGAGCTGGAAGATCTACAGACAAGATTTACCTAGAGTCATTAAAGTCACCTCATTCATCTATACACAGATGGTTTCATTCTCTTTGTGATTCATAAAATAACTAAGTAGCTATTAAAAATTATTGAAAAAATAAGATCTGTTTGCATGATACTTTTTAGAATATAAATTTTATAGAAGTGTTTAAAATAATAACCTTTGCATATTTACTTCTAAGAAAGCACACTTTGAAGGCAGTTTACCTGAACTTGTATAGACATTAGATAGGTTAAAACTAAACGTAACTCAAATTAAATGTCTGCATCTCTGACAAAATTTATTATTTTAGCTTTTTAGAGTAGAGGAAATGTTCATAAAGTTCTCCCTATGTGTTCTCACTAAAATTAATTCTGGACATTATGTCTTCATATGCTATAAGTCTGACTTCATAAAGCCTGCAGTTGACAGGTTAAAGCATGGTAATTACCATTTTCTGTTACTTTTATGTATTTTAATACAAAAGAGTATCTAAATACAATTACCAGAGGAACTTCTAAAGTTTAGAGAAGTGAAAAATTTAAGAAAACTGTGATAAGCTGATAGGTTAGTTACAGAGGAGAGCTTTGCAACCAGTCCTGAAGATACCTGATAAAACAGGATCAGATGAATGGGGAGGAGGTCCCCCCTATCAGTGGACTTGGCAAGGGGCACGGTGGAGTTGAGGGAGGGAGGGAGGGACTGGGAGGGAATGAGGGATCGGGACACGGCTGGGATACAGAGTTAATAAAATGTAACTGATAAGAAAAAAATAAAATACAAAAAAAACCCAATAAAATAATAAAGAATGCAAAAAAAAAATCCTTTACTGGTTAATGGGCACTGAATTCCACAGAATCTGCCCTGTCTTCTGGGAATATGCAGAACAGAACCTAGCAACAAGACTGACACTTCAAATGTCACATTGAAGACGAAGAATTAAACATCAGAGGCTGTGATAGATCAAAATGATGTATTATTATGCATTCAAAGTTTGTTGCATATCAGACTCCCCGGGGATCTCCAAACCTACTAAATCAGAGTCCACAGGGGCAGGTTTGACAGTTCAATTCTTAACAGAATAGTTTTGATTCAATATAAATTTTCTTCCTAATAACACCGTAAGCTCATATTTAACATCATAAATCAGAGTTGTATAATTACAGAATTTTAAGAATAAAAAGGTATAACCAAACATTTATTGTTTATTAATTTATTCTTCATTTAAATCCATAATTATGTTTTCATAGTTATTTATTTATTTCCCTCTTTTACATTAGACTATGTAGTTTCACCTGCAATTATGATAGAAATGTCATTTGCAACAATTAACCTAGAAGCAAAACTTCAGTTTCAGTAAATTTCTCTGTCACTGGCTTTAGTATTGTGCCAGAAAAAAATTTAGACAAATTAGTCGATGACTTCTGTCTATTTCTCATAAGAGAAAAAATCTTTTATGAAACCTAAGTTGTATTTGCATATATTTTTAACCTGAAGACGCTGAACAATGTTTAACAATTTCTAGTACAAAATCAATTGCAACATTTTAATAATGTTACAATTGCATATAATTAGATTTAACACTGAAATTTTGTAGGTGTTTTTTGTTTAAGCAGCTAAACCATGGGATAGTGTGTGTTGTTTCTGTTGAATTGAGGGCTTTTTGCCACTGATTTCTAGTGACATTTTCCCTCATAATGACACTGTCTGGTGTATTAAGTTAATTAAATAAATTGAAAGTGAGAATATGTAAAGTGTCTAGTTTTATTTTTAGATTGTTATTGCTAACATTTGAAGTGGATTCTGAGATTGGAAGATTAAAATTGAAAAAGAAAACCTTGTGAGGCAAACAATAATATAATTCTTCACCCAAGTGTATAGCATTGGCAAATGGACAACTTAAAAATTTGGGGGTGATTTAAATGTTAGTATGTTAAGGTAAGTTTTATAATTTTTAGTAAAGAATGACACCACAGTGAAAAGATCTATTATGAGATCATTGAGATTTCACAGTGTATTTCAAAATTTAGTTTGAATTTGAAAAAGAAAAAAAAAAAACTGAATGTGCTTTAGGACTCATTTTTGATTCTTAACCCAACCAAGTTAAAATACTGGAAAGAATCACTTTATTTAAATCTGCTGTTTCCCGTCCTTAGGTAGCAGCATACACAGCCTGTTTTCTCCGTGCTCGTGCTCTGGAACTTAGCCATAGCAAAGATGGAATTCAGACCTAACTCCAGTATGGATGTTAACATTATTGAGAACATTGTATAAACAGCCAAGGACACCCGGACCACTGGGAGACAGGAGCTGTGGAGGTTGACATTATAGTGAAAAATGATATAAAGAAATGGAGTGAAAGAGAATGGACCCATTCACAAGGGTCCATTTACATATGTTTAAGTGGAAAGGGTGACTTTGTCCAGGTTACAGTACTTTTTGGAGACTGTATTATCTCAGTTACAGTAGCATAGAGCTAAGACAACACTGTCATCTTCCAGAGTAGCCTACCAACAACTGTTCCCCTATGATATAGTCTTTTGTAGAAGGACTCTCTTGTGTACCTGTTAATTTAAAAAACCTACAACTGTGCAGGAAATAGGTGGGGCACCTAGCAGGCATAAGGGATTCTAGGATATAGCCAGGGGGGCAAGATTCAGCAGGCAAGATATGAGGAAGATGGATACATGGTGCATGAGCTCAGGCATCCAGCCACTTGGCATAATTTAAATTAATACAAATTGGTTATTTTAAGTTATGAGCTAGTCAGAGGAGAGCCTAGCTATATGGCCTAGGTATTTGTATAATATTTAATGACTGTCTTGAGTTGTTATTCCAGGAGCTAAGGGGTAGACAGAAGGAAAAAAAAAACATCTGTAACATAACTATCTTCTACAATAGTCTTTGGATGTTTTGTTTTGTTTTTTTGAGAGAGGTTTTTTTTTTTTTTGGCTGTTTTCTTCTGGCTTTCTTAATGAGTTTGTCTGAAGTTTGTTTGTTGTTTTTTTTTTTTTCACCTTCTGAGTGTGTAGAAGTCTTTCTTTGATTTCCAAACTTTGCCCTTCAGCATTAAGTTAAGCATATATTATATTACAAAAGTCTGTCCTATACGGACCTGCATTTGGCTCCTTCCCTTCATCTGGGTCCTTAAAAGAAGTTCCACATCAATAACTGTGCTCTAATTGCTCAGATGCTCTGGTCCTTCATGCGTTAGGAAAGGATGTGTGGAGAGATTCTAAGGAAAGAGTTGGTGACTCAACTTAATATAATATTACTAAACAAAGAGACTATTGGAGAGGAGGAGAGACAGCATGTCTCTGACTATTAGCCCTGGGCATTCTGTTTGATTGTATTCTTGATATTTTTACTTCTGTTTATCAAATTTAACAGTTATATAACATAAAAGTTCTCTATTATTGAAAGGACTTTACATAGTACTGATTTAGGTATTCCCTGCCTGTAGAGGCTCACGTCTATTATTCTAGCATGTGGGAGTGAGGTAGGAGGAGGAGTCCTGATTCCAAAACTCAGTGAGAGTTTCTACGAGTATCTTTTTTATGAATATTGTATTAATGCATACAAAATACAGTGGTTGATTCTTTGTTATAAAGAATAATTTAACTATTTGCTCCAATAACAAACTATTAGTATATTATAAAAGTAATATATGTAAAAATATTTTAAAAAACTATAAGTTTCAATTCAGAGAGTGTGAGGTGATGCAATTGGTAAACATAACCTTAAAAAGAGAATGTTTGTTAGGAGCGTCTACACTGGAGGTTAGCATCTGAGGGAACAAGGCATTAATTTAGGAGTTTGCAGTTTAATCAAGTCAAGGGCACTCCTTGACTTTGAAGCTTAATATAGATCATGAAATTAAACTACAAATTGCATTTGGGGAATAAAACTTATAAACAGGCAGTATTATTTATCAAAATGCACCCTTGCCCTGTTACCTCTGACAAAAGTTCATAGGCCTATTTCAGAAAAGTCTTCTCTGAGGTCCCTTTAGGTTGTACTTTCTACCTATGAGTCACATTTTTCTTAGAGTCGATACTATACCAGTATTGGAAATGTTAGTTTTCTAAGTATCAGTTCAGAAAAAGAAAAATGTATAAACTTTGTGAAAACAAAATGCCAGAAACAAAGAAACAAAAACAAAACAAACAAACAACCCAAACCAATCAGTTTGCTTTTGTAATGTAATTTTTTTATTACAAATTTTTTCCTGTTTACAGGCACAATATTTCTCTAACATACAAGTAATATGCTTTAGTGATTTTCCTGAGTTATGCTTCAAGCTAGTAAAAATACCCTTTTCTTTCAAAGCAATTTATTGAGATCTTCAAATCATTATTTACCTTCGAGTCAATAAAAGACAAAAATACATTTTGCTAAATTTTCTGTCTTAGGTTTCTATAAAACAGAATTGACAGAATGAGCACACACAAATGTGTATATATATTAATATACATTTAATCTGGCTGTATGTATCATTTCAGGGCTGACCACTTAGTATTGTAGGAGACCCAACACCAAGAGAAGCGAATTCTTCCTTTCTCTGCAGTCAATAGCTCTCTGACTATTCCCCCTTCCATACATACACCGCAGCATAGCACAGCACAGCACACCACACCACACCACACCACACATTTTATTACTGGTTAACAGATTGTGGTCTGGGTAGTCTGGCAATGATTGTCTCTCACAGGACAAAAAGGCAACAAAAAAGTTGTTCAGTTCCCAAGTCGGGTATCTATGTAGTTCTAACATGGTTTAGAGTCCTAGAGGGTTCCTGGATAGCTGCTGATCTTCACAGTAGACTGAAATCCCAACAAATTAGTTATCAGTTATAATATAGGGTAAGGAATGCCTTGGCAACAGGGCAGGTGAATTAGAATGAGGAAATCAACAAAAGCAAAAGATTCCTTCTTTCCTGTTCATTTTTAGAGACTGCCATTAGAAGGTGTGGCTCAGTAACAGGGTGGGTCTTCCTCTGATCAAGAAAATCCCTCACAGCCATGCCTAACAGACTGGGTTTTCTTTTGTATTTAATTTTTATTTATTACAATTTATTCATTTTGTAACCTAGCTGTAGCACCCTCCCTCATCTCCTCCCAGTCCTACTTTCCCTCCCTCTTCTTCCCCTATGCCTCTCCCCTAGTCTACTGATAAACTCCTCCCCTTCTATCTGACCCTAGCCTACCAGATCTCAACAAGGCTGGCTGCATCCTCTTCCTCTGTGGGGAGGTGATCAAGGAGCTGGTCACTGAGTTCACGGGAGAGACAGCCCCTCTTCTGAAAGTAGTGGTTCTTACAACTAATTGATCACAACCAGCTACAGACTGGGATTTCATTGATTCCAGATGAAGTCAAGTTTACAACCAAGATCAGACATCACACCAAACACGTTTCTTTGTTATTGTTATTGTTTTAGTTTTATTAAAATTTTAATTAAAATATAATTATATCACTTCCCCCACCTATTTCTTTCTTTCAATCTTTTCTGTGCCTCACCCTGCCTCCCTCCCAAGTTGGTAACCAAAACACACACATACACACACATATATACATGCATGCATATGTATATATAAATATACATATATATGTGGCTGTGTGTATCATTTCAGGACCACCCACTTAGCACTGGATAAGTTTCTCTGGAAGAGGCGAATTCTCCCTTTCTTTGCAATTGTTTTTCTGGGTGTGCACTATGCAGTTTCTCCCTTCCAGGTTAGCATGTCTATCGACACCGACATTGTCACTGTACAGATTTTAAGTGGCTACATTTTTGAGGTATCAAGGGATCTGAAAAACTCCTTCCTGCAATCTAGCTTTTCTTCGTGCCAGAAATTACTGTCCAAATGTGACACCAACTAACTTAAACAATGACCAGCATGACAAGATACCTCTAAAAGTTCAATAGTGCTATAGTCAGCTGTCTAATTGAACTCAAAGCCCACTCAGTAGGAGGGATAGGATGCCTAGCAGCAAAAACTGCACCAACTAACTAGCGTTAGTAGGGACATGCATCTATAGTTATTTTACTAGACCATCATGATTCTTAATCGCATTCTAAAAGTGATCCTTATATTTGCAGGTAACTGTAGCTCTCAGCCCCATCAAAGATACTACTCCATACAGCAAACAAAGGCTATTACAGAAATTAACAACAGGTCATAATTTAGAGGTCAATGAATTTGGTGAGTCCATTTCAAATAATACATTCACAACCAGATTTCTGTACTGAGTCTTAGAGAGGAAGAGGGGTCAGAAGATTATAAAAGTCATAGGTGTAGAAAGTCTGCTGTGAAATCATGTCTTTAAAATTGAATCTAAATTCTTCATTATAATAACTCATAAGAAATATTAATGTTTTGTTTTTAAAACTTACCAGATGTATGACAAAAATGATATAAAATCATTTGTTGTATATTACCATCTTCTTTTTTAAATATTAATTACAGTTTATTTATTTTGTATCCCAGCTGTAGCCCCCCACCTTCATTCCCTCCCAATCCTAGCTTCCCTTCCTCTTCTCCTCCCATGCCCCTCTCCAAGTCCACTGATAGGGGAGGTCCTCCTCTTCTTAAATATAACTCTAGCTTATAAAGTCTCATTAGGACTGGCTGCATTGTCTTCCTTTGTGGTCTGGCAAGGTTGTTCCCCCCTCAGGGGATGGTGGTCAAAGAGCGAGCCACTGAGTTCATTTCAGAGACAGTTCCTGTTCCCCTTACTAGGGAATCCACTTGGAAACTGAGCTGCCATGGGTGGGGTACATCTGAGCAGGAGTTCTAGGTTATCTCCATGCATGGTCCTTGGTTGGAGTATAAGTCTCAGAAAACACACCTGTGCCCAGATTTTTTGGTTCTGTTGCTCTCCTTTTGGTGCTCCTGTCCTCTCCAGGTCTTACTATATCCTCCTTCTTTCTTAAGATTCCCTGTACTCTGCCCAAAGTTTGGTTATGAGTCTCAGCATCTGCTTTGATACACTGCTAGGTAGAGTCTTTCAGAGGCCCTCTTTGGTAGGCTCCTGTCCTGCTTCCTGTTTTCTCCTTCTTCTAATGTCTATCCCATTTGTCTTTCTGAGTGATGACTGATCATCTTAACCAGGGTCCTCCTTCTTGTTTAACTTCTTTAGGTATGCTGATTTTGGTATGTTTATCCTATATTATAGGTCTAGTATCCATTTATAAATAAGTATATACTGAGTGTGTCTTTCTGCTTCTGGGATACCTCATGCAGGAAGATCTTTTCTAGATCCCACCATTGGCCTGCAAATCTCATGATTTCCTCCTTTTTAATTGCTGAGTAGTATTCCATTGTGTAAATGAACCAGGATTTCTATATCCATTCCTCTGTTGAGGGACATCGGGTGGTTTCCAGGTTCTGGCTATTATGAATAAAGCTGCTATGAACATGGTTGTGCAAATGTCCTTGTTGTGTACTTGAGCATCTTTTGGATATATGTCTAGGAGTGCTATAGCTGGATCTTGAGGAAGCGCTATTCCTAATTGTGGGAGAAAGCACCTGATTGATTTCCAAAGAGGCTGTACAAGTTTATATTCCCACCGGCAATGGAGGAGGGTTCTCCTTTCTCCACATCCTCTACAGCTTGTATTGTTACTTGTTTGGCTCAGTCGTTAAAGGCTAGGCTCACAACCATAAATATTACCATCTTCTTGAATAGTATATAAACAACATTCTCATGTTTATTAGCTACTACTAAGACTGGGCAAGTGAAAATCATCACTGGAAGTTAAGTCGAAGTTTTGAAGTTGAATATTGATCAAAACTGTCAGTACAAGTTTAAAATTAGGGCTGAAGAAATGACTTAGCTGCTGAGAGTTCCTTTCTGAATTAAGATAAAGGAGCAGTGGATGTGGGAGAGAAGGAAGGTGGGGAGGGACTAAGAGGAAGGGAGAGAGAGGATGATGTATTGTATGAGAGAAGAATAAAGAAAAAAAAGTATTTTTGCTCTCTCATAGAACCCAGGTTTGGTTTCCTGAACCAACATGGTCATTCACAACCATAAATAATTCCACTTTCATGGGACTGATACCCTCTCTGATATCCAAAGGCACCAGACACAAATACAGACAAGACATTCATACAAATAATATAAATATCTAAAATATTAAAATCATATTTAAAACAAGGTTATATTTAATATCAAAAGCATGCATTGAGGAAAAATGCAAATCAAGAAAAAAATTATCAGAAAGCTTCAGTTTTATGATTGCAGTCTACTAGAAACATAAATAATATCTCCTTGAATTTGAAACAAAAAAAATTCTTTTTATCATTTTTAAGTATCCTAAAAAATTAATTGACAAAGGGAAGATACTCAATCCTCATTCAAAGGGCAAAGCAGGAGAAGTCAGGGAACAGGACAGGAGCCTACTACAGAGGGCCTCTGAAAGACTTTACTGATCAAGGTTTTATAGTAGAGGCTGGGACTCTAAGCCAAACTTTCAGCAGAGGTCATGAAATTTTATGATAAAAGGGGGAGATAAAACGACCTGGGGTAGACAGGAGCTCCACAAGGAGACCAACAGAGCCAAAAAAATCCAAACAACAACAACAACAATGAAATTGGGCCCTGTGGGCTCTGCAGAGACAGATAGCCCCAAGAAGGACCATGCATGGAAAGAACCTAAAACCTCATCTCATGTAGCCCATAGACTCAGTCTCCAAGTGGGTTCCCTATTAAGGGGAATCAAGGGCTGTCTCTGGCAATAACTCAGTGGCTGGCTGTTTGACCACCACCCCCTAATGAGGGAGCAACTTTGCCAGACCACAGAGGAGGACAATGCAGACAGTCCTGATGAGACCTGATAAGCTAGGGTCAGATGGAAGGGGAGGAAGACCTCCCCTATCAGTGGACTTGGAGAGGGCCACAGGGGGAGAAAAGGGACAGAGGGTAGTATTGGGAGGATATGAGGGAGGGGGCCATAGCCAGGATACAAAGTGAATAAATAATAAATAAAAAAAGAAAAAGAAAATATCCTTAAATTTTTTTACTAATCTTATAATTAAAAATGACATTTATGAGTTGTATATTTCAGAATTCAGAACTTTTGCTGGGTGGTTATGAAGGACAAATAAAATACAAAAATGAGTTTGATTATAAAGCTAACAAAAAGTGGAATTATCTTTCATCAGCTCTTTAGAAAATGCATTTGCATTATTGGTTGCCTTAACAATTGATATTAGAAATACAAAGTTAGCTAAGCTTATTAAAATGAACATCTAATTAATGGATTCTATTTATTGGTGTTACAGACAACACAACACACACACACTCAGCCGCCGCCGCCACCACCATCATCACCATCATGAAAGGATTTTGCTAGTTTAGAAAAGTAATAAGCAATGTGCTATTAAACCATCTCCTCACTAAGATACCACATAGAGATCTAGAATGCTAAGTGAATAGGAGAATAATTGACCTTTGGACTCACCAGCTATTCGGATTTCAAGGCTTAACATAGTCTCTGTTATATGATAACTAATTAATGAATATTTGTGGGAGAAAGAAATGTTTAGAAACCATCATAAAATAGATTTTGCTTCCTCAACTATGAGTAAGAATGCTCTCTGTTGAGCAGCTATATCTTTTCAATATCCATACTCCTTTGGAGGACCATAACTGCCTCCAGTTATGAATATGTTGATATAGAATCTTTTCCTAAGTAATTTTAACTAGATTGAAACAAGATTGTGATGAAAGTTTTTAAGCTTTTCCAGTATGACACAGAAGAGATGACAATCCCCTGCTCACGTGACAAACTCTATTCTTTCATCTTCTGAGCTCCGGCTCACGGTATCTCCTACTCAACAAATGGTCTCTCTGGAATGCTTGACCCCATATACCTAGGTGTCAACCCTCCCGATAAACCTCACACACAGGAGAGCAGGCTGAGAAGGTCATAGAATCCACTCTTGCCCTCTTAAACTTTTGCTGTTCTATAGCAAAAAGAACTCACAAAAACACTACATTGTTTATATGACTGTGAATGATTTTTTAGGCTAAAAATGGTTACCAAAATGTTATTGTCCACATTTACCTATGTCATCATATCTTCTCTTTCTGTTTTGACCCACTAAGAAAAACTAAAGGACAAAGACTAGATTTCTTAAATTTTCAAAGCATATATTGAAGACAATCAAGATTTTAATTAGTTTACATGGTATAATTAAAAGATAATATTTTACATTTAATAATGTTTTAATGGTGCATTAACTAGTATAGGCATTAAGACTCCTAGATTAGATTTTTTTCTGTGTTAATACAAATGTCTTTTCCTTTAACATGTAAAATGCAATAACAGCAGACTAGTTTTCAGGTTTTAGATTATAAGTGAGGCAGATTCTGTTTTGGATTCTTTCTTTTTCAACATAAAATTGAAACTATACCTTTCTCAATGTCTTGCAAACAGAAGAAATATGTCTTTCATAAATATCTAGGAACAATCCATTGAATAAGTGGACCATTGCAGGTCTGAGAGAGTACTTTCTAGATGTTTTACTAATATGGGACATGGTGCGACTCTTTCAGAAAGTATGGCAGGTTAATTTAAAAAATTACACCAAAAACTGAAAAATTTCAACTGGGGACAGCTTCTTAGTTCTGCTTCCACAAAGTTTAATTTTCTAACCAATGGCAAATAACAACATATAACATAGTACTTGCTAAAATAAAGAGTGGCAATGAGTCTTAGTATCTCATGGCAACAACCTATAAGGTAGACTCCCTGTATACAAGGATTGCTGCTGTCATGTCCCTGCACTAGAACCTCGCAACAACTACATATGTAGACACAAAAGATTTTAGTTCAAATTTCAAGATATTTCATTTTTAGTTCAACTAAAATAGTTTATTTTTTTATTCTGTTGCTGCTCCAGTCTTTTGCATTGAGAAATTAGAGAGTTTATATACTATTCATCCATTAAGAATCCCGAGGCAAGACCTCTGTGGAGCTTGTTTGGTAATTGGTCTCTGCATGCTGCTCATAGAAATACTCTTATCCAAGAACCCAGCTTCATCTGTTTCGACCAGTGGAGAATACTGGAAGAAATAGTCTTTTGCTTACCGACATTTTTTATTTCTTCCCATCTTTATCTGATCATTTTGCAGACAATAGGCAGAACAGTAAAATGTATGGAAACGTTTAGACAAGCATCTTGTAAATGTGGTCATTACTGGATTACTGAACAAACATTTACTATAACCAAAGTTTTAACTACATAGGCAGTGCATACATTAGCAATAAAATGGCCAGCACTTTCATTTTTCTATAAAACATATTCCTGTCTGAACAGCACGTGTGCACGTATGACTTAGTTGAAATAAACACTGAAGGTACTTGCTTTTATAGATTACACACATTTAGAAAGATAATGCCAGTGAATCTACAAAAATGAGAAAATAGATATGCACAATTGGAACAGAAAAAGAATTTTGTTAGGTAGTCAAATCTTTTGCTCTGTCTACATATTCACACATTAATGTTTGTAAATATGCAGTTAAAACCCTGAGCCTGTCTACCTATTATCTATCTATACAGCCACTATTTTATCTAACATGTGTATATTTACTTATGAAAATTCATAAATCAATTTTAAACAAAGTAATTCTCTGAAATTCTAACTTCTATGTGTCTCTCAACATTATTTATACTTAATTTTTAAATGTGTTTAAATACTTTTTGTTTGTTATAAATATAGTGTGTTTAGCCCCTGTAGTTAATTTCAGTGGTCATTGTGAGCTACACTATGAAGATGGGATAATTAGATAATATTTTGGTGGTGACAGATTTTCACATTTTACAACTAGCATTAAGGTTCTTAATTGCAGAGGAATAGAAATGAGAGGTGAGAAATTGAATGTAAAGATGTATACTTGAATATAAATGTGAAATGGAAAATGTACACATATTTCACATTCTATTTTAAAACTCTTCACAATTAATTTTAATTCTAGAGTCTTTTTATTTTTTATATTATTTTTTGGTTTTTCATTACAAAGTTTCTCTCTGTATCTCTGGCTGTCTTGCCCTTTGTAAACCAGGTAGGCCTCCAACTCAAAGATCCACCTATCTCTGCCTCTTGAATCCTGGAATTAAAGGCATATGCCCCCATGCCCAGCTTTTAATTCTGCATTCTTGAGTAGAGGAATAGGATTGATCAGGCATTCAGGATATTCAGAAACCAGTCTTTCTAGATCATGTGGTAACATGTGTTAAATGTGGAACACATTTCTATCTGTTCCATCGGTCAAGCTGGTATTCACCCTCAAACCTAGCCTCTACGATTTCCCGCTCTTGGGGTGTGAAGTCCTGACCTGCTGTGGTGACTCTAACATTTCTTTATCATTCCTCCTATGAAACAATAGAACTTTGTCTTTATCTTTAAATCCAGGTCACCTCTGACTGTTGAAGTACAATAAATTGATGCTATTTGACTGTGGAGACTAATGTTGCATTTAGGATTGTTCACTTTTGGGGTGCTAAGAAGACAGATTGCTACTATCTGATTGTGACCCAGGGATCATGTTTTAAACACAGATCCAATGGATAAAGCATGCCCATGTGTTCCAGCTAGCATGAAGGAACTGTTCATGGGGTCTACCATTGTATTCATCCCTAGGCTATCTTCTCATCCTAATACAGCATCCTGGTTACCAAGCGACAGGGAAAAGCAACCCACCAAGCTTTATCAGCATCCTGGACCACAAATCCCTTGAACTAATAACATGAGCTTTGAAAAGGACACTAAGGCCATAAGATCAGTCAGAATGCACTCCAATTGCTTTAAGAAGAGTTGTCTCTGCTTTGATAGTCTGCAGGGCAGAGCCTTTCAGAGGCCATCTGTGGCAGGTTCCTAACTTGTTTCCTGTTTTCTTCTTCTGATGTCCATCCTCTTTGCCTTTTGGAATGGAGATTGAGCATTTTAGTCTTGATTAGTTTATTTAGGTGTACAGATTTTAGTAGGTTTATCCTATATTATATGTCTATATGAGTGAGTATATACCATGTGTGTCTTTCTACTTCTGGGACAGCTCACTCAGGATGATCCTTTCCAGTTCCCACCATTTACCTGCAAATTTCATAATTTCCTTATTTTTCATTGCTGAGTAATATTCCATTGTATAGATGTACCACATTCTGAGACTTAAACTGTTGGGCAGAGTGCATGGAATCTTATGAAAGAAATTGGAAATAGTAAGATCTGAAGAGGACAGGAACTTCACAAGGAGAGCAACAGAACCAGAAATTTGAACACAGGGGTCTTTCCAGACTCTCATACTCCAAACAATTACCATGCATGGAGATAACCTAGAATCCCTGCACAGATGTAGTCCATGGCAGTTTAGTGTCCAAGTGGGTTACATAGTAATGTGAAGAGGGACTGCCTCTGACATAAACTGGTTGGCCTGCTCTTTGATCACCTCTCCCTGAGGGGGGAGCAGCCTTACCAGGCCACAGAAGATGACAGAGCAGACACTCCTTATGAGATCTGATAGACTAAGATCAGAAGGAAGGATAGGAGAACCTCCCCTATCAGTGGACTTGGGGAAGGGCATTCGTGAAAAAGGGGAGGGGTGGGTGGGACCAGGAGGGGAGGAGGGAGCGGTTTATGGGGTGATACAAAGTGAATAAAGTGTAATTAATAAAAGTTAAAAAAAGAAAAGTTGTCTCCCTAAATCTGTGAAAGGGGTCTTTTTCAAAAATAAAACCATATAAGATGTGCTAGTGAGAATGATGATACATTGAGGAGCCCCTCTTTGGTTTAGTCTTGTGGCTGGCTGTGTAGTTCTTAAGTTCTAAATGCTTATATTCATGCCAATTTTGAGGCTACAATAAGAATTTTATTTATTACTCAAAAGAGTAATTGAGGTGTAGAATTCAGAAATAATCAGAAGGAAAATAACCACATGTGGGAAATGTGGAGGTAAACCTTTCGGGAGCCCATAGGGAATGGCGAGTGAAGCATCACCTGCTCCTACGACTCCTTGACACTGCACACAGTGTGAATCTACTAGGGATTCCTAGCGCAGTTGTCAAAGTCTCAAAATGGATCAGAGGCTGGGTCAGTGGCTGCTTCCCCCTTCTTTAAGGAAGTCTCCTAAGGTGACCTTGTCCCTGCCCCCATCTTCCACATTTCCTTACAGCTGCACCAACCAGACTGATTTCTACTGGTGCTTGAGGCTAGCTTGGGGATGGTCTGATTGGCCTTTCAATCATTTAAAGGCTTTTACACTGGATAATAAAGTTAGGTTAGCACCTTTGAGTCTGGTCTCTGGAGTCCAGGTTCCCAGGATTCTGCATGGGCTCCGTTGCCACTCACCACAAACTACAAATGGCTATGTTAGGTTTCTATTGTGCTTTTAGAAATAAAACTGCTATGGTGATATATAATTCTACTAATTTAGTCTGAGGATAATCACATAGAGCTAAAATACAAACACTTTGCTAATAAATTGTTGTATAAATATAAATTATAATTGCTAAAATATGGTTCTGAGTTTTAATCATTTTTTGAAAATTTACATATTTAGAGGATACAAAATAATAATTTAATAGAACGTGAAGAATAATGATCAAATTAGTATAATTGGCCTTTATTTTCTTTAAACTTTTACAATTTCTTTGTGTTGGAAAATTTAAAGTTCTTCCATTATTATTCTTTCTAAAACTACAATAAAATATTGTAAACCATAATGACCTGGACTGAGATAAGGAGTCTTAATCCTACTCACTGTCTGACCTGGTTTTACCTACCTTTTCGTCCAGTCCACTTTTTTTTTTGGTCTCTACTGATCAGTATTCTGCTTTTTATATCTGTGAAATGAAACTTTAAAATACCCTAGTACTAAGCTGATTCTCTGTGCACTAAGCTCAGAGGTACTTACTGTACCTAAGTAAGGGGAGCAGAGGCTGCCTCTGTCACGAACTTAGTTGCCTGCTCTTTGATCACTTCTTCCTGGCTATTTGGCTTTGCCAGAGGAAGAAGATCCAGGTAGTCCTGATGAGACTTGATAAGCTAAGGTCAGATGGTAGGGGAGTAGGACTCCACCTTTCAGTGGACTAGGGGAAGGGGATGGGGGTGATGAGAGAGTGAGGGTGAGACCAGGGTGAGATGAGGGAGGGTCTATAATCAGAATATAAAATTAATAAATTGTAAAAAATAAAAAATGAAAAAAAAGAAATGAGCTGTGATAAAGTAGGTCACCAAAGGAAAAAATGGCAAAGATATTCCTTATTATTTTTTTTGTATTTATTATTGTTTTTTCTTTATTGTTTTACTTGAATCATTTATATTCTTCTAAACTTTACACAAAATGTGTTACTCATCTCAAACTCAACTTTTCAAGCTTGAAGTAAATATATATATATATGTAAATCTTATGGTTATAGAAATGGTTGATTTATGCTGTCAGTCAATCTTCCTTAAGCAAAAGTTATATTTCAGCCTACTGTTAGATAGATTAGGATAAGTCTTTTTTGTGTGTTGAAGTTTTCTGTTTATCTGGGAGCATCTTGAATTTACTTTAAGAAAGTTGTCTACTTTGCTAAATGTGCAAATGGTTTTCAGAGAGAAATGGGACATCTGTTTTTTATGCATAAGAGCATCTCAGCAGGTCCTCTGCAAGAAAGCAGAAGGTTACTATTAAAGGAACCATTGTGCACGACAGAGGAAATATGGAGAGAATACTTAAGCCGTTTTGAATACAAAATCAGTCTAGCAGAAAGCAAAAGAAATGAAGACATGCAGGCAAGGTCATTATAATAGTGATCGAGGCTACACCTCCACACAATCGTGTAGTGCCTGAGGAACGACAGGGCACGTGAGAACAATTCTGTAGCTCTAACTGTCCTGCCCCTCAAGAGGATGAAATTGGTAGTGGTTTGGAAGAACTTTCAAATAAGATGTGGAGTGATATGCATAGGCTTTCTGTTTCACATTTGTGCCCCAGAACATCTCATCCAATAGTCTGAAAGTATCTTCTCCTTTCTCTAGGAAATGCATGACTTATCTGAGGTCCAATGAGATTTTTTTTTTTTTTTACCTTGATTGCTTTCTACCTCCCTATCCTTAGACTCTATTTTCCATCTTCATAAATCTCATTTGATGACCCCCCGTACAAGTGGAACAAACTGATTCTATAAAGTAGCTAATTTTTCTCTGGCATCTTAGGAATCTTCATTTTCTACCAATCAAGCAAAACACTGAAAAAAAAGTTAAAATATTTCAGTCTTCTCTATAACACTGAAATCACATGATTTCTTATCTTTACTATTGTACCCTAAGCAGCTAAGCTGGTGTCTTGCACCTAGCAACTGTAACAAAGCATTTGTTTATATGTTGAAATAAACCTTAGTCAGCAGTGATTACATGATAAAAGAATCACTGGGTCATCTATGGCTGGCTTTCCTGGCTTTTTAGACTGAAATTAGTCTGTTAACATATAAAAACGTGGTGGAACAATCATTCAGGAAGTTTTTTAATGTTTAAAATCAGTACTTTTACTACATGAAACATATAGAATGACTTTTGATATAAGCTCCAAGATGAAAAAAACAAAACAAAACATAGTGCTACGATTGAATTGCAGTGTCCCAGACATATTGATTTTGTATGTTGTCATTGAGGAAACTGTCTACTCTGAATGTCAGCTCATTTATAGAGATGATAGGCTTCATGTTTTAGAGGTTAATTTTCACAGGTGTTGCTGGCACTTAATAAATGTTTGATCATATAATTAAGAAGAAACTTGCTACTGAGGAATAATTCATTGGCTAAGTATCTGGATAGAACAGAAACTATGACATTCTTCTAAAAATAGCTTCTATATTATAACTTAATATGCATACATACCTAAAACATATACAAAATGCTATAATATAGTACTATTGATATAATAGTATTTCATAAGTTTTTATGTGACTCACTGTGATATTTTTCCATCTCAAGCATTGCTGTCTGTGAATACCAAAGTTTGTTAATGGGTCATGACCTACACTTTTACAAAAACATTGATCTAAACAGTACAAAATTTTCGCTGATACAAAGAATGGGTCTTGAGTACAAGTTCTAAGAGAAGGGAGAAACTTGGTGCTATAAAACCTGAAGGTACACTCATGGTTTTTAGTGGAACAAGATATCCCTCTGTTGTCCATTTGAATGTGTGCTAAATAGTGTATCATTTGGTGCAGAATATTTGTTCATTTCATCAAAAATATCAGGATAATTACATTTATTTTTTGACAGTGACACTATTTTCATACTAAAATGTTCATTTTAAAATTTCAGCCAGGCATGATGGTACATACTTTATTATTATTTTCTTCTTCTCCAATAATACATCCTGACCACAGTTTTTCCTTCCCACCTTCCTTCTCTCCCAGATCCACCTCTCTCCATTTCCCTTCTGAAAAGGGCAGGCTCCCAAGGATATGAAACAAACATGGCATAACAAGTTACAATAGGACTAGGCACATACCTACGTCACGTCAAGGCTTAACGAGGCAACCAGATAGAACAAAAAGGGTCCCCAAAGCAGGCCAAATAGTCACAGGCAATCCCTAGGTCAAGCTCATACAGACCCTCTGATTGTTGCTTTCATCTCCATGAGCCCCTATGAGCCCGGGTTAGTTGATTGTGTGGGTCATGTTTTTATGATGTCTTTGACCCCTCTGGCTCTAACATCCTTCCTCCCCAGATCCTGGAGGATTCCTCAGCTTTGTCTAACGTTTGGCTGTGGGTCTCTTAAGTTGTTCCTATCAATTGATGATGAAGACTCTCTGATGATGACTGTGCTAGGCTCCTGTCTACAAGTGCAGCAGCATATCATTAGGAATCATTTCATTGCCTATTTTATTTTTTGCCGGTCATCTTTGGTTGTATCCTAGGTCTCTGGGCTACCCTGCCTCTGGTTCCTGGTTATACAGGCAGTGTAAAGCACGGGCTCTTTCTCGTTGAGTAGATCTCAAGTTGAACCAATCATTGTTTGGCCACTCCCACAAGTTCTGTGACACTATTACCTCAGTACATCCTTCAGGGAGGACAAGTTGTAGGTTGAAAGTTTTGTGGCTGGTTGGTGTTCTTCAGCACTCAGGAGGCAGAGACTGGAAGATCTTTGTGCTTCTGGGCCTGTTCATACTACATCGGGATTTCCAGGCTAACTAGGGCTTCACAGTAAAATCATGGGTCAAAAATAACAAGAATGATACTGAACAATTAATTTTGAAGTTAAATTAATTAACAAAACATAGGCGTTTAAACTATATGCATTTCACTCTAATATTTATGAAAAATGTTTCTGAGCATACTTAACAATTCCTTGCAAACCAAGGTTATATTTAATAGTTTTGTAAATTACTTAGTAAAATGTCCTAGGAGATAAATGGTTGTTCCTCTATTTTCTTCTGTATAAACTGAGAATAATAATTCTACCAATTTTTACAAGAAAATAAAGCATTTCCCATAGCTAACAACACTTTCTAGAGAGCTAAACTAAAAGCATTTTTTTTCTTCATTACATGGTTGACCTAATGAGATTCTATTGCATTGACCTTTCAACAGCTCATTCCAAGCTGCATAAAGTCAATTTGGAGTCACCTTCTCATCAATGTCAATTATTTAGCAATGTTAGAAAAGCATTAAATAATAATCAATACGTGTTTCAAACCAGAACTTTTAGTGAATAGAATATTATCAATCATTTCCTAAATATAATTTCTTTTACTCTGGATTTTACTATGATTCCAGACAGGTGTGAATCACCTCTTTAAAACATACTCCAGCTGAATAATGACAGGCATTTACCTTAAAATTTTCTTTTATCCTAATGAATAGTCTATAATTGTAAACTGAACATACGGTAATCAATGAGTATTTATGCATGGCAACATAATGCATCTTATACTTGTTTCTACAAGGCAGCCATTATGGCTGAACTAAATAATATGAGACAAAATTTAATTTTAAATTCAATGATTTCATACACATATAAAATTTATTATAATAAAATTTCAGCCTCTCATGGCTTTCTTTACTCTCACAAACCCCCTTCTTTTTCCAAATAGGGTCCTCCTCTTATTTTTAATTTATTATTATTATTATCATCATCATCAAATTGTGTATGTGCCGGTGCACACATGCCCCATCATGCTTGTTTGACACATATCTAACATTTGAGTGAGACAAACAAGGATCAACAAATCTGCTCATCTGTCCAATACACTCAAGTGATAATGTTCATTTATCTTTATAAGCCACTGAGTTATGGCTTGGTTTGCTATGAAGCAGATGGAGGTTCTCTATTACAATCTTCTGTTTCTGAGGTTAATACCTGAGTTTAGATCCCAGCACACACACTGAGTGCCTCACCAACACCTGTATCTACAGTCCCAGGGGATCCACTCTTCTGGCCTCTGTGGACATCTGAATTTATGTGCATATACACTCTCATATATGAAGACAACATATATGAAAACAAAAACATAGCATAGTAATTGGTATAACACAGGAGGGTTTGGGAGTATGAAAGAGAAGAGAGAAATAATAGAATTATATTATTTTTAAAGATTTTTATTTTTGTGATAAAAAATATTTTATTTTTTAATACTTTTTTTACAATTTATTCATTATATATCCCAATTGAAGCCCCATCCTTAAACTCCTCCCAGTCCTACACTCCCTCTTTCTATCCCCTTTCCTAGTACACTGAAAGGGGGAGTGCTCCTACTCTGCCATCTGCCCATAACTTATCAAGACTCATCAGGACTTTCTGGGTCCTCTTCCTCTGTGGCCAGGGGCAAGTGATCAACAAACAGGCAATTGTTGAACAACCACTTTAGAAATCAATCTGGTGCTTTCTCAAAAAACTGAGAACAGCACCCCCTCAAGATCCAGCTATACCACTCCTGGGCATATACCCAAAATATTTCCCACCATTCAACAAGGACATTTGCTCAACTCTGTTCATATCAGCTTTATTTGTAATAGCCAGAATTTTTGAAATAACCTAGATGTCCCTCAACAAAGGAATGGATATAGAAATTATGAAACATGGAATATTATTAAGCTATTGAAAACAAGGAAATCATATTTGCAGGCAAATTGATGGAACTAGAAAAAGTCATCTTGAGTGAGATAACCTAGAAACAGAAAGACATGTGTGCTATACACTCAGTTATAAGAGGATATTAGTGATATATTTATATTATAATTTCAAAAGTACATTAAAAATACCATAGATTCTTAAGTCGAGGGGCAACTGGATTGTTTCCAGATTCTGTCTATTACAAATAAAACTGCTATAAACATGGTTGAGCAAATGCCCTTATTGTGTACTTCAGCCTCATTTGGATCAACTGAAGAATGGATACAAAAATTGTGGTATATCTACACAATGGAATATTACTCAGCAATGAAAAACAAGGATATCATGAAATTTGCAGGTAAATGGTGGGAACTGGAAAGGATTATCCTGAGTCAGCTGTCCCAGAAGCAGAAAGACACACACGGTATATACTCACTCATATAGACATATAATATAGGATAAACCTACTAAAATCTGTACACCTAAAGAAACTAATCAAGATGGAGGACTCTGACTAAAATGCTCAATCCTCATCCCGAAAGGTAAAGAGGATGGACATCAGAAGAAGAAAAAAAAACAGGAAACAAGTTAGGAACCTGCCACAGAGGGCCTCTGAAAGGTTCTGCCCCGCAGACTATCAAAGCAGATGCTGAGACTTATGGCCAGCTGTTGGGCAGAGTGCATAGAATCTTATGAAAGAAGTAGAAAATAATAAGATCTGGAGAGGACAGGAACTTCACAAGGAGAGCAACAGAACCAGAAAATTTGAACACAGGGGTCTTTCCAGAGACTCATACTCCAACCAAGTACCATGCATGGAGATAACCTAGAACCCCTGCACAGATGTAGCCCATGGCAGTTCAGTGTCCAAGTGGGTTACATAGTAATGGTAAGAGGAACTGCCTCTGACATAAACTGATTGGCTTGTTCTTTGATCACCTCCCCCTGAGGGGGGGAGCAGCCTTACCAGGCCACAGAAGAAGAAAATGCAGCGACTCCTGATGAGATCTGATAGACTAGGATCAGAATGAAGGAGAGGAGAACCTCACCTATCAGTGGACTTGGGGAGGGGCATGTGTGAAGAAGGGGAAGAGAAGGTGGGATTAGGAGGGGAGGAGGGAGGGGTTTATGGGGGGATACAAAGTGAATAAAGTGTAAATAATAATAAAAAAGATATGTTAGTATGTGCCATACTACTACTCTGTGTTCTACAATTCGTAAAAGTAAAATAAAAAAAAAACTGAAAAAAATCATAGATTTTTGTAAGCACAACTTAAAGAGAGCAAAATCTTTAACTTTAAATGATCTGTGTAATCTGTTACTTTAAGTCTTTAACTTTAACTGTGTAATCTTTAACTTTAAATGAACTTATAATCTGTGTTAAACAATAAATGTCCTACATAAAGACCTAATAAAGAAATGAACACCTGTCGCATGGCCTACAGGTAATGAACACCTCGCAATAAGTGACTTTGGGTATGTTTTCTAATGTAAGAGTAAGGAAAACAGTGTCCATATTTATATTAGTTTGTTATTTATAAACATACAATAACTTTATAACCATAATTCTCTAAGAATATCCAAATTTCCATACTTTAAATGTGTCATTCAAGCAAACTTTTGGAGAAATAAAGAACTCTGATTCTAAGAGTGTCTACTTCTTGTGTGATAGGCGCCTCAGGTGAGTGCACATTGCTGCAAAGACCATGCTTTTGGCCAGTTGGCAGTCATTAAACTATACTCATTATTTTCTGAGTTAGGAAACCACATTAATTCAAAAGAAACAGCATAAACAAGTTGTTTCCATTAAGACCATGTATTTGTTTCTTTTTTTTCTGCCACATACTATCTTTCTATAAAAGAAACCCTTGATGGGATAAGCATCATACCTGCTTGGACTGGCAAAAAGAATCAATTCTTCCTCTCCTTATAAACATGGTATAAAGAGTGACCCAATCCAATTTCACAATAATAAAATCATGACCCATGCTCCCCGCATGCTTTTAGATATATGAATTAACAAGTGTATTTCATACTATTCATGGAAATCAGACAGTTACAGAGGCACCTCAAAGATAGAAGACATGAGCCTATCATTTAGCTTTTACCATTTATTTTTTAACTTTATTTTGCTCAAGAGTAAATTTCTCCAATGAGAAAGCAAAATAACCAAATCCAACTGCACAGAATAGATGTCCTAAAATTTTCTTTCCTGTATTATTATAAAGTTTATTTGCTGTTCCATTTCTTATAAGTACACAGGGACCTCAATGGCAACCACCAGTTTACCTTAATTTATAATCTTCACAGTCTTCTCTGTTATTTCTGTTTTACACATGAATCATATAGTTTAAGCTATATTTATATTTGTCATATATATATATATATATGAAATAAAACAACAGTATTTGCTACACAATTCAATCATTTTACCCTGTGGAATGAATATCTTTCTTATTAACAAAATTTGTCATGACATATTCTCATGGAACATACACAAGTGCATTTCCTCCTTGGTTGAACATATCAAGTATCTTTCTGTGCTTACATATGGGTAATAAATTTATGGAGTTTCTTTTATATCTTCATTATCAGACACACAAAACATGAGTTTGAGGCATTGTCATATGATGGCCATGTTGCTTATAAATGGTTCATAAAATTTGAAGTGAGTGTATTTAGAAAAAAAAATCTTAAAATTTATAAGAAGGCAAAAAAGCTGTAATACAGCAAAGCAATCTTAAGAAAAAGACTAATGCTAGAGGCATACCTGATCTCAAGTTATGCTCTAGAGCTGTAGCAAAAAAAGCAGATTGGGATGAACACAAAATAGTCATAGAGATAAATGGTTTCGAAGGCTCAGATCCAATGAATTGTAGTCAAATGATTTTTTTTAAGATGCCAAAATTTCATAAGTTAGACAAGGTAGGTTGTTTAGTAAATTGAGAAAATCTGTAGAAAATCTTCTACAAAGAGAAGAATGAAGCTAAATCTCACCCTAGACAAAAAAAAAAAAAAAAGAAAAGTAGTTTTAAATAGACCAGGAATCTCAACACTCAACATAAAAAAACAAAACAAAACAAAAACAAACAAACAAACAAACAAACAAAAAAACAGAATCTCTGAAACAACTGTAATAAAAGGTTGGAATTGGGCGTTCTAGGTTATATTCATAAATGGTTCTTGGTTGTAGTATCAGTCTCAGAGACCGCCTACCCCTGATGGGTGAACACCCTTGCCAGGCCACAGAGGGGGACAATGCAGCCATTTCTGATGAGAATGGATAAACTAGGGTCAGATGGAAGGGGATGAGGACCTCCCTTATCATGGCCTTGGAGAGGGGCATAGGAGGAGATGAGGGAGGGTGGAATTGGGAGGGGAAGGAAGGACAGGGCTACAGCTGGGATACAAAGTGAATAAACTGTAATTAATATAAAAATAAAAAATAATTAATAAAAGGTATGTTAAGATATAAGTATATTTTTAAAAATATACGTAAGATCTGGAGAGGACAGGAACTCCACAAAGAGAGCAACAGAGCCATGAAATCTGAGCACAGGTGTCTTTGCTGAGACTGATACTTCTACCAAGGACCATGCTTAGAGATAACCTAGGACCCCTGCACAGATATAGCCCATAGCAGTTCCTTGTCCAAGTGGGTTCCATAGTAATGGGAACAGAGACTGCTTCTGACATGAACTGATTGGCCTGCTCTTTAATTACCTCCCCCTGAGGGGGAAGCAGCATTACCAGGCCACAGAGGAAGACAATGCAGCCACTCCTGATGAGACCTAATTGACTAGGATCAGAAGGAAGGAAAAGAAGACATCCTCTATCAGTGGACATGGGGAAGGGCATGAATGCAGAGGGGGGAGGAAGGGAGGGATTGGGATGGGAGGAGGGAGGGAACCACAGGGGAGATATAAAGTGAATAAAGTGTAATTAATAAAGAATTTAAAAAAGATTTTATAAATAGGCGGGGTTTTGTTCATTGAGGAAATGGCCAGAAATTAACAAGTGAGACTTCAGGAAGCTAAATTAGTCTTTTGTTTGTTGGTTTCTGTGTTTTTCAAGACAGGTTTTCTCTGTGTAGTCATGACTGTCCTGGACTTGCTTTGCAGATCAGGCTGGACTTGATCTCACTGCAAGAGGCTTGCCTCTGCCCCCAATGGTGCTGGGATTAAAGGCATGTGCCACCACCACTGGCCTAAAACTATTATTATTTTATTTTTTCAATTCATTCACTTTGTATCCCAGCTGTAGCCCCTTCCATCATAGCCTCCCACTCCCTCCTTTCTTCTTCTTCCTTGCCCTCCTACAGTCCACTGATAAGGGAGGTCCTCCTTTCCTTCCATCTAACCCCAGCCTATCAGTTCTCATCAAAACTGGCTGCACTGTTTTCCTCTGTGGCCTGGTAAGGCTGACCCCCTAATGGGGGAGGTGATCCAAGAGCCAGCCACTGAATTCACATCAGAGACATTCCTTGTTCTGCCTACTAGGGGGCCACTTAGAGACTGAACTGCCACAGGTTACATCTGTTAGCTTATCTCCAAGCATGGCCCTTTATTGTAGTATCAGTCTCAGAAAAGACCCCTGGACTCCAATTTTTTGGCTCTGTTGGTCTCCTTAAGGAGCTCCTGTCCTCTCCAGGTCTTTTATCTCCCCCTTCTCTTATAAGAGTCCCTACACTCTGCCTATAGTGTGGCTATGAGTCTCAGCATCTGCTTCGATATCTTGCTGGGTAGAGTCTTTCAGAGGCCCTCTGTAGTAGGCTCCTGTCCTTTTCCCTGCTTTGTCCCTCTTCCGATGACCATCCCATACCTTTCTGAATGAAGATTGATCATCTTACCCAGGGTCCTCCTTCTTGCTTAGCCTCTTTACATGTACAGATTTTAGTATGTTTATCCTATATTATATGTCTAATATCAACTTATAAGTGAGCATATACCATGTGTGCCTTAACAGAATGGCATATCAGTGGAATCAAATAGAAGACCCAGAAATAAACCCACAAACCTATGGATACTTGATTTTTGACAAAGAAGTCAAAACTATACAATGGAAAAAAGACAGCATCTTCAACAAATGGGGTTGGTTTAAGTGGATGCCTATAAGAGAAAGTGCAAATAGATCCACATTTATCTCACTGCACAAAGTTAATGTCCAAGTGGATCAAAGACCTCAACATAAAACCAGACCTAAACCTAAACCTAGTAGAAGAAAAAGTGGGGAAGAGCCTTGAACTCATTGGCACAAGACACAACTTCCTGAACAGAACACCAACAGCACAGGCTTTAAGATTAACAATCAATAAATAGACCTCAGGAAACTGGAAAGGTTTTGTAAAGCAAAGGACACTGTCATCAGAACAATAAGACAGCCTACAGACGGGGAAAGGATCTTCACCAACCCTATACCTGACAGAGAGCTAATATCCAGAATTTATAAAGAACTAGAGAAGTTAAACAGCAACAAACCAAGTAATCCAATTAGAAAATGGAGTACAGAGCTAAACAGGGAATTCTCTATAAAGGAATATCGAATGGCAGAGAAACTCTTAAAGAAATGATCAATGTACTCAGTCATCAGGGAAATGCAAATCAAAATGACATTAAGATTTCACCTTATACCCATCATATTGGCTAAGATCAAAAACTCAAGTGGCAACATATGCTGGAGAGGATGTGAAGAAAGGGAACTTACACCAACCAGTATGACCATAATCAAGAAAGAAAATTATATCAAATGCTGGAGAAAATGAAACCTTTGTTGCACTGTAAATCGGCACAGCCATTACTCTGAGAGTCACTGTGGAGGTCCATTTAAAATTTACAAACAGGTCTACCTTATGATTCAGATGAACCAACCCTGAGCATATATCCAAAGGACTCCACATTCCACTACTAAGCTATTTGCTCATCCACTTTCATTTCTTCTCTATTCACAGTATGTAGGAGATAAAACCAGCCTAGATGTTCATCAACAGTCAAACAAATAATGAAATTAAGGCTTATATGCATAATGAATTTTATTCAGCTAAAAAGAATAAAATAATAGATGGAACTAGAAATATACTGAGTGAGGTATTGCAGATCCAAAAGACAAATAACACAGCTTATCTTTCGTATTGGATCCTAGTTACACATATCTAAGTATTTGTATATTTCACTTTGGGTAACTATAGTATGACTTAAGAATGGGCATTCTTAAGATATGACAGTAAGATATAGAAGATATGACAGTAGAAAAGGAGAATTCTGGAAGGCAGAAATTCTTAGGCAGCTCTGAGTGTAAGGAACATTGGGGTGATGGGGTAGCAAGAACGATTAACCAAAATAATAAGTGTATAAATTAGCTATTTACAATCTTGAAATTTTATAAACCAATTAAAATGTAACTTGAAAGCACCTAAGAATCAGAAATGAGGTATTTAACTTTGTTAGAGAGTGCTTTTCCTAGAAGTCACAAGTGTTGCTTGTTTTTTCCTCCTGGTCCCAAGTTCCAGGAGTAATGACTCAGACTCAAAATATATTTACAAATATCTAGGACATATAGCTAGGTTTATTTCCTAATTAGCTCATTGCATTATAACCTATTTATTCTAATACATTCTATAAAATGAAAAAAAAGAAAGCATCTTCAACAAATGGTGCTGGTCTGACTGGATGTCTGCATGCAGAAGAATGCAAATAGACCCATATTTGTCATCTTGCACGAAACTCAAGTTCATGTGCATCAAAGAGCTCAACAGAAAACTGGATACACTAAATCTCTTAGAAAAGAAAGTGGAGAATAGCCTTGAATTCACTGGCACAAGAGACAGTTTCCTAAACAGAACACCCTCAGCTCAGGCTCTAAGATCAACAATTAATAAATGGGACCCCAGTAAACTGAAAAGCTTCTGTAAGGCAAAGGACACTGTAACTAGGACAAAACAGCAGCCTACCGAACAGGAAAAGATCTTCACTAACCCTACATCTGATAAAGGGCTAATATCCAAAACATATAAAAAAATCAAGAAATTAAACACTAAAAAAACTAAATGAGCCAATTAAAAATGGGATACACATATCAAGAGAGAATTCTCAGCAGAGGAAACTCTAAAGGCTGAGAAGCACTTAAATAAATGTACATACCCCCAGAAGATAAGTAACAAGGGGGACCCAAGTGAGGTTGCTTAAATCTCACACAGAAGGGGAGATAGAATAGTCAAAGGTAGTGGTTGAAGAATGAGAACAAGGTAGAAGAGGGAGCTCAGAGAAATAAGGGTGGAGATGAAATGTAGAAGAATTGGGGTGTGAGGACAGAAGGCCTGCAGAGAAGAGAGAGACTGTGAGTGGGGGCATCTTTATGACACGCTGAAGAACTAAGTCAGAATAGCCTTTGGGAGGATATGAGGGGGACTCTAGCTGATACAGTAGCATGAAGATTGAAGAGGACACTGTCTAACCAAATAAGACTCCCAGTGGAAGGAGGAGAACACCAACCCATCTGCAAAAATCTTTGATCCAAATCTTACCTTGCTTAAAAGACCTGCAGGGTCAAAGATAGAACAGATAGAGCAGAGATTGAGTGAACCCCTGATACCGTTAAGGATACTCTCTTATGCTTGCAGAAAGGAGTCAAGTTGTCCTCTGAGAGGCTCCACCCAGGAAAGTTTAGAAACCATTGTTGAAACTCAGAGACAAACATTTGCAGAAGCATGGAGAATCTAGTGGAAAAGTAGGGGGAAAGATAAAAGGGTACAGAGATGACAAGAGATCCAAAAGAAGACCAACAGAGCCAACTAACCAGGCCCACAGGGGCCTGTGGAATCTGAAGCACCAACTAAGAGCCATGTGTGGATAGGGCTTAAGACCTTACACGTAGTTGATCGACACTCAGGTTTCATGTGGGTTCACTAGTAAGGGGAGCAGGGGATGTCTCCAACAAGGACTTTGTTACCTGCTCTTTGATCACTCCCCCTGGAGAGTCTGCCTTACCAGACCACAGGGGAAGAGGATAAACTCAGTCATGAGACTAGGGGAGCTGGGGAGGGTGGTAGGAGGCTCCCCTTTTCTGAGAAATAGGTGAGGGAGACTGGAATAGAAAGTGCGGGACTAGGGGGAAAGGAGGGAGGGGTCAACAACTGGGATATAAAGTGACTAAATCAATAAATTAATTTAAAAAAATAAATGTTTAACTTCCTTAGTCATCAGGAAATTCAAATCAAAACAACACTGAGATTCCATTTACACCCATCAGAGGGAAGGGTTCTCAGGAACAGGATCAGCAGCACCTCTTTATAAATGAGTCCTTGAGAGCTGCTTGGTCTTTTCATCAAGTGAGAAAACATAAGAATTCCATTCATAAGCCTGAAAGTAGGCCAGTGGGTTTTTTGTTTTGTTTTGTTTGAGTAGTAAACTTCCCAGTGTCATAATTCTCAGCCTTTAAAAATGTGAAAGGTTTAAGGCACCAAAGTCTCTAGTACTTTGTCACAGCAACTGGACCAAGAGAACATAGATATTACATTTATGAAAGCACTGCATGACCCATTGTGTGCACATGTGAGTATATGTGTGTAAACATTCTTGTGTGTGAATACAGTTACCTGTACCATGCTGTATATGTGAACATCAGTGTACAACGTTTGCTGTGGGCACTTGCCTTCCACCATGCTAGAGATGGAATCTTTTCGTGGTTTCTCTACTGTATAGGTCAAGTGAGTTGGCAAAATTTTTTTTTGTATTTTTTTTCTTTTTTTATTAATTACACTTTATTCACATTGTATCCCCCCATTAGCCTCTCCCTTCTCCCCTCCCGGTCCCATCCTCCCTCCCCTTCTTCACGCATGCCCCTCCCCAAGTCCACTGATAGGGGAGGTCCTCCTCTCCTTCCTTCTGATCTTAGTCTATCAGATCACATCAGGAATGGCTGCTTTGTCATCTTCTGTGGCCTGGTAAGGCTGCTACCCCCTCAGGGGGAGGTGATCAAAGAACAGGCCAATCAGATTATGTCAGAGGCAGTCCCTCTTCCCATTACTATGGAACCCACTTGGACACTGAACTGCCCTGGGCTACATCTGTGCAGGGGTTCTAGGTTATCTCCATGAATGGTTCTCGTTTGGAGTATGAGTCTCTGGGAAGACCCCTGTGTTCAAATTTTCTGGTTCTGTTGCTCTCTTTGTGGGGTTCCCGTCCTCTCCAGGAGAATTTTTTTTATCTGCACCTCAAATTCCCCTTAGATGTATGGGGAACATAGACACATGGCCCATGAGTCTGGCTTCACATGATTCTGGTGGTTTGAACTCATATCCACACATGTGTGCAGGAAGTGCATTTACCACTGAGCTATCTTCTCACCTATTTCAATAGTGGCTGTTCATTAAAAAGGACTGTGTAAGGATACAAAGTAGATTTTTCAGTGTACAGAATACAACAAATCGTTACAAAGCAATCTTTTTGTCGTGATGCTTTCTCTTTATAGAGAAAACAAAAGGATCCATCCCAAATGTTATCTATATCCTTTAGAATAGTCTGAAAGAATCTGACCATAGACTCATAATGCTTAGAGCCATCCCAATTGCTTGGAGCCATCCCAATTGGTCATTTTCATAAGTGTCTGTGAATCTGTTCTACATAAATAGATAAACCGAAATTTCTAAATTCAAGGTTTTATGAAATTGAAAAACATTCTCATGAAACAAGTACCTAGGAAGAAGACATACAGCAAATAGTAGCTTCCTGCAGCATAGTTATAACCCTTTGGAAAATTTACGCCCCAGTGATTTTTTTGGATGCACAGGACTGCACTAGTCAATTCAATTTGAAAGCTATTTGTTGCTAATTCTTCTCCTGACTGAATTCTTACACCTGAGAAATTAAAACATGCTGTAAGGACCCCAGGAAGCCACAAGACCCTTTAAATTATCTGATCATATCTTAAATCATTTTTCTCATAATACGGAATATAAATATTTCCTTTTCACTTAAAAATTGAGAATGAAAAACAGTACTGAAAATTTGCCTCGTGGTCATTTTATTTTCCCAATAAAAACATAGTGTGAAAATACATTTTTGGACAAGCAGGCAGTGCTGCAGGTGTGCAGAGAGACGTGACCTATTCTTTCTATTAATAAATCACAACATTTCAACATCCTGATTTAACCGTTCCTCTTTTTGCCCTTCACCTACTCTAGAATGAATAAAATCAATAAATAAGATTGCACTCTCCACCTCATACAATTTTTTACCAGTCGGGGGCACAGCTATCCAATTAGGATTTGAGTTTTGCTGAACATTTATTACCGTTTTCCAATTTATTCAGGAAAACTTTTGGAGACCCATTTGGTAGAAGCAATAAGTATTGCATTAATGTAAATCAGTATTGACTGTGCTGTGAACTGTACTGAAGAATACAGTGCACACAGCACAATAGCTGCCTTTTTGCTTTTCACTTAATGACAGACAAATGACCTAGGGGAAAACCTTGATTCATTTAAGGAGAACCAAAAGAATATAATACAAATCAAAATCTATTTGTGAAAAGTTCTACAACTCTTAGATTTCTGTTTCAATAATTATAATCTAAGTGACAAAACAAAACTATACAAATATGATGATATAGAAATGCCAATATTTCTAATAAGAATCTTGAGTCTTATATATGAATTATAAATAATTATATGAATACTGAAGTCCTGTGAAGCAGACATCAGTGACACTAGATTTCTTTCAGTCTGGTGTCTTCTCTGCACTTAAAATGTGTCAGGCTTTGTGCATATTTTGTTCTATCAGTCAACCAAGCGATGCAGGAACATGTTCTTCGAGAACATGTTGATAGCACACGGAGACAGAGGGAGCAAGAGGATTTATTACATAAATCATGTCACATGTTAAATTGTTATGATGAAAAGAAAGCAAGATATCTGAGGTGAGTGACCCCAGATTAGGAGGAGCAGGATTAGAAGAGACAGGCAGCTTCTGGTATTGGGGAGGGTGTTTAAAGCGATCACTATTGAGTCGGTGACATCTCCATGATGACTTGATGGCTGTGTTGGAGCCAACCATTAGAATACCTGAAAAAAGAGCATTCCACAATGAAGCAAGAACACAAGCACAGGTCTAACCTTGAAGTATAGAGAACTCCTTCATCACACTGTTCAGAGCATAGAAAATGGAGTGTGGAAGTTAGAATGGAAGGGGCGTACAGAGAAAGAACAAAGCATGACTGTCGGGAGCCGCTCCCGCCATTACAAGATGGTGCCGGCTTCCTGCTTCCTGGTTCTTCTTGCCAGCATTTTCGCGCTTCTTGCCTGCGCCGCCCTGCAGTTTATGCATGCGCAGCTTTATGCTAATGAGGGTTTAGGCTGCACTCCAATTGCCAGCCATATGCTTATGAAGACTTGAACAGAGCACCAATTACAGACGGACAGGTCGCGCTGCTGGCTATTTAAGCAGAGCACAACCCGGGGTTTGGGTCCTTCACCATCTGCAAGAAAGAGCTGTTCAATAAACTTGCCGCTGAAGAAATCCTCGGTTGTTGCGTCGTCCTTATCGGCAAAGGCCGCACGCGACACATGACAGTGTCAGACATTGCTTTCCATTCAGAGTGAGGCAGAAAGGCATTTAAGGGCTGATTGTCGGGCAATGGCATGATCAGATATTGATAGCGCTGTTGGATATACCTCTTACGTTCAGCTAGACAATACAGACCCTTATATCACCACCTAACCTTTGCTGTTTTTGTGTTTCAAAATGTAATTTGATTCACAGGGTTTTGGTTTGTGTGTGTGTATGTGTGTGATGTATGCATTTATGTACACACTGTGGACAATATGGAGGCAGAGTTGGATGTTGAGTAACTGCCTTCCTCTGTTATGTCCTCTATATAACTCCACTTTTTTTTTTTTTTTTGATACTGAGCCTCACTGGACTTGAAGTTATTCCTTTTGGCTAGACGAGCTGGTCATCAGGCTTAGCAGATAGCCATTACCTGTTAAGCCAACTTGCTGCCCATCTCACAGGTTTTTATGGAACAAATTAGCTTTTACACCCACATGTAAAACTGCACATATTTTTATTTTTAATTATTATTTATTATAATTATTCACTTTGTATCCTGGCTGTGGCCCTGCCCCTCATCTCCTCTCAATCCCTCCCTCCCTGCCTCCTTCTCCCCCTATGTCCCTTCCCTAGTCCTTTCCCCTTCTATCTGACCCTGCACGGTCTTCAAGGACCATGCATGTAAAACTACACATCTTAGTGGGGTACCACGTGATGCTTTGATCTATTATCTTTCTATGCATCTATCTATATGTCTATCTATCTGTCTGTCTGTCTGTCTGTCTCTCTGTCTGCCTACCTACTGTCTATCTGTACATAAGTAGCAATATGAAGAATATTAATATAGAAGTGGAGTTAGGTTGGTAACAGAAAGAATAAAAGGGATGCAAGTATTAACTGCCAGAGCCTCCTCCACATCCCCTTCACACACCTTGTACCTCAGTCACAATTCTGAGGAGCTTAGCAATTGTATTAGTGTCTGAAGTCAGAGACAGAGGAGACCTGTTCTGGTGTCTCTGATGGCTCAGACAGTGATCCTGATTTTGCAAGTTCTCAAGATTTTATAAAGGAGATTTGGCTGCAGCTATGAGAAGGAAGGATTACCACTGGACAAGTCAGAGGAAGAGCATCACCATGAACAAAAGTAGAGCGAAGGCAGATTAAAATTTTCAGACTGTCTTTCATGCCTCCATTGATAAAGCCTAGAAGAGAATCAACTCAATAAAATGAGCAGATTTGGAGTCTTAACATCTCAAAATAAAGTTTGGAGGACTGCACTTGTAGTAGTTCAGAGCAACAATTTCATAATCATTGTTACTGTCAAGATGCTTCATGACCAATGTTACTCTCTGTCTCCAAAGCATATTATAATGTTTCCTAAATTCTTTCAATATGGTTCTGCCAGTTCTAGTTTCTTTGACATTCCTCATTTGCTCGGATTTTATTGGATGTTTGTCTTAGTTTGCTTTCTACTGTTGTAATTGAAACACTGGCCTAAACCAACTTGAGGAGGAGGGGGGTTGCTTAATTTTACCACTTATAGTCCATCAAGAAGGGAAGTCAATGCAGCTATTATCAGTGAAGCTTCTTAAAGTAGATAGAATCTAAAACAGAGACCCACAACTGGACAATGGGCAAAGAGTGAGTGATTTTGGAAGACTCAGTCATAAACAGTATGTCTTCATCAAACCCCTCCCATCAGGGCTCAAGGAACTATACATAAAAAGAAGTAGAATGATTCGTAAAGCCAGTATCCCCTAGACTTATGCACATATGAATTCACTAGTACTGTGGCAGCACTCACAAGATCTGCAGAGATTCAATCCTAACAGGTATAAGTGTTAAAGGAGGAAGTGAACATGGGTTTGCACCTCTAATAAAGAAACTACCTGCAATTGATTCCTACTTGAAAACAAACAAAGGGTATTCTCCAACGCAGTCTCACTGGGTATGTTAATTACATTTTAGGGCAGCATTCAACCATAGGAGTGGATGGCCAACAGAAAGCAAATCAATTTTTGCTATTTTTGTAGACTTTTGGTCTCGTATTGCTTTGTTTGGGTAACTTTTGTCTGATTGCTTTTCTTGGTTTCTGCCAGTTGTGGTGGTGCTTGCCAGTAGGATTTGCTGAAGGAGGCAGAGGCAGGAGGATCACAAGTTCAAGGCCAGCCTGGGCTACATATTTTGGTTTCAGAATTTGTGTTTTTTCTGGAGTTTTTTTTTTTGGGGGGGGTACTTGGCTTTGTTTGTTTATTTTTCTAAAGTGAGATAAAGAAATAAGAAAGAAGGAAAGAAAGAAAAAATGAATAAAAGAAAGAAAAGGAATGGAATTGAGTACGTAGAGAGGTAGGAAGGATCTAGAAGGAGTTGGAGAAGGGAAAAAAGCACAGTCCAAATATATTGTACAAAAAATACTTTTCAATTAAAAAAAGAAAAGAAATGAAACAGAGGCCATGGAAGAGTTATGGTTACTGGCTTGGTCTGCATCACTTGCTCAATCTGCATTGTTATAAACCTCAGGACCAATGGAACTAGCCACACTGTGCTGGACCTTTCAGTCTCCATCAACAAAGCAAGCCTCATGGGACAATCTGATTGGATATCAGAACTTTTCAGATGATGTTCCTTTTTTCAGATAACTTGTGTTACTTGTGTCAAATTGGTTAAAATATAATACCTATAGTGTAATAATCTTTTATATTATTTTACATTCAAGTGGTATGATAATCTATATTACTTTATGGAAGAATGAACTTATACAATATATATAAATATATAATATATATATTTATATATAAATTATATATATCATATATTTATAATATATTATAAGTTATATAATAAGTTATATAAATAAATATGTATGTATATATATATATATATATAGAGAGAGAGAGAGAGAGATTGAACATTTATTTTCTTAGTTCACCAGTCAAACCTGAGTTACAGAAACCTGAGTTTTCAAAGAAAATATAGTTTCTTTAGGATAGGGAAATTTTTATTTTATTTCATTCATACCTAGCATATTATAATACTAGTCATACACTTGATATTTAAATGATTCTTATTGAAATCATTCTTTCACAGTGTATCACAGGCATAGCCGCTTATTCTTAAATTGTTGAGAATCTCTAGCATTGTGTAAGCAAGTATGAATTTGGATAACCATTTCACTAGCAGATAAGAAAAATAACTCATCCAAATTGTCAATAAGATATTATTCAACTTTTTGTCTTAAATAACAATATAATATTTAGAAACTTTTATAATGAACTCTGTCCAGAAAATTAATATCATTGTTATAGATTGATTGAAAAATTGATTTAAAGTCTCTATTCCAGACTTTGAGTTATGTGCTAGTACATGGAGATATTTCAAATAGCTAAATGTTAAGTTTTCTGTGGAGTAGCTAAGATACAGTCATGTTAGCAGTTTGAGATCAATTTATTTTGATCTGCGTAGGAGTACATTCCATGCAACTATAGCCTAAATTACACTGGTTTTAATTATTCTTGCCCTTTACTCTCACATTGTTGAACTTTCCTTCTCCTTAGCTGAAGGATACTGTTTGTCGTTCTATTTATTACTTTCAAGTTTATATGCCCTCAGATTCATTGTATTGATTAAGATATGGTTAGTGAGTTAAAGAGTCCAGTTCGTGTCTAGATTTCTCCAAAGAATGTAATAACAGAAAATAAGAACACTGCTGTGAAGTACAAGAAAATGCAAATCTCACAAGACTCAAGATGTTAGGAAGCATGTGTGCATATGGTGCAATGGAACCAGAGAAAAAACATGTTGAAGATGTGCTGTGTAAGACACTGATTATTAGGGCACACACGACTTTTTTCATATAATACATTGCAACCACAGTTTCTCTCCTTCTACTTCTTCTAGCCTCCCCTTGCCTCCTTCTCCATTAGACCCTTTTGATCCTTCTTCAGAAAAACACTTTAGGTAATCCTGTATATACCTCCTACCGGCTTTGTTAACCCTTGAACACAGTTAGTTCTTCAGAATGAGCTGAGGTGTAGTGATTGGGGTTTTATTTTCCCTTAAATGTACTGACTAAGGATGGATCAATAACATTCATGAGTACAGATCCACCCTAATAACAAGGTAGTTTTTACTTCTGAATGAAGTACAAGACTGAAAATGAAGACTAATGTTTTCCATGAATCATCTGTGTTTATTTCTAATCTTGTAATCAGTATTCCTTCAATTACCAGTGTGCTGTACTTGTCATCTCCAACATGGCTGAAAGCCACAACATACAAGACTAATAAAAGAAGAGTCAAATATAAAATTATTACATTTGTCAGGTGTTACTTTTCTAGAAAAGTCTGCTTTCTGACTAAAAATGGAAATTTGTAATATTTTTATCATGAATTGCAATTATCATATACTTTAAAACTGTTAAAATAAATTCTAAGTTAACTATATTTTATTTATTGAAAGATAAATTATTTCTAAAGTACAATCCTTTGGCTTTGTTTCAGCTCTAGATTAATCCCTCAAATCTTCTGTGGGATTTTTTTCTGAAGATCTCTAGAAACTGGTTAAAACTATTTTTATTGTTTTTTTAAAATAATATCCAGAGGTGGTGTGTGTGTGTGGTAGTTTGAATGAAAATGCCTCTCATAATCCCATAAGAAACAGCACTAGTAAGAGAAATGGCTTTATTGCGGGTGTTAAGTGTTAAGATGGTCAAGCCAGGTCCAGTGTCACTCTCTCTTCCTGCTGTCTGCAACACTATGTCTGTCTGCATTCCACTGTGATTTCTGCCATGACCATAATGAACCAAACCTCTGAACTATAAGCCATCCAGGTTAAACGTTTTCCTTTATAAGAGTTGCAGTGGTCATGGTGTCTCTTCACAGCCATAGAAACCCTGACTAGGACGTACATTGGTTCCAGGGACTGGGGTATTGCTGTGATAGATCCTACTGTACTTTTGTTCAGAGGAGTGTGGACTTTAGGACATGCATTAGAAGAGCAGCTGAATGCTTCAAGTGGGACCTAATGGGTCATTTGTAGAAGCATGGGAAATAGTGTTACTGAGGGTGATTTGAGCTGCCATGACCTGGTTCAAAGTTTTCAAAGAAGAAGAATATTAATATGTGGCCAAGAGACCATGCTTGTGATACTTTGGCAAAGAATGTAGCTGTTTTCTGCCCTTGTCTAAATAAATCTGCCTGAGGCTAAATGGAAGAGTTATGGATTATCAGCTCTGGCAGAAAAAATTCCAAGGAGCCTAGTAGTTTCTGTTTTACTTGGTTATTAGTGGTCACAATTGTGCAGATTTATAAGAAAAGGAACAAGCTAAGCAAGAAAAAATGCAAAATACAGTTTGAGGAGAAAAGTGGTACTAGAATGTAAAGAATGTAAAGAAAATGTAAAGAATTTAAAAAATGTAAAGAAATTAAAGAAAAGCTTGATGCTAAATGAAATAAAGAGAGTGGTGACCTCAGAGAAAGACTCCATCCAGATAAGCTTCCAATTTATGAAAAAGAATAAAAGAAAAGTTAAAAGAAATGAAAGATAAGGCTGGTCATGGTGGTATACACATTTAATACCAGCAATCAAAAGACTGAGGCCAGCAGATCTCTATGTTCGAAGCCATCATGGTCTACACAGAGAGTTCCAGGATAGCCAAGCCAAAGTAGTGAAGAAAACAATCAAAAGCAAAAAGCTGGAGAGATGTGACTGAATGAGGACACCATGTTCCCCCCCCCCCCCCCGCCAGTATGCAGCAGAATGTGTCATATCCAGGCATGTGTTTTGGATTTAGATTTAAGTATGGAAGAAAGTGGTTATGGAATCTTCCAACATGACTAAGGAAAGTCACTGAGGCCAGCCATGTGTCAGGGTTGTCCCTGCATGGAGGCCTAGAGAGGCCATTGTGTGAAGCCAAGCTTACCTTGGATACCAAAAAATGTTGGAGATGCCAGAGTTAAGGGATACCTTTCAAGGAGAGCTGCTAACAGGGAGTGGTACAAGTCCAAGAGGGAGAAGTGTGTTGGAGTCAACAAAACTGAAAAGACTTGGAGATATGAAGAACACTTTGATATCAGATATGGAGATGCAGACTTTGCAGTTTGCCCAACTGTTTTTTCAGTCTTGCTTTTGTCTAGTATTAACTCTATTAACTCATTATAGTCCCTTTCCTCCATTTGGAATATATATATATATATATATATATATATATATATATATATATATATATATATATATATATTATGCCAGAATGTATATCTTGTGCTATTATATGTTGGAAATATGTGATATGCTTTCTCATTTTGATTTTTAAAAGACATTACAGGTAAGAGACTGTATGAGTCACAGAGAAGAACTTCGGACTTTTAAAAAAGTTCTGATACTGTGATAAACTATGAGGACTTTTGAATTTGCATTATGATGTGGATACAAGTTTGGGGGGCAGGAATTTGAATGGGGTAGTTTGAATGAAAATTTCTCCCACAGTCCCATAGGAAATAACACTGTTAGGAGGTGTGGCCTTGTTGGAAGATGTCAGTAGAGTTGAGCTTAGAGGTTTCAGATGCTCAAGCCAGGCCCAATGATTCTTTCTTTCTACTGGCTGCCAATCCAGTAGAAATATAAATCTTAACTACCTCTCCAGTACCATGCCTGCATACATACTGCCAGGCTTCCTACCATGATGATAATGACCCAACCCACAGAACTGTAAACCAACCCCAATTAAATGTTTTTCTTTATAAGATTTGTCATGGTAAGGAGCCTGTATAGATCTGGGGGAGACCCTCTGCATACATGCTTTGGTTGTTAAGACTGAGGTTTTCCAGTTTCCACCATTTACTTGCAAATTTCATGATTTCCTTGTATTTTTATTGCTGAGTAATATTCCATTGTATAGATGTACCACAATTTCTGTATCCATTCCTCAACTGAGGAGCATCCGGGCTGTTTCCAGCTTCTGGTTATTACAATAAAGCTGCTACAAACAAGGTTGAGCAAATGAAGATCATCCTGAGTGAGGTATCCCAGAAGCAGAAAGATACACAGGGTATACACTCACTTCTAAGTGGATATTAGGTATATGATATAAGATAAATATACTAAAATCTGTACACCTAATCACGAAGCTAATCACGAAGGAGGACACTGGCTAATATGCTCAATCCTCATTCAGAAAGGCAAAGAGGATGGACAACAGAAGAGGGAGAAAACAGGGAACAGGACAGGAGCTTACCACAGAGGGCATTTGAAAGGCTCTACCTTGCAGGGTATTGAGGCAAATGCTGTGTCTCATAGCCAAACTTTGGGAAAAGTGCAGGAAATTGTATGAAAGAAGTGGGAGATAGTAAGATTTGGAGAGGACAGGAGCTCCACAAGGAGAGCAACCAATCCAAAAAGTTTGGGCACAGAAATCTTTTCTGAGACTAATACTCCAGCCAAGGACTGCACATGGAGATGGCCTGGAACCCCTGCACAGAGGTATCCATGGCAGCTCAGTGTCCAAGTGGGTTCCATAGTAATGGGGACAGGGACTGTCTCTGACAGGAACTGATTGGCCAACTCTTTGATCACCTCCCCCTGAGGGGGAGCAACCTTACCAAGCCACAGAGGAAGACAATGCAGCCATTCCTGATTAGACATGATAGACTAGGATCAGAGGGAAGGGGAGGAAGACCTCCCTTATCAGTGGACTGGGGGAGGGGCATAGGAGGGGAAGAGGGAAGGAGGGTGAGATTGGGAGAGAGCTACAGGGGGGATACAAAGTGAATAAACTGTAATTAATAAAAATAAAACTAGTTTAAAAAATAAAAATAAATTAAAAAAGATTGAGGCATTTGTTAGACTCCTAACAATGGGAATGAAGGTTTCTCTGACTCATTTTACTGCCCTTGAAACACTATTTTTCCTACTGGGTGTCCTTGTTCAGTCCTGATGTGAGGTTTGTGGTTTTTCTTGTTGCATCTTGTTATGCCATATTTGGTTCCTATCACTGTGAGGCCTGATCTTTTCTGAAGAGAAATGTAAGAGTAGTGAATCTGGGGAGAGGGAAGGCTGAGGTTGGGATGCGTATGAGAGAAGAATAAGTAAATTCACAAAAAGGAATTGTGTGTTCATAGTGTCTCTTTACAGAAATAGAAAACCTAAGATGACATATTTTATGATATATGTAAGAAGTTGGATATAAACTCAATTGTTCTATTACTCATAACATTTATTCAAGTAATTAAAATTATTTATGAATGAGAAAAGAGCCAGGTTGTGGTGGTGCGTGCCTGTAATCCCAGCACTCAGGGAGACAGAGGCCGGCAGATATTTGTGAGTTTGAGGCCAGCCTGAGTTCCAAAACAGCCAAAGCTACACTGAGAAGAAAAAACAGGAAACAAGCTAGGAACTGGCCATGGAGGGCCTATGAAAGGCTCTGCCCTACAGAATATCAAAGCAGATACTGAGACTTATGGCCAATGTTGGGCAGAGTGCACGGAATCTTATGTAAGAAGTGGGAAATAGTAAGATCCGGAGAGAAGGGAACCCCACAAGGAGTGCAACAGAACCAGAAAATTTGAACACAGGGGTCTTCCCAGAGACTCATACTCCAACCAAGTACCATGCATGGAGATAACCTAGAACCCCTGCACAGATGTAGCCCATGGAAGTTTAGTGGCCAAGTGGGTTCCATAGTAATGGGAAGAGGGACTGCCTCTGACATAATCTGATTGGCCTGCTCGTTGATCACCTCCCCCTGATGGAGGGCAGCCATACCAGGCCACAGAGGAAGACAATGCAGCCTCTCCTGATGAGATCTGATAGACCAAGATCAGAAGGAAGGAGAGGAGGACCTCCCCTACCAGTGGACTTGGGGAGGGGCATGCTTGAAGAAGGGGGAAAGAGGGTGAGCTAGGGAGGGGAGGAGGGAGGGTCTTATGGGGGGATACAAAGTGAATAATGTATAATTAATAAAAAAATTAAAAAAAAGAAAAACCAAAAAAAGAAAAAAAAAACAATGAATAAAAGTTTGATAAAGGGGGCCAAGATGGCGGCACCGGGAGAACACCCTGTCTGAGAAGCAGGACAACACACTCCGTGCAGCGACCAGGAGACTGAACTCTGGGCCCTAAAACAACAGCGATCGATCGCGTTTCCCAGGTGAGGGGAGGCTCCCACGGCGTGAGAATCATTCGGGTCCACTCTCGGCTGCCCAGCCAGAACCCGGAAGAGAACCCGGCTAACCCGTGCTTTGGGTCTCCAGGCTGGTGCCGCAAGCCTGCTTGTGCCAATCACTTTCCCAGGCTGATTGGTGGGCACAAGGGGGCCTAAGGCTGAGAATCCCAGTCGCAAAAAAACCCCACGGGGAAGGAAAGTTGCCAGACTGCTCACGGGTCACCCAGTCTTTCCCTGGAAGGTCTCTCCGACCACGGGTACCTGCCACCATCACAACTGAGCTCCCGCCGCACACGGATAGCAGCTGCGCGCCCAGCTCAAAATCCCTACTCCCTCTTCGGAGGAGGCAGGAGGCATCCAGCAGAATCTGCCACAGACCACATTGTCTGCACCCCAACCTGAGATCGGAGCTGAGAAAAGCCAATCCTTTCAGGCACTCCCCCAAACGCCACCATCACCCTGCCGCGGCGGAGCAGAAGGATAAAGAGGCACACAGAGGCTTCACAGTGCCTGAATTCCAGTGCTGCCAGCCACTCCTAGCAAACAAACTACAGCTCGGGATCTGGGACTGTGGTCATTCTACACGTCCTGAGATTCTCCTGGGTCCAGCGCAATAAGGTCTAGCAGCAAGTTCTATCACCGGCGCCCCCCACACGGCAGAGAAACGCCACTCAGGGCTCAGGATCAGACTGAGAAGCCCCAACCCCTGCTGGCACTCCCCTGAGAGCACCTCCATAAGCTTGCCCTAGCAGAGGAGAAGGTCAGAGGGGAAGGACAGAGAGGCAGCCTGCCAAGGACACAGCACCCTCTCTCCAGCTCACCCAGTGGCCCCTAGCAGAGAAACCCAAGCTCTGGATCTGAGGACACTCAACCCTACCTGGTACTCTCTTGGGATCAGCAAACATAGATTCTACCGCTAGGCTGCTTCTGGCAGAGAGATCTGGGCCCGGGATCTGGGATTGAGTACACTCACCCTAACTCGTTCCCGCGCCACCCAGGGACCAGTCAACATAACCCCTCCTGGCAGAGGGAAAGGACAAAGAGGCAGCACACAGGAAAGGTGGACACCGAGTCCTGCGGCCACAGTGTCACAGAGCTGACTGTTAGCCTACCCGTGCACTTCCGCAGCAGGACCAAAACAGAGAGTAGTGAGCAAGGGGAACCCCTGTGAATTCCAACTTGTCCTGCAAGAGAGTGAGTGAGCCTTCTAGGGAGAGATTGCCCCAGACCCAGGGCCTCTCCACAGAAGCAACCAGACGAGATCCCTGCCACCCACACCCCTAGTGTGGGATTCTTGGGATAGCGACCCCAACATTGAAGCCTCTGCCTTGCAGTTCCACCAGGGTAATCCAGGCAAACAATCCCTGGATCTCAGTCAGAACTGTGTAATAGTGGCTTGCAGGCTACTGCAATAGTCAGAGAATTCGCGCATGAACACTGCGCCCGCTAAAAGCGCGCGCGAATAGTGCCAGCGTCACATTCCTTACTTAGGCAAAACTGAAAACACAGTGCACACTCCCAAAGCAGTGAACCTCTCTCATCTTCCTGAAAAAACAGTCAAGAAAACAGAAAGAGAGGATCATAGCCCAAACTACAATCTCGAGGAACAACCAGTGAGGATTAGAAATAACCAGATGGCTAGAGGCAGACGTAAGAACACTCCCAACAAAAATCAGGACATAATGACCTTGCCAGCAACCCCACAAAACAATGGACACTTCAATTCACTAGATATACAAGAAAACAACCTCAAAACTATGTTTCTCCAGCTACTAGAGGCCCATAGAGATGAAAAAGCCCTCAGAGAAATAACCAAAGAAATCGAAACTAACCAAGAGGAAACAAATCGTGCTCTCAGAGCCACGAAAATTGAGGCAAACAGAGAAGAAATGCACAAAGCTCTCAAAGAAATGTCCACACAAATGAAGGCAAATAAAGAAGAAATAAACAAAGCTCTCATAGAAATACAGGCAATTATACCCAAAGAAGTAGAGGCACAATTAGTGATACATAGAGAGGAAACAGACAAAAAAATAGAAGCTATCATTGAAAATCAGGAGTCCACATTCAAACAGATGAAGGAAATGGTGCAAGACATGAAAACAGAATTAGAATCAATAAAGAAAACACAAATAGAGAAAAACCAGGAGCTGGAGAACATAGAGAAAAGATCAGGCACTACAAAGGTAAGCATCACCAACAGAATACAAGAGATGGAAGAAAGAATCTCAGGAGCCGAAGATACACTTGCGGAAATTGACACATCTCTCAAAGAAAAAATAAAATCAGAAAAGTTCCAAACACAAAACATCCAAGAAATCAAGGGCACCATGAAAAGACAAAACCTAAGAATAATAGGAGTAGAAGAAAAAGAAGACATCAGGCTCAAAGGTCCAGAAAATATCTTCAAGAAAATTATAGAAGAAAACTTTCCCAACTTAAAGAAGTAGATGGCCATAAACATACAAGAGGCCTACAGAACACCAAGTAGACTAGACCAGAAAAGAAATTCTTCACGTCACATCATAGTCAAAACACTGAACCTACAAAACAAAGAAAAAATTCTAAAAGCAGCAAGGGAAAAAGGCCAAGTAACATATGAAGGTAGACCTATCAGAATCACACCAGATTTCTCAACAGAAACTATGAAAGCCAGAAGGGCCTGGACAGAAATCATACAGTCCTTAAGGGACCACAGATTCCAACCCAGACTACTATACCCAGCAAAACTTTCAATCAACATAGACGGAGAATTCAAGATATTCCAAGACAAAACCAAATTTAAACAATATCTACATAGTAACCCAGCTCTACAGAAGTTACTAGAAGGGAAACTCCAAACCAAAGAAAACAACTACATCGAAGGAAACAGAGGAAATAGATAACTACACAAAACAAAAAAACCAAAAGAAGATAAGCAATGAAACTCAGTGACACCACCAACACCACATCTAAAGTAAGTAACAACTGTTGGTCACTAGTTTCTATCAACATCAACAGACTCAACTCCCCAATTAAAAGACACAGACTAACAGAATGGTTGCGGAAACAGGATCCATCATTCTGTTGCATCCAAGAAACACACCTATGCAACAAAGATAAACACTACCTCAGAGTAAAGGGCTGGAAAACTGTCTTTCAAGCAAATGGTTCCAGAAAACAAGCGGGAGTAGCCATCCTAATATCTAATAAAATAGACTTTCAACCCAAGTTAATCAAAAAAGATAAGGACGGCCACTATATTCTCATCAAAGGAAAAATCCACCAAGAGGACATCACAATTTTGAATATCTATGCCCCAAATACAAGAGCACCTACATTCGTAAATGAAACAATATTAAAGCTTAAATCACACATTGATTCTAAAACCCTAATAGTGGGAGACTTCAACACTCCACTCTCACCAAGGGACAGATCAACTAGACAGAAAACAAATAGGGAAATAAAAACACTTACAGAGACCCTAAATCAAATGGACCTAATAGACGTCTACAGATCTTTTCATCCAAACTCAAAAGAGTATACCTTCTTTTCAGCACCACATGGAACCTTCTCCAAAATAGACCATATAGTTGGTCATAAAGAAAGCCTCAACAGATACAAAAAGATTGAAATAATCCCTTGTATTCTATCTGACCACCATGGACTTAAGCTGGACCTCAACAACAACAGAAATAACAAACAGCCTACACGCACATGGAAACTGAACAACCTGTTACTCAACGACAGCTGGGTTAAGGAAGAAATAAAGAAAGAAATTAAAGACTTCCTAGAATTCAATGAAAATGAAGGCACAACATACCCAAATTTATGGGACACATTGAAAGCAGTGCTCAGGGGAAAATTTATAGCACTAAGTGCCTACAAGAATAAATTCGTAACATCACATACAAACAACTTAATGGCCCAACTGAAAACCCTAGAAAAAAAAGAAGCAGATACACCCAAGAGGAGAAGAAGGCTGAAAATAATCAAACTCAGGGCTGAAATCAATCAATTAGAAACGAATAAAACTATTCAAAGAATCAATAAAACTAAAAGCTGGTTCTTTGAGAAAATCAACAAGATAGACAAACCCTTAGCCAAACTAACTAAAAAGCAGAGAGAATCTATCCAAATCAACAAAATCAGAGATGAAAACGGTGACATAACTACAGACACAGAGGAAATTCAAACAATCATTAGGTCATACTACAAAAGCCTATATGCCACAAAATTTGAAAATCGAAATGAAATGGACAATTTTCTTGATAGATTCCATCTTCCAACATTAAGTCAAGATCAGGTAGAAAGACTGAACAGCCCTATATCCTCCAAGGAAATTGAAACAGTCATTCACAGTCTCCCCTCCAAAAAAAGCCCTGGGCCAGATGGTTTCAGCACGGAATTCTACCAGACCTTCAAAGAAGTGCTCACACCAATTCTCCTCAAACTATTCCACAAAATAGAAACAGAAGGTACATTACCAAACTCATTCTATGAAGCAACAGTCACCCTGATACCTAAACCACACAAAGACCCAACAAAAAAAGAGAACTTCAGACCTGGGTAAGATTTTCAATCCTCGTGTTGAAAGACAGAGGGGATGAGCATTGAACATTGACAAGAACCTAATGAGCACATTTGAAAGACTCTAACTAGCAGTGTTTTCAAAGCAAAGACTCATGACCAAACCTTTGGCAGAGTATAGGGAATCATAAGAAAGAAGGGGAGTTAGTCTGATGAGGAAAGGATAGGAGCTCCACAAGGACCAAATATATCTGGGCACAGGGTCTTTTCTGAGACTGACATGCAACCAAGGACCATGTATGAATGTAAGCTAGAACCCCTGCTCAGATGTAGCCTGTGGTAGCTCAGTAACCAACTGATTTCCCATAGTGAGGGGAACAAGGACTATTTCTAACAGGAACTCAATGACTGGCTCTTTGGCCTCCCCACCCCTCAAGGGAGGAGCAGTCCTGTTAGGCCACAGAGGAGATCTTTGCAGCCAGTCCTGAAGATACCTGATAAAACAGGATCAGATGAATGGGGAGGAGGTCCCCCCTATCAGTGGACTTGGCAAGGGGCACGGTGGAGATGAGAGAGGGAGGGAGGGACTGGGAGGGAATGAGGGATCGGGACACGGCTGGGATACAGAGTTAATAAAATGTAACTGATAAGAAAAAAATAAAATTAAAAAAAAAGAAAATAAACCTCCAAAAAAAAAAGTTTGATAAAGACTAATAAACTAATTTGATGGATTAAATTATGTAAAACTAAAGAAAATGATATTTTAAAATCATAGTAAAAATTATCACACGTTGCTAAATTAAATCTTTAGACATTTTTGATTAAAAGTATATAACAAGTATTTCGTGGCACAGTTAACTGTTGTTTCTTCATAATTATACAAAGTATTTTATTTAATTTTACTATTGATAAATGTCAAGTTTAAAGACCTGTATACTTGAAACAAAATTCTCACAATTTTTAAATAAACAACTGCTAGTTTTTTAAGTATAGCTAACTATTGTGTGAGCATGTTGAGAGCCTTACATCATCCATCACAAGAACATACTGCCAGTATGGTGAACTTCACATACCAGTGTTTATGATGTCAAAGACTGCCTCAGTGTTGTATACAAATCCAAAGAAAATCTCTATAGGGAATGAGACAATAGGACTTTTTCTTAATCATTATGGCTCATTTACTAAGATTTCTTCCATGCTTATGTCTCCTTGGGCTAATTTCCTTTCTTTTCTTTGAAACACATACATTGGAGTTTATGAAAGTAAAAAATAAAAGAAGCAGTCGTGCCAGATACTGTGGTGCGTGACTATAATCTAGCACATGGAAGTCTGAGACAAGCCATCAACCTTGAGAAATCCCTTCTCAGAATTATAAGAAAGAAAGAAAATGCAGAAAAAAGTATAAATTGTTATGTTAAGATTTACATATAATTTAAAAAAAATGGCACAATTTATTTATTTTATATCTCGATTGAAGCCCCATTCTCAACTCCATCAGTCCCACCCTGACTCCCTCTTCCTCTAGTCCACTGAAAGGGGGAGTTCTCCACCATCACCATCTGCCCATAGCTTGTTAAGTCTCATCAGGATTGCTTGAATCCTCTTTCTTCATGACTTGGCAAGGCTGTATCATCAGGGGAAAGTGATCAGAAAGCAGTCAACTGAGTTCATGATAGAGGCCACCCCTGATCCCCTCACTCAGAGATCCACATGGAGACTGGGTTGTCAATGTGCCACATCTGAGCAGGGGATCTAGCTCCTCTCCCTGCATGGTGCTCCACTGGTGCATCTTTGCAGACTCCCTGGGCTCAGGATATATAATGAATAAATTGTAAAGAAATTGAAAAAAATGATCATGAAAAAAAATGTAAAAATGAGAAGGGGAAAAGTCCAAATTCCTATGAACAAAATGATGGTCAAGCCTATCACAGCAACATTCCTGTCCCAGATACCAACATTTGTCTTAGTGTTTCTGTTGATTTGAAGAGACACCATGACCATGACAACTCTTTTTTCTTTTCCTTTTTCTTTCTTTCTTTTTTTTTTATTAATTATACTTTATTAACTTTGTATCTCCTCTGTGGTTCCCCCACTCCTGTCCCAATCCCTCCCTTCCTCCACCCTCTGTATGCATGCCCCTCCCCAAGTTCACTGATAGGGGAGGACTTCTTTTCCTTCCTTCTGATCCTAGTCAATTAAGTCTCATCAGGAGTGGCTGCATTGTCTTCTTCTGTGGCCTGGTAATGCTGCTTCCCCCTCAGGGGGAGGTGATCAAAGAACAGGCCAATCAGATTATGTCAGAGGCAGTCCCTGTTCTTATTAGAATAGAACCCACTTGAATACTGAACTGCCATGGGCTACATCTGTGCAGGGGTCTTAGGTTATCTCCATACATGGTCCTTGGTTAGAGTATCAGTTTTAGGAAAGACCCCTGTGCTCAGATTTCATGGTTCTGTTGCTCTCCTTGTGGAGTTCCTGTCCTCTCCAGATCTTACTGTTTCCCACTTTTTCCATGAGATTCCATGCACTCTGCCCAACAGTTGGCCATAAGTCTCAGCAGCTGCATTGATAGTCTGCAGGGCAGAGCCTTTCAGAGGTCCTCTGTGTCTGTGTCCTGACTTGTTCCCTCTTTTCTCCTTCTTCTGATGTCTATCCTCTTTGCCTTTCTAGATAGGGATTGAGCATTTTAGCAAGAGTCCTCCCTCTTGATTAGTTTCTTTAGGTGTACAGATTTTAGTAGGTTTACAACCACTCTGGAAAGCAATCTGGTGCTTCCTCAGACAACTGCTTCCTCAAGATCCAGCTATACCACTCCTAGGCATATACCCAAAAGAGGCTCAAGTACACAATAAGGACATTTGCTCAACCGTGTTTGTAGCAGCGTTATTTGTAATAGCCAGAAGCTGGAAACAGTCCAGATGCCCCTCAGTGGTAGAATGGATACAGAAAGTATGGTAAATCTACACAATGGCATATTACTCAGCAATAAAAATCAAGGAAATCATGAAGTTTGCAGGTAAATGGTGGGATCTGGAAAAGATCATTCTGAGTGAGCTATCCTAGAAGGAGAAAGAAGCACATGGTATATATTCACGACAACTCTTATAAAGGAAACATTTAATTGGGACTGACTTCCAGTTTCACAGGTTTATTTCATTGTCACCATAGTGGGAAAAATGGCAGCATACAGGCAGGCATGGTGCTAGAGGAACTGAGAGTTCTCAAACACAACATTATTTACAACTTGTAAGATAAATACGTAACTATTTGTCTCTCATTCATATTTGCTGTAGCTTTAGATACTCTTTCACGTTTCGTACGTATTGCTTCATTTTTGCTTAGAATATGTAACTATCTACTTATGCACAAAAATAAGAAGTTCTTTGAGTTTCTGGAAATGGAAAAGTGCTGTTTTGACTGCACATCTGTAAATGTAACTGTAATGATTAAAAAAAATAGGGGGGGAAGAGGAGCTTCCTTGTCCATGAACTAGGGAAAGGGCATAGGGGGAGAAGAGGGAGGGTAAGAAAATGAGGAGACAACGGAGGGGGCTGCATCAGGGATACAAAGTGAATAAATTGTAATAAATAAATAAATAGAAATTTACATATCAAAAACTTCATTCAAAACATTGGGAGTAAATTCTCCAGCTTATTTTACATAAGAAATTTTACCTTTATATAGTTTAACATAAATTAAAGAAATGTCAGCCACCTTGAATTATGTCTAGATTAAAATTTCTATAAAATCATTGCGCAAACTACAGTAGGACATTTATTGATAGTCAAGTGCTTACAGCAATGCCTGGTGCTGTAGCAACGCCCGTGTTTCCATGTTTGTCAATGTTATAATTACTGTTATTAGCACCATTATGGATCTGTAGCCTATACTTTTCTTATCAGTGCTTATCTGGTGCTTTCTATTCCCAGAAGAACAAACACATGCAAAAAAAAAAAAAAAAAAAAAAAAAAAAAAAAAAAAAAAA